>NW_026067894.1:1456499-1500065 GCF_014885135.2 Alexandromys fortis
CCCCCCCCCCCCCGCCCTTATAATGCTATACTGTCCAGAGAGACAGGCTGTCCGGGTTGGCACCTGAAGCAGAGCTCTGAGGGGCCACCTAGTCAGGAGCTGGAAGCAACCGATGCAGGAGGCAGTGTAAGCTGTGAGCAGCTCTCACTGGCAACTGGCTGCCAGTCAAGTCCCAGTTTCCGTGTTTCCCTTACTGGACCCACCCAGTCCCCTGTCCCAGGTTGTCCTTCTGTAGAGAGGTACTGATGCAGAGCCCCCTTACCCGATTTTCACCTCCTCACAGCTCTCTGGAGGCATGTGGGAGGCCATTGGGGTGCAGGAGCAAGCGGGGCCACACCACTTACTTCCTCTGTGACCTAGCTCTGGCCCTCGCCCTCTGTGGGCTTTGTCTTCTCTATCTACAAAATAAAGTGCTTGGATGGAGGCGGAGGGCTTAGCGGTCATCAACAAGCCTTATCTAGGAGCTGCCTGGTTCTAGAGACTATGGGCATCAGTCAGGCCTTTTCTGGACAGAAGGTTCTAGAAGAGTGATGATCAAATACGAAGCACGGGAAACTATGTATGTGGCATGTGTCACTTTCTTGGCCCCCATCCTCAGGGATTCTCATGGGGGCGCGATGGGTTCAGAAGTCTGTCAAATAAATATTGTCGTTTTGGCAGCTCATTGATTGACCTACGTTTACTGTTTCTGTCTCTACAGCTTGGGGGTCTGGTCCACAGTCCCGTCAACTGTCCCCTGCTGGGCTTCTCAGCCGTCAGCACTTCCCTTCCACAGGGCTACCTCTGGGTAAGTAGTCCTTCGCCTAGCTAGGACAGGGTGGCCGTCTGTCCTCACGATGGGGACAGAGAGGGTGATTCTCAAGGAGGGTTCTGAGAAAGCCACCCACCTGTCTAGCAGCTCTGTCAAAGGCTTCCTAGGAACTTCGGGGCTTGGAGGTGGGGTTGGTGGTGGAGCCTTATCCAGGGTAACCGCACCCAGGGCCAGGGAGGTATTGGCAAGGTCCCAGACTTCTAGGAGAGAGATAAGGGTAAGCTATGCAGAAGTCCAGATTGCAGGAGGCCCAGGTCAGAAGAGGCTCAGGTCATAGGAGGGCTGGGTCTCCGGCCCCACCCAGGGCTTAGGCATCAGCACTGGCTCTTCCTCACCTCAATGGAGCTTCTAGCCACCTTCTTTACTTCCAGGGTTATCAACAAAACTCTGTCTTTTTTTTAAAATGAGGGCCCCCATGCTCCTTGGGTTGCTGTTTGTGTCCTATATGCAGGATTCTGGCTTCCCTGCCCCTCGCCACCCTCTAGCACATGCTCCTGCCTGTCCCTGGGAATTCGTGCAGCAGAACCTTGGCTTACCCTTTAGACTGCAGTACAAATGTTGATGTTTTCCTTCTCTGTTTCCCAATTATCATCTAGCACCTGATGAATCTATTCATCTATGCATGAATGCATCTACTTACCCTGTGGATCCTTTATCTGTTCATTCATCCATCCATTTGTGCATCCATCTGTCCGTCTGTCTGTCTGTCCATCATTCCATCCATCCATCCATCCATCCATCCATCCTTTCAGTCATCCATCCATCCAATCATCCATCTAACCTTCCACCCTTCCACACACCCACCAATGCAACCACCACTTATCCATCCAATTGCTCACTCATGCATACATGTGTGCATCTGTCCATTCCCTTGGCAGGTATACACATGAGGTGCACACCATGAGCTAGATACAAAAGTAACACAGTGAATGGGACAGAGGGTTGTTTTAAGGAGACAGAATAGCTCATTAGCTCTTATTTGGGAGGCCTTTATAGAGGAGAAACTGGAAAACCGACTGGTTATTGCATCTACTTGAACCATTTCTTGATTTCCTTTGGCCCCTGAAGCTAATTTGTGTCCTTATAGCTGGGAACTAATGACCTTTGTGAGATCAGGTTGTGTGTGGGATGGACAGAGGACACACCTTTCCATTACTATCCCCAGTCACAGTGTGTCTGTGTACGCATGTGTCGGTGTGTATCTGCGTGTTTGTCCGTGTATCTGTGTCAGGGTGCGGTCCCCGGGAAGGTGTGCCCTAGTCACTGGCTTGACAGCCTCTCCGGGCCTCTGCTTCTAGGTTGGAGGTGGGCAGGAGGGTGCTGGTGGCCAGGTGGAGATCTTCTCCCTGAACCGGCCTTCACCACGCACTGTCAAGTCCTTCCCCCTGGCAGCCCCCGTGCTCTGCATAGAGTACATTCCGGATCCGGAGGAGGAGGCCGAGGGTACAGAGGAGAGCCGGGTGGCTGCTGACCCCTCGGCTGCAGCGCACCCCACCGTCTGCCTCGGCTTACAGGATGGCAGGTGAGGGGCAGGAGGACGGGTCGGGATGGCTTGTCCTGCCAGGCAGGTGGCTGCAGGTAGTCCCTCCAGCTCTTCGGGTCACTAGCCAAAGCACTCTTTCCCAGCTTGGTGTCACCAGGAAGATGGGGACCGGAGACAGCCATTGTGGCATATAAGTGTCAAGAGTAGCTTATGTCATAGCTGACAGCTCCCATACCTCTGGCACAGCTTCCTGGCTGTGCATCCTTAGCCACATCATGTCAAGCCAGGCTCTGGTCTGTGGTGAAGCTCAGGAGTCCTGCAGTCTCGCCATGTTGAGTGACTGAGTCTCAGGTTCCTATAGTCAGTGAGGCTTAGTGCTCCCCATCCCCATGCAGGGCCATACGAGTACAGGAGGGCCTAATGGGGGTAGAATGTATGAAAGAGAATCCCCCTGTATCTCTGCTCTTCACCTTGTCCTGTAGAAGGACGGTGTGTGTCTCCGGAGTACCTACTGTGTGCCTCACATATGCTGAGGGGGCTCTCTCACAGTGACCTTGCAGCCTGGAGGGGTTATCTTTATTCCCATTTCCCACACAGGGGGAGTCGAAGCTAGCAGCATTCTGAGAGGTGGTGAGGAGCCATGCTTACCCCCCTCCATAGTCTGGGTTGGGACTGTAGCCTTGGGCCCCGTCCGGGCCTGGACTTAGGAGAGATCTGGTGAAAACCTTTTATTTTAGTTTTGAGCCAAGATACATTTCATGTAATATAATCTTAGGGGTCTGGAAGTGTGGCTTGGTGGGTGAACGCTTGCATAGCCTACACAAGGTCCGAGCTCCATCCCTAGACCTTCAGACTGGGCGCGGTGTTTCATGTCTGTGATCCTGGCACCTGAGAGGTGGTGGCAAGAGGATCAGAAGTTTAAGGCCATCCTTGGTTACATTAGCAACATGGAGACCAGCCTGGATCACACTGAGACCCTGATTCAAAAAACAAAGCAAAGCAAAACAAGCAATATGAAACAGAATCACCGTTTTTAGCTATTTTAAGGAGCACAACTTGGTGGCTTCTG
Source organism: Alexandromys fortis (assembly GCF_014885135.2). Taxonomy (NCBI): domain Eukaryota; kingdom Metazoa; phylum Chordata; class Mammalia; order Rodentia; family Cricetidae; genus Alexandromys; species Alexandromys fortis. The sequence continues at coordinate 1,459,863 of NW_026067894.1, forward strand.
GCAGCCGCTACCGAGCTCCAGAACATTCTCATTTCTCCCCAGAGAAGCTTTTACCCATCTCATCCCCTCCTCAGAAACTGCTGATCACCCTCGGCCTCTGAGGGAATGTCCTCAGGCATGCCCTATACATGGCATCTAGTGCCTCATAGCCTCTGCTCCGGCTTCTCTTTACCCTGTGCATTCTTACACAGCCCAGGGGTGTTGTCATGCTTTGTTCCCCGATGGCCCTCAAGTGGGCACCCCTGATCATTTGAGGAAGAGAGCTGAAGGTCAGCACTCCGGGTCAGCAGCTAGGAGCTGGAGGTTGGATTTGAACTCAGGTCTGAGTGGCACTGGAACTCGGTACCTTTCTCATTGTATTCTGGAGCCAGAGTCCTGACTGGTGGCAGAAGCCAGGGTTTCTGTAGGAGGGAGGAACAAGGCTGGGCAAGTGAGGCCCATGAACGGGTAGGAGTCTTACTGATAGCATCTCTCCCTTCAGCATCCTGCTTTATGGCAGCGTGGACACTGGGACCCAGTGCCTGGCAACCTGCAAGAGTCCAGGCCCGCAGCCTGTGCTCTGTTTGCGGCACAGCCCCTTCTATCTACTTGCTGGCCTACAGGACGGGACCCTCGCTGCCTATCCTCGGACCAGTGGTGAGGACTGGTGGGTGGGAGGGCTTAGGGGGCATCAGGGCACCAAACTGGGCCTGGATCCTAAGCTGAGAGATTGAACAACACAGGCTGGGGAGGCAGTGTCGGAACGGGCTAATCAGGATGGGGGGTTCTGAGACTTGACCTTCACTGGGGTCTACTGCTGGGTTCCCACACATTTGAGTCCCTGTAGAAGGAGAGCATCTATTTCTCTGCCAGTAGACAAGTGCTGGGGGACAGTGCCCCATGGGCTGAGAGACCGAGGGTGGTCTTGGAAAGACCTGGATTCTTGTTCAGGCTCTGCCCTGTGACAGCCGTGTCCCCAGTAAGTGGCTCTTTTTTTGTGCCTTGGGCTCTTTTGTAAAGTGAGAGTCGGGTGGTGTCCACCCCTCTTGTTTCTTGCAAACAAAATGACTCAGTGTAGACTGGGCCCAGGCCAGGATGGGTGCTGAGAAGGGGAGGCACCTTTGGGTTTTCACCGTCAGAGCTGTCGCTGGCATTGTCACGGAGCCTGAAGTAGGAGGACGGCAGGGTTATGCTGCAGCCGGATGCACTGCACCCCAGTGCTCCAGGACCGGTGTCAAGGATGTGATATACCCTCATCATCATCTTAAGCCTGGATGCTACCCTGGGGAGTCACCACTGTTCCAGGCGCTAGGACACTGAGCCTGGGGGAGGGAGGATCACAACTCCCTCATAGCCTTGTGAGAGCTGTGCACGGTCCCTGAGCCTTGCTTAGTCCCTAGTCTTGTGGTAAGGACCCAGTGGCAAGTGTGGCGGGCCCCAAGACTCTACAGCAGTGTCTCCCCTCCCCCCAGGCACCCAGCTCAGCTCAGATCCGATGGCTGCGTCATCCTTGCAGCCTGTTGCAGGGTTATAAACGGATATTTGCAGTGAGGGTTTTTTTTCCCTACTTGGCACTATGTTGGTATTTTTAATTAGCTTTTGATAAGGCATTTATAGTTTTTAATTAAAGGGGGAAGAAGGGAAAAAAATCCCTTACCATTAGACAGAACAGAGCGTGTGTATGAATGTAAATCCTGGCTCAGATGTGCTGGGGTAGACAAGGGGGTCTGAAGGGACCGCCCACCCTCCTGTGTGCTCTAGACACCACACGACTCTAGCTTCAACCAGCCCTGCCTACCTGTGTGGGTGCTTAGGTGGGCGTGGCAGAGCTGCTGTAGGGCTCAAACAGCACAAGTTCAAGATCAAGACTCTTGAGAAGGGTCCATCCTAGACTTCTCCGGCTCTCAGTGGCATCTTGACTTGGGATGACATCACTTGTGTCTTCACGGGCCTCATGAGGATGTCTCCCTGTTCATGCGCCCTTGTGTCCCAATCTCCCCTTATAAGGACGCCTGTCACCCTGGGTTAGGGCTCCACCAACCCAGGGCCACTAATTATATCCGGAGGAATGCTGTCTCCAAGAAAGGGTGCATTCTGAGGCATTGGTGCAGGGTTAGGGCTTCAGTGGAGTCCCTGATGGAGTTTTGGGTTTAACAACTGGCTTTCAGCTTAGGGTTAGAGCCTGCTAGCTTGTCAGAATGGAGACCCCCTGGGGGTATTACACAACCTCCCTTTCCTTTTGGGGCCTCTTCCCTGCAAATGTTTGCTTCCCCAATATGTACGAACACCTACTGTGTTCCACGGATACGCTGGTCAACCCAGCAGACATGCCTCCCATCCTTGTGAGATTTAAAGCCTCCGGAGGGAGGTCAGAATAGCCAAAGCAACAAGCAGGAAGCTGGGGGCTCCTGATGTAAGACTGGGATCACCGTTCGAGCCTGACTACCTAGTAGAATGAACTGGGTGCCTGGGGTCCATTCCAAGAGGCAGGCCCTGAAGCTGAGACCTGAGAGAGAGGTGGCCAGACAAGTGGCAAGTTGAGGGAAAAGTGTTTGGAGCAGAGGAACCAGTGTGTGTGTGAAGGCCAGAGGCAGGAGTATGCCTAGCATCATGGGGGCCCCAGAGAGGAGGATGCAGAACTAGCTAATAGCAAGAGGGTAAGTGGCACTGGGAAATCTGGGGATAGACAGCTGCTCATGAGGACCTTGTCTTAGCTCACTGGGAAGTAGAGAGATGCAATACATAGTCTAGACACTGGCCCGTTGGACAGGAGGGCAGGTGCACCCGGCATTGTACCCTTTCTAGAATCTTCTTCTCCTGGTGTCTGTGGGTGTAGCTGTCATGGCCTCTGAGAGGGCTTCCCTTCCCCCGGTCCCCAGCTACCCTGTGCTTCCCCAAAGAGGTGATCCCTGGCCTGAACCAGTCTCTTAGAACCACAGCATCACATGGTTTAAAATAGGCCCCAGAGTCCCCTTGCCTCAGGAGCAGAGGCGTTTCTCTGTACTGTCCCTGGGCCAGCCTCCAGGTACCCTTCCAGAACCTCTCCAGGGTGCCCCGGATGGCGAGGAGTGTCTGGGATGCGGACTGCCCAGGCTCCAGTGCTGGATGAGATGTGTATAGCAAAAAGCAGCCTCCTTACCTGTGAAATGGGGGTGCAGACATATGTCCTGACGGGCTGTGTGTGCAGGTTACACGTGCAGATTTCCTCGGGGCCTACAGTGGAGCCCCCACCCCCACCCAGGGTGGGCTCCTCTCAGCCTCAGTGGCTTTCGCTCTGTGTTCTGCCTCCTGGCACCAGCCAGATCTGGACCCCTGTGGGAGACCAGCGGGCTGTGTCACCTGAGGCTAGGGGAGGGGGTGGAGAGATGCTGGCATCCTGAAGGTGCCTTTGCTGAGACAGGCCTTCTTCGCTGCTGACCGGCTGTGCAGTCAGAGCCAGCCTAGATGAATGGGCTGTCACGCAGGGGCGGGGGCGGGCCCCGCGAGTGCAGGTTCTGGACCATGTGCTTGCTAACAACTACCCAAGGGTTGGGAAGCGGGGCTGGCTGGAGGGGATGCCCCTCGAGCCCTGCCCAGCCTCAGAAATTACCTTTGTAGTCTGTGAAGCCAGTGAAGTGGGGGCTGGAAGGACTGTAGAGGACAGAATCTGTCCAGAAAACCAAGTCCCAGCAAGGTCAGCAAGTCCAGGGAGCCCCCGGGGGCTCTGACGGGGGCTCCTGGCCACTGTCCACTCTGATACAAATTTATATTGAATTTTATCACAGTTCCTGCTTTGGAGGGCTTCGGGGGACACCAACCCATGAAGGTGGGATGGTCAGTGTACACATGACCCGCAGGCCTTCAATGACTGTGGTGTACTGTCCTTGCGTGGCAGGTGCAAGGGTTCATCAGTCAATGCTGTGGTGTCCTTGGGTGAACCCCAGTTCCCAGCCTCTGAGATGCTACCCTAGCATCTTTAGCTCCTTTCCCCAAGTGTTAACCCACTCACATGTTAGCCACAGTGGCAGAGGCTCTGGCATCTGGCCACAGTCACTGCTCACCTTTGGCCACTAGGGGGCACTCAAAAGCCTTGTATTTCCCTGAATCTGGTGCCCTGGGTCCAGGGTCACATTCCTATGGAGGTCTGGCCTCCTTCTGGTCACCTGCCCCTCCCAGACACCATTCCCAGCACAGAACTGGAAGCTGGGCTGGGAGGCAGCCAGGCTAGACCCAGCTCTGGGTTCAAACTCCTTGGGGGAATTGCTCAGGTTCTCTACTCTGGGCCTCTGTTGTCACCTTTAATTAAGATGGCGCCAGCACTGGCTTCTGTAGACTACCCGGAGCCAGTGAGCAGGGACGACCATGCAGCTGTGTGACTTGGGTAACTGAACTTGCAGCCTGTTAGCTGTAAGTCAGGGCCAGTGACAGTATCTGCCGCGCAGGCTTGTGGGAGGTAAAGACTTCATTCATGAGCAGAGCGACTGGCACACAGACGCGGAGGGGACTCAGCGTTGGCCACGGGCACATTTCACCAGTGCCCCATGCTGTGTTGGGTCAGCATGCGCAGTTCATTGGCTCCTTGCATCCTCTGAGGAGTGTGGGAGGTGTGGTTATCACACCCATATTAGAGAAAGACGCCGAGGCTCAGAGAGGCCAAGTCCCTGCCCAAATGGACTTGGCACTCAGAGCCACAGAGTGCTCTAGCCTGGCCTGCCTGCTGTGCGTGTGGTCATGCTCTGAGTTGGAAGGAGTGGTAGTGTGTACGGGAGGGGGTCCCCCAGTTCTTAATTTGTTAGCTGGGCTGGGAGTATGGAGCAGGGTTCAGGCGGAGGCTGGTGGTGGAGGACAGGCTGACCACATGCGGCCAGGAGGTGGGGTGAGGAGTTTGGTGGCTTCCCCGTATAACTTGGGGTCTTCCATCTCTGGGGACAGCAGGTGACGCAGAGGAGGGTATGTCTGCGGTGAGTGACTTTCTGTGAATGGTCTTCTGGCGACCTAGGAGGTGTGGGGGGGCAGAGGACCCTCTCCTGCAGCTGACCCTATCCTGTCTTCCCAGCCTATTGCTCTAGCATGTGCACTCCCCACAGACCCCTCATTGGGCCTCAGCTCCCCCAAGTCTCCTCTCTGCCCTGCACCCTGACTGCCTAGGGCAGCCACTGGGGCTCAGTGCAGCCTGAGATGTGACTGCAGAGAAGCCAGTGTCCAGCCACTGTGATCAGGTGCTAGGGAGCGGTTCTCAGTGAGCTGGGCATGGTTGGAGGCGGGGAGGGGAGATGCTTATTTCTGGCCAGGCTGCTGCTTCAGTCTCTGGGAATGGAAGATAGAAATGTCACCTCTCAGAGCTTTTCCCCGCTGCATCTGGTGGTGTCTCTGGAGGGAAAGATCTTGGCAAAGTGACAGGAGCATCCTCGGGTGACAGGGTCTGAGGGAAGTCCTCATGATGTTGAGATGAGCTGGGTTCTCAGTGAAGTCCTTTCCCCCATCCAAACTGAGACTTTGAGAAACTGAGGGGAGGTCCACTCAAGGCCCTTAGCAGAATCAGGACCGTGCTGGTCACAAGTCCCTGAACTCTGGGGTCCTGCGACCTCCCTGCAGGAACTATTGTGGAGATTGCCTCTCCCAGAAGCCCCTGTGTATCCGTCCTCCACGTGTCTGTTCCTTGGTGTTTGGCACATGAGCTCATAACTGGATTGGAAGCTGCTGTCTCTACCCATTATAGTTTTCCAGAGGGCGGGGCCTATAGCCGCTCCCGCCTCTGTTCTAGGCACCCAGCTCATGGCCCAACTGGTCATAGGTGCTTTCTGAGTGTGTGTGGAGTGAATGAATGAGGGAGAGAGAGTCAGAGAAGGGGGGAAGTGCAGGGTGGTCCCCAGGGAGGATAATATCAGTCACCCCCGTTCAATGAGGGTGAAAGACCCTGGTGGGGAAGGTATTTGGAGCTCTCAGCCAAGCTCCCCCTGCAAGGTTTCAGTCATTGACCCATGTGCTCTTCTCTCCCATAGGTGGGGTTCCCTGGGACCTGGAGAGTCCCCCCATGTGCTTGACGGTGGGCCCAGGGCCCATTCGCACACTACTGAGCCTGGAAGATGCCGCATGGGCCAGCTGTGGGCCGCGGGTCACTGTCCTGGATGCTGCCACTCTGCAGACTCAGGTACCCATACCCGGGACTTGTGACCCCAGAGTCCCTGCTGGCACACAGAGCTACAGCCATCTTGTGGCCTGTGCTCTTTAAGCAGAGGTATAGGTGGGGGCCAGCTGTGTGTCTGTGTCTCTTCTGGGATGAGGGCCCAGCCTCATGGGCTATGCCAGGCTTGCCTGTCCCAGCTCGTCACATCCCATGCTTCATCCTTAGTGGCTGATAGGGACTTTGTGGTGGCTTCCCAGATGGTATTTTGGTGACATTTGCCATTGTTGATGTGTTTGGATTATTGATCTGATCAGGATATGGCGCCAGACCCAGAGGGGAGCCTGACAAAGGTCCCCAGACAGGCAGGCTCCTCGGGCATGCACCCTGGTGGGGGCCTCTTTTCCTGTCTCTGCTCGGTTCTCTGTCTGGGACACCTCTGATTTGATACTTGATAGCTCAGGCACACCAGGTAGAACTTGGTGCTGCTAGCTTTTAGGTGGCCAGGGCAGGGTCCTGGAAGGTTTAGTCTTCACAGGATAAGTGGGGAAACTGAGGTATGGATGCAATGAATGATCTCTAGGTGTGTGTGTGTGTGTGTGTGTGTGTGTGTGTGTGAGAGAGAGAGAGAGAGAGAGAGAGAGAGAGAGAGAGAGAGAGAGAGAGAGAAGTCCTTGGGGACGGGACCTAATAGTCTCATTATCCATGTTCCTGCTTTTGCTGAAGGCTGGATGGGAGAGAGTCTGAGCTGACACATGGGCCTGTCTGTGGCCAGTCATCACTTGGACAATGAACACCTTCATGTTCCCCACGGAAACACTGGTTTCTGGTACATGAAGGAGGACAACATATGTCCTTTCTGAGGTCCTGTGGCTCCCTGTAGGAGGCAGAACCAAGAGGTTTGTGGGTGTCCTAGGTGAGGAGGCTCATGCAGGGCCAGAGGCTGAGGCAGTCTCAGGAGTCTCACACACAGGTCTGAGGACCAGAGAGTCATTAAGGCAAATGCCAGTTTGAAGCAGGCAGTCTGAGGACCCCAAAGCGTTGAGGCCTGGCTCTGAAGATGGAAATACCTTCCATCTGCCTTAGCTACCGAGTCAGAGAGCAATTCTCCCTCTCAGCTGTGGTGGTCGCTGGACCACGTGAGGCCCACACACTTGGGGAGGCCATCTGTGTGGCTCTGTCTGTAGGCCAAATCTTCTTCTTCTACCGAAACACCCTCACAGACATGCCCTGAGTCATGTTTGACCAGCTACCTGGACACTGGTCAGGTCATTGCCTGAAGTGATGCTAAAGTGGCCATGTTGAAAGAGCTGCAGTACCAGCCCACACCAGCAGGGGCAATGTGGTGGACGTGGGGGCAGTTGGATGACTGACCGTATGCCCGCCAGCTCTTTAGCAGGGGAGGCTGTGTTTTGTGAGCCACATGGCTCGTGTGTGTGTGTGTGTGTGTGTGTGTGTGTGTGTGTGTGCAACCTTGAGTGTCATTCCTCAGGTACTGTCTATCTTTATCTTCAAGACAGAGTCTCTCTGATCCTGGAACTTATCAACTAGGCTGGCTGATTGTGTTCCCCTGGGATCTGCCTATCTCTGTCCCACCTCCATTCCCAGCGCTGGGATACAAGATGTGCCGCCATGTTCTGGATTTTTTTTTTCTTTAGTATGGGTTCTGGGGGTTGAACGCAAGTATGCACGCTATGCCATCTCCCAAGCCCCATGCTGCCATTTGTAGAGAGAAAGCTGGGGTTGCTGGTAGCCACTTTGCTGCTCCCATGGGGTCTGTCCCATTCAGACATGGCACTGAGGACCTGTGACCTCCCTGGTGCTGCTGCGCCAGACCAGAGGCCAGGGAGGTGTGGCCAGTGAGAACGCAACCCTATCCTCCTGATTCCTTGTTTTCCTGAAGAGTGGGGAGGGGACCTGGTAGCTGTAACCACAGACCCTCTTCCTGGCCCCCTGCTGTACCCTAGAAGACTTCCCTGCTAGGAACTCCCCCCCCCCACTTCCCTTCAAGGTCCAGCCACACCTCCTCTATCTTGGGAAAGGAAAGCGGATGAGGTCAGCTGGCACACCAGGTCCTGTGGTCCCTGAGACTGTTCCCTTAGAAGTCTCTTTCAGGGAGGGAGTGCTCTTTCAGGGGAACCGAGGATGGTGGCTGCTGTGGAGCTGGAGATCAGACTGGGGAAGCTGGAAGTTGGCTGCCTCCCCCAGACTCCCGGGCGATCTCGTTAAACAGGAGCAGTGGAGGCTCCCGAGAGGGGAGGAGTTGGCAGGACTGTGAAATGTCCCACCTCTGTCCCAGCCACTGTCGGCCCATCTCTGTCGGTAGGGCACCCTGCACTCCTGGAGGGGACATAGTTTATGAGCAGGGCTGGGATAGGACAATGGCTTTGTCTCTACTGTGCTTTGTGACCTTGGGAGGGTCACCGAACCTCCCTGTGCAAGGTGGTTAGACATCCATGCTTCTGTGTGCCTAGCTCCCCGACTTTCAGCCGTACGAGGCCTAGAGGGTCAAACTGCTTGCATAGACTTCGACATCAGTGGTATGGGCCTTGTCAGCCTCCGTTGGCAGTGCAGGTCCGCCTGTCTCTCACTTCATGGGAAGAAGCTCCATCCCCTCCTGCCCCAGGAGTGTGAGCTGGGCACAGAGGAGGTTTGTAGCGCCTGTGTGGCTGCTCTCACTCGATTCTGCCCCTCAATGGCCACAGTTTTGTCTGGCTCTGGCCAATTGTCCCAGGGCTCCAGGGACCTCCTGGCTCCTGTGAGGCTGTGGTGACTTAAGATTAGTCCTGGACCAGCTGCTCTTATGGCAGGGTCATGCTGTTCCGTACACCTGGCAGGGAGCCCAGGGTCACTGGTCAGGGAGTCCCAGCAGGAGGGGCTGGAAAGCCAGAAAATGAGTGTTCCTGGGCAGCTGGGAAGTTTCTATGCAGGTGAGTGGCAGCTCGCCTCCCCCTCCCCCATACGCACGCCACAGTCGTAGCTCAGTTACAAGATCACACCATGTATATTTAATAGAGCCGGCCTTCTGCCTGGACGGAAGGGAGCTGCCCGCTCTGGCATTGTGTGTTAGAGCTGGGTGGCTGCTGCTAATGACCGCAGACTCAGCCTTAGGCTAGCTGGTGCCAGGCTTGCCTCTGGGTCCCTGGTGAGACGAGCCAGTTCTGGGGGAGCCTCTAGAGTGTCCACACATTTCTGTCTATGGTTGTACCGAGCCTGGGTTCAGCACCTGCAGGGTCTTCCATGCCCCAGCATGCTGCTGGCTTCCCAGAGAGCCCTGTGTAGCACCTGCCCATGTAACCTCCCCCAGGGTTGAGGAGGACCATAGGGACTGAACATTCTGGAAACTCAGAGCCAGCTGGCAAGTGTCCCAGGTTAGGAGACCTGGTCGTGCATTTCTCACGGGTACAAGGTGAAGACACCAGGGTTAATCTAGGTGTCTCTGTGCCCAGGAAGTGACAATGGGTTTTGGACCTGGCCGAGACTTAATGTATTTTGCTTATGTAAACTCATTTTGTCTTTAAGCCACCCTCTGTCAGGGCAGTTGTTCCTGCTTAAAAGATGAAGAAACAGGCACAGAGAGGTTAGGTAATTCGCCCAAGGCTACATAGCTAGAAAGAGCCAGACTCAAGATTTGAGCCCAGGCCGTACGGGTCTTAATTCCCAGGCTGCTTGTCTCCATGAAAAGGAGGTTCAGTCTCTTCTGGGATGTCACTCTGGGGGTCCCCTTTAGGAACCTGCATCTTTTACTATTGCTTCTTCCGGGTCAAGGATTGTTCTTTGTACCTTGTGTCTGGTTCACTGATGGTGACAGCAGGTGCAGCTTAGGGGACAGTCCTAGTGGGCAGCTGTTGGATGCAGTGTATGCCACCAGCCTCCAAGTCCTCAGGCACTTAGGGGACCAAGACGAAGCCAGACCTGGCCACTGTTCTTCAGGAGTTCAGAGTCCATTGTGGAGAGAGACCAAGTCTGTGTTGTTACCTGGCATGGTGAGGTACCTGGTGTGGCTGGAACCCAGGGAGGCAGGAGCAGTGCCAGCTCTAGCTAGAGGGTACACAGCAGCTGGGAGGTGGGGATCAGGGCTGGGCTGGGGCAGTAGTATGTGATATGTCACTCAAGAGAAGAACAGGGTGTCGGTTCGGAAGAAAACAGCAGGAGGCATGCATGACACCAGGTGGGCAGGGCGGTGGGGGCGGATCTGGGGAAGGGATCACTGAATGGAGGATTGTTTTCTCAGCCCACTTGGCCGGGTCCCTGCCTCCGTCCTGACCTTGCTCGGTTCAGGCCCCACGGAGCTGGACCACCGCTGCCTCTGGGCTTTGCGATTACCACCGATTGCTTGTTCGGCTCCTTGATCCCAGCAGAGGCAGAAGCGAGGCCTGTTAAATAATAATGTGGCTCACCAGGGCCTGTGTCAACACCGCGTCCCCGTGTTCATTATCTGCACCGCCACCTTCAAAGTCTAATCCAGTTGTCTGGAGTTTATTCGGAGTGAGCGATTGCTGGAGGGGGAGCTGGCTGTGGGGTGATTGTTGCATCTTCATTAGAAAAAAAAAAACAACTACAAAGACATTGGGGACAGCAGGCCTGAGGCATGCGGGGTGAGCACCGCTAGGAGGGTGTGGTGGGGTATCAGGCACGTCTGCTCCCACGGGAGTGGCCTGGGGTCTCTGCCTCCCACTCATGGGTCAGGGAGGGGTGGTGGGGACACGGCTGGGGCTGTGGATGTCCTTGAGTTATTAGATCTATGTAATGCTGCAGACAGGTTGACCAGCTTGGTGTGCAAGTGGGTACCAGTCAGAAACAAGCTCGTTTGTCGTATTTTAAAGATTTAATTTTTAAGGTTTTTTTTTTAGTATATAAAAAACATATAGCATGCATATGTGTCTCTATGTGGTTATGTATTATGAGTGTGGGTGTCCACGGAGGCCAGAAGATACCCGTGGAGCTGGAGTTAAGGCAGCCAGAAGATGTTTGACGAGAGTGCTGGGAATGGAACTTGGGTCCTTTGGAAGAGCAGCAAGAGTTTTTAACCAACTGCTGATCCATCTCTTTAACCACTTCCTTCTTCTTTCCCTGTTTTTGTTGTTGTTGTCATCTTCCTCTTCCTCCTCCTCCTTCTTCCTCATTCTCCTCCTTCTCTTTTTAAGCTTTATTATTATTGCTGGGGGAAGGGGTACATGTGCCACAGGGTGCCTGTGAAGGTCAGAGGACAGTTTCGTGTAGCCATTTCTCTCCTCACTTTATGTGGGTCTCAGAGTTTGAACTCAGGTCATCAAGTGCTCATGGCCAGTACCATATTCTCTGATCTGGCCCTATGCTTTTTCTTTTTTCCTTTTTTTCCCCTCGACATCCATACACCCGCCCACCTTTACACCCTCCACTGGCCTTGGAACAGGCTGGCTCCTTTGCACAGCCAGCCTTAGCCCTCTGCTGCCCTCTGTCCTAGGGACACATTCCCATCCCACTGCTCCATCTCTGCCACTCAGTTCTGGGTGGTACCGTCACCTCCCCAGCAGGCCACTCTGCCCTGGCTTCAGCCAATTTGCTTCCATGCCTGTCACAGCTTGACACGTGGGCTGGCCGTGTGACTACATGAACATTCGTCACTTTCTGAAGACATCTCCTCGATGGTTGTTCCTGGGGCCGCTAGGACATAGGCTCCTATGTACAGCAGGTACAGCAGGCCCAGGGGCTCATGGCTCCATGGACGGCGTCCTGCGGGGCAGGTGACCTGGCAGCGGCTACCTTTTCCTGCATGGTCTGCGGTCTGCACTGGGAGAGGCTTAGACACCAGGGACCAGCCCAACTGTCCCTCCTGTCCTAGGAGGAAGTGTGAGACTGAGGAGGTGGGGACAAGGAGGCCACAGCAGGAGTAAGGTGGAGGTTGAGCGAGTGGCTGGTCAGGGTGTCTCCTGGCCATCAGGGTAGACCTTACCTGTACGGTAGCTGCTGGTGTAGGACAAGATGGGCATTGTACCCTTGATCCAGATGTGCCAGGCTGAGGGGCACATGAACTCACAGCTGTGCTACTTGAGGGCCTAGGACCCCCTCAACACCAGCCTTGAGGGGTTTCTACCATAGCCCAGAAGCCCAGAGCTCAGCCAGTGTCTCTGGTAACTGTTTTTATCTTGCTGGGGATGGGACATGGGCCGCATGCATGCTTAGGAAGTGTCCTGCCACCACACCCCCACCCCCTGGCACTTTGGAAGAGCCTGACCCTGAGGTCTTGCATCCATGGTGTCCCTCTCCCATTATACCCCTGCTCCCTGACCTCTGGAACAGCCCATATAGGGCTGAACTTGAACTCCCCCACCCCCATGGAGTTCTGCTCTGGGACTCAGCACTGTACTTCACACCCTAGCTGTTTATGGATACTTTGGGACTCTGCATGCAGAACGAAGCCACGCAGAGCAAGGTTGTCTTGTTCTGGTTCTGAGAGTCCCCCATGCCAAGGTGTGCAGTAGAGGTTCAGGCCAGCAGGGGGCAAGCACACCAGCTGACCCAGACCTAAGTACCCAGCCTGGAGAGCATGAAGGCCCTGCTGGAAGCCGAGTGTATGCTGGCAGTCCAGTCAGCGGTCCCACTCAGCTCACGCGCCTGCCCTGCGCTGCCCCGCGCTGCGCCTGCCCTGCGCCTGCCCTGCGCTGCCCCGCGCTGCCCCTTCCCCTCCCTCCTGACCAGTACGAACCCTTTTCGCCACTCAGTCCAACAGACAAGAGACTCCTCTGGACTCCTGGGCACCTTCATGTGCACCCCATGCACCCATGCCCCCCGCCCCCCGCGCGCCCTTAATTTTCACGTTAGCGCCCAAACTTCGTTTGCATGCATTAGCTGTTGTAAATCCGTCACGGGGCCCGACACAGCATGAATAAAACATCACTGGGCTGTATTAGTTTTCCGTCTCTCATCTTATTTATGACACAAAACGGGTGGGAATTTGAAGAAAAAAAAACCCGAAACCCAGGCACGCGGCTTCTAGGGTAATGCGATGCAAATTGGCACGAGAGCAAAATGAACCCCCAAGTTCTCGGAGCATCTGGGGATCCCCCTCAGTGGAGTGCTTGGTGTTTGGGTCACTGAAGCACGTGGGGTCTGGAGCCAGGTCCGTGGAGTCAGCTCTGTCTGGTTTTGTCTTAATTTTTTTTTTTTAAACTTGTGCCTTATTGTTCGCTCGTTCTTATAAACGAGGAGCTGGAGAGCAAAGAACACGAGAGACTGACTTGCTAAAGATAGTGGGAACTTCCTAGGCGTTCAAAAGGAGGGCTTTCTACAGCAGCAAGGATTAGGTTAGATCTGCAGAAGAGTTGCTTGTGGGGAGAAGGACGAGCGTGTTTTTGGGGATCCTGATGTTTTTTCCCAGGGAGCACAGTAGAGCAAAAGAGTCAACCGTGAGGGCGTGGCCAGGCATGCTGACTCTGCCTGGGTTTTGTGGTGGGTCAGGGCTTTGGGTCCTGTCTTCTCACCAGGAAGAACCAACTCTCTCCATCCAGTATTTGATCTCCCATAGGAAAGTTTACGTTGATAAAAAGATTTTCATAGTTTTTGCAAGGAGTTTAGAGCCACTGGCTCTGGGATCTGACAGAGAAGTTGACTCAGGCAGGGATGGGAACTGGAAGCAAAAGGGAGCCGCCAGGAGAGGGGACAGATGAGAGGGTCCGGATGGAGGCGAGGAAGGGACAGATCCCACACAGGTGGCAGGCTAAACCCTGTGCCCACCTTGCCCTCCCTCCCTCCCTCCCTGGGGCTCTCCCCCATCTCCCAGACCCCTAAGTCTGTAGCAGGGGAAGGGGGAGGCAGGGACCCAAGAGACAGCCACCTAGTCATCCAGAATGTGACAGAGACACAAAGGGCTGCAGGTACTGTTCACTGAGTGGCTGACGTAGCCACGGGGCTGGGGCCACATTGCCACGTGGGCTTTGGGTGTGCTGCCTGCCCTGCTCACTGAATGGCCTGGGGAAGAGTCTAAAGGACAGGGGTTAGACCAGTGCCTGTCGCTTGGCTCCTTGGCATCGGGTCTGGTTGAGCCTATAGTTGTCTGTAAGTCTGCCAACTGGGCTGAGGGAGGCTCTGTGGGAACCTCTGTAAGAGGTGTCCCACTGACCTCTGACCTTGCTGGGACAGGCTTGGATTGTGGACTTTGTGGCTCAGAGCTAAGCTGGCTTTACTGTTTCTGCTGAGTGCCTAGTTTCTCTCCAGCTCTGCAATAGTTGTAGAACTCACTGGGGGCTCCAGCTACTCCTTGCATATTCAGCCCGAAGGGCGAGCAGATTAGTCTTCACCTCTCTTCCACAGCTCTGCCGTGGCCCCGTGGCCATATGGATGCTATGGACGAGTGGCTCAGGGTAACCTGGAGCCACAGGAGGATCAGAGTCAGGCAGAGGGAGGAGATGGAGTGAGGGGAAAGGAGCCACAGATGAGAAAGGGGAAGGAGAGAGAAGTGGTACCTCCCTCACCTGCCCTCACACCCTCCCTCCCTCACCTGCCCTCACACCCTCCCTCCCTCACCTGCCCTCACATCCTCCCTCCTTCCCCTGCCTTCACACCCTCCTTCCCTTACCTGCCCTCATACCCTCCCTCCCTCACCTGCCCTCACATCCTCCCTCCCTCCCTCATCTCTCCTCACATCTCAGTGTGTGCACTGGCTCCAGCAGAGGCTGAACTCATGGACCTGCCCCCTCATGAGAGAGTTAAAACCCTGTCCCCGCCGCTGAGTTATAGTAAGGGTGTCTGGGGCTGGTCAGAGCCCTAGGTAGGCAGGACCCTGCGCCATCATTAGGACAGTCCTGGGAGGCCCTGGTCATGACTACTTTAAAGTTGAAATAACTAAGCCAAGGAGTGGCTGGACCAACTGAATCCAGTCTTCAGACTTTGACTTTTGCCTCCGCCAGCAGTAATGAGCAGGTGGCAAAGCCTGTCTGAGGACCGGAGAGCCCACAGCAGGGGAGGCCTTTTGGCCATTTCTTTTGTCTAGAATGATTCTTCCAGAACATCAAGTTTTGCACATTTCCTTGCAAGCTAAACTGTGCATGGTTATCATTATTGCTGCTGGTGGGACTCTTTGTCTGCCTGTCGCCACAGTAGCCCTGAGTTGGGAGTATCTACCGTCCAGTTAAGGGAGTGACGTCCCTCCTACCCTGCCGAGCATGAACTGGCTTTCTGGGGAGAGCTGGACACCGCTCCATCTCAAGCCTTCTTGACCAGGGCAGTTTTTGTTTGTTTATTAGTTTATTTGTTTTGTTTTGTTTTTCTGGCTGAGCCCTTGACCTCAACCAGGTCAGGCAAGGCAGTGCACCAACCAGAGTGTGGGAACCGTGTCTCATCTGAGTGACCAGCCACCCTGGTTTGTCCCAGGCTTGGAATTTCCTGAGGTTCCAGAGTCAAATGTCACAGCTGTCACAACTAGCTAGATACGTGGACCAGAGCAAATTGGCTACCAAGGTGAGGGACTTGGCTCCCCCTCCCCTTTCCTGGCAATGCAACTCTGCAAATGTCACTTTGGTCTTTCCTTCTGTTGCTCTGGCTGTGGAGGGTTGATGAAAACGAAGCAGACTGAGAGAGGCAAGGGACTTTTATGACGATAGCTTGTACAAGGCATACTCTCGGGACATTCAGCCCTGCAGTCCCGAGTCTCAATTTCCAGTCTTTTCATTGGTCAATTGAGTCATGACAGCTGTTATTCTTTGAAGTTCCTGTGTTTTGCCTTGAGTGATGGTAGAAGGGTGGTTGCCACCCTGTGGCTGTCCCCAAAGATTGGAGGGAAGCAGTGTGTGGTGGGCAGCCTATCTCCGTCCATGACCAGACTTCTCAGGACTGGCTAATCCGTGGTGACTGGACAGGAATGGGTGGCAAGCATCTCTTTCAGCCCAACCTTGATTGAATGCTAGGACCAAGGTTCCTCTGAACCTCTAGGAGTGGGCTGAAGTGTGGGGCCCACTCATGCCCCTCTCAGCCCGTCTGGGGCCCTCAGTGCCCGTTCTGGATTTGTTCACTGTCTTTTATGTCAGTAACGCATTGGTGTCCAGTGCCCTGCCTGACTCTGTAGAGGTTGGTGTCTACAGTTGGCATCCAGGAAGAAGAAATAGACACCTTGTTCACTGTCTTTTCTGTCGTCTGACTTTTTGGAGGTGTGTTGTCAGTGTCTGCTGTTGGTGTCCAGGAAATAGAAATAGACACCTTGTCCACAGTCTCCCCGTTCCTGGGTAGCCTCTCTTACCCTGTCAGCCTCCCAGCACCTCGCGCCATCTTGGGCTCTAATGACTTTGAGTGCTGAGCACATCACCCTGGGAATTTATGGCAATGGAGCAGAAGCGTCACCTGGAGGCACATAAATATTACAGGAGCGGCTGCGTCAGCAGTCCTCCGAGAAGATCAGTCACCTGGAACTGGCAGTGTGGGTGGCCATGGCTGGATGTCCAGAGGCTGTGGAGGTTGGCCCTGTGGGGTGGGGCAGACCTTGCGTCGTCCTGGTCCCACTCAGCAGCATGCAGCGACCCTTCGGGCGTGCCACGTGCCTTCTCCACTGAGTCCTCAGCGCTCTGCCGGGCACATTCTTTCTGTCCCTGTCTAGTGCACTAAGTCACTCACAGAGGAGCTGAGACCCTGCCCTCCTGAGGCCAGCTCTCTGTATTTAATAATTACACCGTGTGTGTGTGAGTGTGTGTGTGTGCCTGTGTGTGCCTGTGTGTATATGCACATGTGAGTGCCTGTGTGTGCATACACATGGAGGCCAGAAGAGGGTGTCAGATCTCTCAGTGCTGGGGTTACAGGTTGCTGTGAGCTGCCTGATGTGGGTGCTGGGAACTGAACTCACGTCCTCTAAGAGCAGTCCATGCTCTGAACCTTTGGGTTGTGTCTCCAGTGTTTCACCACGTAGCCCACACTGGTCTTGAACTCCCAACCATCCATCCTGCGTCAGCTTACTGCATATCAGGATTGCAGGCCTGAGCCTCCACACCTAGCTCCCAGTCTTTAGAAGACTCGGCACGCTAGGATCCAGGCCCCTCATTACTAGTTTGATGCTTGGTATTGTTTTGATTGGCCACAGGCCTCTTTGATTCGGACTGTGGACACATTTCCCATCGCTTGGGAAGTACTCTGGGCTGTAACCCAGCTTTCCCTGCCCCAACCCACTGTCCCCTTGGTGCCCTAGCTGGTGGCCCCAAAGGGAGTGCGGCAATGTGCCCACTGCTACCTGCCGAGTGGTGTCACCTCTGGTCTTTTTTTCAGAGGTGGGACTTGGGAGAACCCTTAAGTTCCCACTTATACGGTCTCTTCCAGTCCTGCCAGGGAAAGTTTGGTATCTGTTGGCAGGACCAGCACCTGTGGTCAGAGAGGGCTGTGTGCCAGGCTCCCTGTCTGGTCTTTACTGTATGGTCAGGATTGGCTTCCAGGAAAAGACTGGTTTACCAGCTCAGCAATTATACGGCCTGTTGGCACTGAGCCCAGAGGGCGCTGAGGCCTGGGGACTGCTGCTACCTTCCCTCACCCTGGGGTGCTGGGCTTGGATCCCCCTGGGACCTATGATGCTGGCATGTTTTCTGTCCCTACCTGCCATCTCTCTATGGGCCCAGGAGGCTCAGCTGGGAATTCAAGACCAGCTTGCATTCCAGGCATCAGTCTCTTGCCAAGCTCCCGTGTCTTGTCCGTGTGAGTTGGCATGGGCCTGCATGGTCCACTAGCCCCAGTATTGACTAGGCCGCCCACCTCTGGAGAAACAAGGCTGGGTTTGCCCTGCAGACTTCTTCAGTCAGACTGGAGGCAGGGCACAGAGTTGGCGCCGGCAAATTCAGGAGTGGCGTCTGCAGGCCGAGGCCTCACATATCACAGTGTGCTTGGCTTCTCTTGGGGTCAGCAACGCTCTGACCTTTCTTCTGTGTGGCCTCGCAATGCATCCCTGCTGCTGCATGTGTGCATGTGTGTGCATTTGCAGGCAAAGACGGTTACAGCATTTTTGGAAAAGACCGCAGACAAAGCTTGCTGGGCCTTCCCTACGCGGTGGGTGCTGAATCGGTCCGTCACCGTGCTGAGCACTGAGCACTGGCTGAGGGGCGTTTGCTAGGCTCGGCTTCTGTGTCTCCCCTAACTTTGTGCTGTCGGGCTTCAGAGGAGGATCCTACTTGAGCTCCCCTGGATCCCCCTCAGGCTGGTTCTAGCAAACAAGGCGCCATCATGGATGTCACCAAAGAAACAGCTCAAGCCAGGGACTGGGCTGGACCAGCAGAGACAGGCTGCAGGCCTTGAGCAATGGGCTTTTGTGCCTCTGCTGCACTGCTTGGCCCCAACCTTTCTCTGTGTAGGCTTAGTTTCCCTCAGAAGTCAGGGAAACTTGAAGTGGAGGCTGCGGCTGAGAAGAGAGACACATCCCCTCCTGGGCACCCCAGGAGTGCTTAGATAGAGCCCCCCAGTCTGAGGGAGGAGGCAGGTCCCTGTCCTCACCCTAGGGATGCCCCACCCTGTAGAGACCATGCACCCTGGCTATCTGACGGTCAGGGACTTCTGCTCTGTATGTGTGTATGTGGGAGTGTGTGTATGTGTGAACACATGTATATGCATGCACTTGTGTGTATGTGTGTGCGCATGCATGTGTGAGTGTGTGTATACATGAATATGCATGCACTTGTGTGAGTATGTGTGTGCGCATTCATGTGCATACACTGTGTATGGGTGTGTTTGTGTGGAGGCCAGAGGACACCCTGGGATGTCATTCCTCAGGTACTATCCACTTTTTCCTTTTGAGACATGGCCTCCCATTGGATTTTAACTAGATGCGTATCCAGTAGGTCCCCAGTCTCCACCTCTGTAGTGGTGAGCTTGTAATGTACAATTAGGGGGAGAAACACGGAAAACCAAAAGCAAAGAACACAGGTTCCGAGGACCAAACTTGGATCCTCCTGCTTGCAAGGCATGCACCTTACTGACTGAAACACCTCCCCTGTTCTGTCTTTAATCCCCTTGTCGTCCTCATTTACTCCCGAGCTCTTGCTCTCTGGGGTTTGAACAATATTTCTCGACTTTCCCTGCCCTCACCATACTATGAGAGATGAGGATTTGGTTTGCACCTCTAGTTCCTTCCCCAGGGAGTTCTGCAGGTTGCTGTGGTTACTTTAAATAATATAGATAGTTGGACATGGCCTGTGATCCTAGTATTTAGGAGGCAGAGGTAGGAGAATTATGAGCTGGAGGCCAGCCTGGGCTACATGGTATCAGTCTAACAAGGGCTATATAAAAAGACCCTGTCTCGAAGTTAAAACTATGCATATAGCTTCAACTTCTGCTAGCTGGTGGCTCTGTCTTTCCCTGCTGGAAGTCGAGGACAAAAAAGGAGCCCTTGTGTGTGTTGGACTTGGGTCTCCACTTGAGAGCCAAGCATGCATTGTTGCCTTCTTGTCTTGCTGTCACATTGGCTGTCTGTAGTCACTCCCGTTAGAAGCATTTCCACCACCGCAACCGGTCAGCACTGCACACCTGATTCCTGTTAGTTGCTAATCTGTGCAGCACACTGGGCTTCCAAGCTCTATTACAGACAGCTGTTCCGACAGCTTGCTTTAGCTCGCGCTCTTGAAGAACATGGGAACCCCTGACCATGGAGAGTGGGGGCTGGTCGGGATGGCAACCTTGGCCTGATACCCCCATCCCCTCTGTATGTAGCAAAGCTTCGAGGCGCACCAGGACGAGGCTGTGAGTGTGACACACATGGTGAAGGCTGGCAGAGGTGTCTGGATGGCCTTCTCCTCTGGCTCCTCCATCCGCCTCTTCCACACCGAGACCCTAGAACATCTTCAGGAGATCAACATTGCCACCAGGACCACCTTCCTCCTTCCAGGTGAGGCTGCGTGGCTTCCAGGGTCTGGGGTAAGGAGGACTACCTTCCTCCTGTCAGGTGAGGCTGGAAAACTAGCTGGGGCTGGGATAAGGGGACTGACACTCATGGATGCCAGCAGGTGGGCAGCGCAGCTCATTCAGTGCCAGGGCAGCCTTGGTCAGCCTCAAAAACTGGTTCACAATAGACGGGAAGTGGTAGGGCTGGGTTTATTCCCAGGTTTGTCCTACCAAAGCCCCCATTCCTGACCCTCTGCCCCCTGTTCCACATCTCAGCAATCCGGGTGCTCAGGAGTGGGGGCTGTAAGTTGGCAGGCTTTTCTGCGCTGGCAGCTGGAACCAAAAATGCATGGACAGGGGACCCAGGCTGTCTACACTGTCCCACTGAAACACTGTCACTTGTGTGTTGGACAGATGGGCTGTGGCAAGGCTAGGAGTGGGTTTGAGCTGAGTTGGGGAAAGGCTCACTGGCCAGCACCTTGGGGGTCTGAGGGCCTCCCCTAAGATCTGCTCCATATTTCCAGCTATGACCCAGTCACCTTTTTGGCTGTTTCTTCCTCCTGGCTAGTCAGGGCATCAGCAGGGTCAAGTGGCCATTATCAAGCTAGGCAGCAGCCATGACTGTCCACTCAGAGCTGCCAGTCTCCTAGAGCCCCGTGCCAAGCAAGACTCGGCTGATGGCATCACACTGTGATCTAAAGTCCACAAGCCGCAGATGGTCCCCAAGTTATAGATGCAGACATGGGTTTCCTCAGCAGGGTCATATGCTTTGACATGCAGTGGTGGGGATGGTCTCTTCCACACCATTCCCCTGCATCAGAAGCCCTGCGTTGCTTGTGGTCCTTTTCTTTCCTGCCTTCTCCTCTCCCTTCCTCTAGTTTGATTCTATTTCCTGAAAGGTGAGGAGGGGGGAGCAGGATAGGACTGGGGGACCGGACCAGTTTCATCCATTATACAACACAATAAAAAATTCTCTGTATCATAGAAATACTTCTGCATTTATCTTGATAGCTAAATTATTTCAAGATAATGGAACAATGGAAAAAATGGTTAATCTTAGGAGGTTTTGAAACTCTTGGGAGCCTTGTCTAGTCGGGGCAGAGGAAAGAGAGAGGCGGCAGCTTCAGCTGTCAGAGGCTGGTCTGGGGGTGGAGAAGCACAGCTCTGGCTGGACTCAGGGCTGTAACCCTGAGGACCCCCGACACTGTGTTCCTGACTTTTAAAGGGGCGGCACCATGGGTGAGTGTCATTGTTTCCAAGTCATGAGCGATCCAGGAGACTGCACGACCGGCCTGTCCCTAGGTGGCGGTACAACCTCCCCACAGACTCAGTTTCTCCATGGATGAACAAGAGCTTGGTGAATCCATAGCTCAGAGTCACATTCATTGGGCCCCCTTCTCTGCTTGGCCACGGTGGTCCACTCCTTCATCTGCACCCGTTACCGTGTAGTTCTTCACATGAGAAGCCTCAGTCCTGACAGGGACGTTTACTGTCCTCATTCTCTCTGTCCCCATTGTTATCTTCATGCCCATCAAGCTGGCCTGTTGCCGGGTGTCTCCTGCCAAGCCTCTTTGCCCACCCTGAGCTTCTGGGTCAGTACTTTCCAAAGGCACTAGCTGTGTGATCAGATGGTGGTGGTGGGGCTTTCCTGGGTCTTGGCCTTCTCTAGGTCTGGGTATCCAAACTGAGTATCTAGTACCACTGAGCTGGGAGAGCCCGTGACCCCCAAGCTGAGCTGGAGTCAGTTACAGTGGCAGGAATCGGAGGGCAGAGGGTGGCTTCCTGTCCACCCCACACTGTGCCCTGGAGGAAGAAAGGCTGAACAGGATTTTTAAATTCTTTATTAGAGATATTTAAAACAGGCTTTTAAGTATTTCCTCTCCCCCACACCACCAAATGAAATAATTGCATAATTAGTAATAAATTTGTTCTTCCTCTAAGTGTGGATTTTTTTAGGGCGTGTTAAAAAATTTATCACGTTTCCTTCCCCCACCCTTCCTTCCACTCGAGCACCCGACTGGTATTAATGCACTTTTTTAAACCTAAACTCCCTCCTCCTTTTAACTAGACAGGTCATTAATAAAATGTTCTCAGAGAGCCTGAGCTTTTAAAAGTTGTATATCTCTAGATAGATGGCCAGGGTGAGCTGAGCCCTGTGTATTAAGTCTCTATGATCAAATATTTATCCCCCATTAGAAATTTTTTTCTTTTGGACTGTTTGTGAAGTGTCTCGCTCTTTTTCTTGAGGTGGAAGGAGAGGGCCCCAGAATGAAGCCTTTAGATGAAGCCATTTCTCGCCTCTGTCGTCTCGTTGGGCCTCTCTTCCACCTGCCTTCCTTCTGTCAAGCTTCTGCTATGGTTGGGATGAGGATGCCTCCAGCGCCAGCCGCTGTTGGTCTTGGGGTCTAGGGAGCTTATGGAAGGAACATGAGGCATGTGGGGTGAAGCATATCCACAGCTCCCTCTTGGCCCTTTTTTTGTTATTTTGGGGGTTTGTATCTGGGATGGAACTTAGCACATTAGAGTCTAGGGCCTTTAAGTAATTCTAAATATTACTCAATGCACCTCCAGTGACTGACTGTGTGCTACTGTCTCAGAGCTGTGCTCAACCGTGTGTGTGTGTGTGTGTGTGTGTGTGTGCATCCACCCATCACCTACCCATCCGTTTTATCATCTGCCCACCCATCTATTCATCTATCTATCTATCTATCTATCTATCTATCTATCCATCCATCTACCATCCCATTCATTTACCACTTGCCAATCTGTCCATCCGTCTGTCCATCCATACATCTTTCCGTCTGTCCATCCATCCATACATCTTTCTGTCCATCCATCCATCTGTCCATCCATCCGTCTGTCCATCATACCTCTTGCCATCCATTCACTGACTGTTCAATCCATCTGTCCATCTATCTACACACTTGCCAATCTGCCTACCCATCCATCCCTCCATCCATCCTTTCTTTCATCCTTCTGTCCATTCATCCATCATCCACCCATTCATCTATCCATTGTTCATCCATCCATCATCCATCCACTCATCTTACCCATTCACCTGTTCATTTACCAGTCCATCTATCTATGCACTTGTCCATCCATCCATCCTTCCATCCTTCCACCCACCCACTGCCCAGTGAACTCTTACATCCACTGCCCTATCCACCCTTCTTCTAATCTACGCATCTGTCCATACATGTACTCATCCACCCATCTGCCTAGAGTAACCTGGCAGCAGTCCTTTTTACAGACTCTGCCCTGGCCCCCTTCTAGTACGTACCACCGCTACCAACTTCTACCCATTACAGACTGTCACACCGGCTCTTCATTGGCTTGCAACCTGGTGCCAGGCAACTGGGCCCTGACACATAGAGCCCGCATTGGCCAGGCACTGTGCCCTTAGGTGTTACCCTGCTGTGTCCTCACAGCAGTTCCTTTACACATGGGGAAACTGAGGTCTGACTGGGTACCCATGTCCTAACCCCAGCACCCTCCCACTTGGCTTGGGGGAAATCTGGGCTGTACAGCTCCCTCCCCAGGATGAACTGAGCTCATGTTGTCTCTCTCTGCAGGCCAGAAGCACCTGTGTGTCACCAGCCTCCTCATCTGCCAGGGTCTGCTCTGGGTAGGCACTGACCAGGGTGTCATTGTCCTGTTGCCCGTGCCCCGGCTGGAGGGCATCCCCAAGATCACAGGTGAGGTTCCAGGGCTGTCTCGGTGGGTTTGGGGATTGACTTCAGGGATAAGGGGAAACTGGCCCAGACATCTGCAATACCCAGTGATTCACGATAGAGTCCAGCCTCTCTGTCCCTCTTACCTGAGCCAGGGCATGGTAAAATGATAGCCTAGGATACCACCTCCTATCTTCTGATTCTTGCTTTTCTGGACTGGGTGGAGAAGTTCACACTGGCTGGAGAATCTGAGTGCTGGCTGAGGCACTTGATGCATGACAGAGGCTCTGCTGGGCCCTGCTGCCTCTCTTTGTAGTGGGGCATCAGAGGTAGAAGTGTGGGCTCTGGGGATAGGCCCGTGTCAGCTGTGCCTGTCTGCCCTGACCTGTGACCCTAGGCCTAAGAGAACAGAAGCAGGGTCAGGGGAAACCCCTGGTGTTTAGACACTAGAGTTCTGTCCCCCTTTGCCTCTGCCTTGAAAGGGAAGACTGTAGTCTCCTCTAGTGGCCGGTTAACACGGGGGTGAGAAGGAGGAACCAGCCTGAGCCAACCATGCCGGACCTCTACCCTCTTCTGGGAGTCCCATCTTCATGATGCACTTACTAGAGCAATTTGATCATGCAAGGATGGCACCCAGGCTGGGTGGGACACAGAGATGCATGAGGCTGGTAATGTTCAGGACAGCTCTGGTCCAGGCAGAGGGTGCAGCGCTGGAGTGAGATCAAGGAGTAGCTAGGTACCACTTCCCTGGGAGGATACAGGCAGGATGCAGTGTGGCTGCTGGCGCTTGGCTGGAAGGGAGAGCTGGAGAGCCTCTTACAAAACTTGGCTTTCAGGGTGGAGTTCGGAGGGAAGTTATCAGTGAGGCCGTTTCCACGGGAGATGGAGGATGGCCCCCGTGAAAGGCTTTTCCTTCTAGGCCACCAACCAGCTCCCCAATCATGACATGGAGACTTCTTATGTATGTTCTGCCTAGCTTAGGCTCGTTTCTGGCTAGCTCTTTTAATTTAAAATACCCTGTTTCTCCTTATCTACCTTTAGCCTTGGGGCTAACTTTTTATTTTCTTTCCTTCCGCTTGTCTTTCTGTCACTATTTCTCGTGCCAGGCTGGCTTGGGAGCTGCCTCGTTTCTTGCCCCGGGTGTCCCCTCGTTCCTTTCCTCTCTTCTCTTTCCTCCCGAGCCTAGATTTCTCCTCCTACTTATTTTCTCTGCGTGCCAGCCCTGCCTAGCCTTTTTCTGCCTAACTATAGGCCATTCAGCCCTTTATTAGACCCATCAGGTGCCTTAGGCAGGCAAGGTGAAACAGCAACACATCTTTACATAGTTAAACAAATGCAGCGTAAACAAAGGTAACACATCTGTACATAGTTAAAATAATATACCATAACAGGTCCCCCCCCCCCGTGAAGTCATGCCATGAAGCATGGCATAGACAGATCTCATGACCTCTGGGGAGATGCCAACATAGATGGCAGAGGAAAATGTCCTACCCACCCAGAAAGTACCCCAGAAGTACTTGGCTGTCTCCCTTAATGTCCTGTCTCTTGACCCTCCTCCTCTGCTCCGTTCTCATAGGGAAAGGCATGGTGTCACTCAATGGTCACTGTGGACCTGTGGCCTTCCTGGCTGTGGCCATGAGCATTTTGGCCCCCGATATCCTGCGGAGTGACCAGGAAGAGACTGAAGGGCCTCAGGCCGAGGAGGACAAGCCAGACGGGCAATCTCACGAACCAGTGCCCGCCCCTGACAGCCACCCAGGCCGAGAGTTAACCCGCAAGAAGGGCATCCTGCTCCAATACCGCCTGCGCTCCACGGCTCACCTCCCGGGGCCCCTGCTGTCGGTGCGGGAGCCAGCACCCACTGACGGTTCAGCTCTGGAGCACAGTGAGGAAGACGGCTCCATCTACGAGATGGCCGATGATCCTGATGTCTGGGTACGCAGCCGGCCCTGTGCCCGTGATGCCCACCGCAAGGAGATCTGTTCTGTGGCCATCATCTCTGGTGGGCAAGGCTATCGCCACTTTGGCAGCGCTCCAGGAGGCCTGAGTGGGCGACCGGCTCCGTGCAGCGAAACAGACAGTACACTTCTTATCTGGCAGGTGCCCTTGGCTCTATAGCTACCCATCCTGCCCATCTGGAGGTCACAGGGCAGCTGGACCACTGCAGACATGCTGGGACCCTTTCTGGCCCAGCTGGGTTCCCCCCCAGGAACCTGCACAGGCCACAAGACAGGTCTGGATTCTCCACTGAGGCCTTGAAGAGCAGAGGGAAACCTCTGGAAACAAAACTTCAGAATGTTTTGGGGGTGGGTTTTAGGGTCTTGGGGAATGGAAGAACACACTTGGAGAATATGGCCTTCTTGTTTTGTTTTGTTTTTGAAGCAAAAAACATAAAACCTCACCACTGCCTGCTGAACCTGGAACCTTTTGTTGGGGCTGAGTGAGGCTCAGAGGTGGCCATGCCCCTCCAGGAAGGATGTATGTGTGAGCATGTGGGCTAGCGTGTGAATATATATATGAATACTTATGTTCGATGTATATTATATGTATAAATACAGTCTGTACATAATGGGTCTCTGGGAGGTGCTGGAATAAAAGGCAAGAGATATGTGGGCCCTGTGGGGTTTATGGAATGTCATGGGGGTGGGACACCGTGAATGACTTTTGCCAATCAGGAGATGTTGGGGACCAGGTACTCCCCTGCTCCAGAATCAAGGATCGCGTTGGGACTTGGTTGGAGGCCACTCAGGAACATACCTAGGAAGCTCTGTCTAAGGCAGTTATCAGTAGATAGCCACAAGCGCCTAATTTGCATATTAATGGTTTGGTCCATCATCTCTTAGCCAAACTTCATGTGTGGCTGGAAGAGCCCTGCCAGGGTGGGTGACAATTGAACAGGTTGGACAACATACATGACCACCATTTTCATCATGGTAGAAAGTTTGCTTGCTCGAGGAGGGGCTCTTGGGTGCTTTCTGGAGTGTTTTGGAGAAAGGCTGGTCACTTCCTCTGGAGAGGTTCTGGTGCATGAGGCAGTGAGAAGAGGGAGGCCCATGGGCTCCTCAGTAGCTGGGAGGGGCTGCTCCTGAGTCTGCAGACATTGATGAATACCAGGTGAACCCATGGCAGGGTGCCGGAGAGGAGCTACGACGGGACCTCTTTCCTCTCCTGGCTCCATCCATCTTGAGAGTTCAAGTAACTGTTGCAGGGAGAAAAAATAAAGTTGAAAGCCACTGCTAGCAAGAGTAGCATCTCCTCCACCTTCCAATCCACCCTCCCCTTGTCATCTGCTTGTGTGTCTGTCCATCCACGTCCATGAGTACTTGGGGATGGCAGAACCGGGTACCGAGAGATATGAGGCAGAACTCTCATCTAGGCCTACCCACAAAGTGCACCTGTTTTCTGAAAGGCCAAGGACCTGATGGAAAAGCCCAAAGGGATCTAAGCTTCTGTAGAGTCATTCATTCATTCATTCATTCATTCATATATTCATTAATTCCTTTTGCATTTCCTGAGTTTCCACTCTGCCAGGTATCATCGTAGTTGGTGGGGCCATGGAGGTGACCCACAGGAAGTGTGTGGTCTTCAGTGTGCCGACAGACCCTGGGTAAGGCTGTTGCAGATGAAGAGGAGCAAGCAGGCTATACGGAGGTGACTCATTGCTGGAGGGCAGGAGTCCAGTAGGTCTCCAGGGGGCAGAGGAGACACCAGATTCCCAGGAGCCACTAGGTGGAAGGGCCTGCTTCCCACTTTTACATTATGGATTTGATGGGTGACATCTCTAAGCCCCGGTTTCCCATGTTGTATCAGAGGAAGAGCTATCGCTGTCCGCCATCGTGGATGGAAGAAGAGCCACAGATGGAGGAAGAGCCATCACTGTCCACTGCCATGGGGTGGAGGAAGAGCCATCACTGTCCACTGTCGTGGATGGAGGAAGAGCCATCACTGTCCACTGTCGTGGATGGAGGAAGAGCCATCACTGTCCACTGTCGTGGATGGAGGAAGAGCCATCACTGTCCACTGTCGTGGATGGAGGAAGAGCCATCACTGTCCACTGTCGTGGATGGAGGAAGAGCCATCACTGTCCACTGTCGTGGATGGAGGAAGAGCCATCAATGTCCACTGCCATGGGGTGGAGGAAGAGCCATCACTGTCCACTGTCGTGGGGTGGAAGAATTACAAACAGTCCCTTTTCTGCTGCTGTGTTGATTTTCAAGCATCCCGTCTTGATGGGACTCCGCACAGGTACCGTTAGCCTGTTGGTCAGTGCTGGCCAAGATGTTTCTGGGACAGTGATGGACAAGGAGAAGCTGCGTAGGATAAGAAGCTGGTCTGGACTCTAGGTCAGCTCTGCCAAGTACTTGCTGTATGGCTCCCCGAATGACCTTGGTTTCCTATGAAATCGGGATAGGTTTCATCTTGCTGAGGGTCTCCAGGGCTGAGTCTATGGAAAGTGATATTGTAGCCTCTGACAGAAGATGTGTGATTGTCCCTTTATCCTTGACCCAAGAATTTGTGGCAGAAGTCTCCCCTTTTGAGAAGGAGCTGGTGGCCAACAGCGTATTCTGTTTTCCAGCTCCCTCATCGGGAGGGGACCCAGGGATCGAATGGGCCCTGTGTATCACCATCCATTCACCGCTGTTACTCCAGTGAACCGACTGCATCCGTCAACCCTCTGACTGCACACAGGGCAGCTGGGGTGTGGTGGTTGAACCTGAGAGAGGAGGCCTTGGTGCCCCGGGTCCTCCTCATGTTTAACGGCTGCCCTTCTTGGCCTCATTTTGCACACAAAGGATCGGAGGCTCATGGGATATAGTGAACGTGCCCAGCAAGCTCCAGGCCCAAAGTCAAGCAGGACTGAGGTCTGTCACCAGACACTCAGCCATCATACAGCTCCTCCAGGAGAGACACCTTGCAGACCATACTAGCGAGCCAGCTCCCTTTCCCTTTCTTGTGGTGGTCAGTAAGATCCTTAACCTCTCTGAGTCCCGGCAGAGGGGCAGCTAGGCCTTGGTTACTGTCGGGCAGTTCAATGTCCTCAGTACCTGTCGTGTGCCGAGACCTGCTTCAGAGTGGCCTCTGGGTAGAGTGTGGTAAAGAAGACAAATGCTATATCCCCTCGGTCACCCCAGTCACCCCCATTCCACAGAGGAAAGGAAAGTATCAGTCAGTGTTGGCACTTCAGAGAGGCAGCGCTGAGAGACAGGGTCTCTTCAGGGGCGGGGGTCAGGGTGTTGAATAGGGTTGGAAGGACGCCACATGGGATGGGGGGAAATGGGTTTGAGCAAAGACCAAGAAGGAGCGGGGGTAGGAGAACATCCTGGGTCTAGAACATTCCAGACTGGAGCAGAAAACAAAGTAGGGGTTCACCTACTATGGAGGTGGTGAGAGGACAGAGGACAGATGGTGGAGGCTTGGCGACAGGGGCCACTCGAGAGTTTTTGTAGGGAATGACCCCTCTGTTTTGAGTTGGTTTTGTTCAGATTCACCCATTCACTCATTTGTTTATTTATTAGGACAGGTCTCATTATGAAGCCCAGGCTGGCCTCAAACCTATAGTCCTCCTGCCTCTGCCTTCAAAGTACTAGGGTTCTAGGCAAGTGACACTATACCTGGCCATCTTCAGCTTTCCGGCCATCCTGGTTGGGGACTCTGGGGGGGGGGAATGTGTGGAACCAGGAACCTTTGGGGAGGGTTGTGCTGTCATCCAGGTTCAGAGTTCAGGCTGGGGACATGTAGGCATGCTCTGTGACCACCTTGGCTGAGCTCGCTCAGTGAGCGGCAGTCAGAAGGGCAGATCTGAGAAGCTGTCTGGTACAGGGAGAGCCAGTCTCAGGAGCCCTGGGAGGTGAATCAGCAAGCACAAGGAAGGCTGGGAAGGCTTGGCACAATGTCTCCATTCATGTTATCGATAAACTAACCAAATCTGGGCATTTCATAAAGAAAAGAGGCTTATTTTGCTCTCTGGGCAGGATGTGGTGGCTGACATTGCAAGGTGGCTGCGTGTGCAGAAGAAGGGCTCAGGAGGTGCCCGTCTCAGCAATAATTCATTCTTACAGGAATGACTCTAGTCCCATGAGACCTGACCCACTCCAGTGAGACCAGCATTAATCCTAAAGGGAGCACTGCCATGACCTAGCTACATCTTACTGGGCCCCTCCTCTTGAAGGTTCTATCACCTCTCTCCACCAAATGTCAACCTGAAAGAAACCATACATAAACCATAGTGCAGGGAATGAGGTGGGAAGCTTGGATCCACAGAGGCTGTTTGAGCTGGTCTGTCCAGCACTAGGAGTCAGGTACATCCAAAGGTCCTACCTCCATGTATTGTTACACAAGCTCATAGCTTCCACACGTGGACCCAAGGGACATAAATCGTGGTCACAACGTAGTTTCTTGTAGGTTGTGCGGCACACCTACCCACTTACCTACTGACCTGCACACTCATATATGCCCATCAACTCACACTGACACATACATGCTCCCTCACACACTCATTTATACACATCTGCATATCCTCATTCACGTACCATTCATACAGTGACACATATACCCACAGACTCAACACTCTTATTACATACACACTCAAACATCCAAACACTTATACACTTTCCCTTACACACACACACACACACACACACACACACACACACACACCCCAAAACCAAAAGCCACACCAGAGCATGTATGTATTGTGTGTGCAGCAGTTTCTCCTGAAGTTAAAGCTTTCCATATTGGAGGGGGGGGCTTTGTAAAACACGGGATGTGTATAGGGAGAGGAAGCAACAGGATTTTCTAAGAGGAGGTGAAACCCACATCCTGCAGGGAAGCTCCTAAAGACAGGAAATAAACAACTCAAAAACAGCTGCAGGAAGTTCCTGAAGCTAAGCAGATTCAGTAGGCCCCACCCTCCCTAAGAATCTATAAGGACAGCTTGGAGACATTCTCAGACAACCCCAGCTGCCCTGGAAAGGACATGTTCCAACCTGTCGAGCTGCCCGCAGGCTGTGCAGTGTGCTCTAGGTTCCCAACTTTGTGAACTGTCACCCGTGTTAGGGTGGACTTAGGGGATGCAACTGTCTTCAGTCATTTCTGCTCCTGTAAGTCACCCCTCACCCATATTCCTATAAGCAATCCCCAAAAAACTCATTGGTTCACTAAGATGGACTTTGGAGGTATCCGTACTTAGGTCTGTTGTCAGTTACCTCTCTGGGGTGAGTAGACATCCATTCATGTCACCCCAGGAATGGTGTCACACAACAGCATGCTCCCGCAAACATGCACATCTGTCCATACAAACGTTTCTGTGTGCACATGAAAACACACACACACACACATGCACACACACATGTACGTGCACATACACAACCTGGATTTAGATTTTAGACAAATTGCCCCACTACACTAAACGTTTTTCTCGGCCTTGTCTCTGTTGTCATGCGACGGTCCTTGTCCTTAGGGAACACATCCCGTCCAGGAGGCAGGATGTGCTAAAGAACATGACCAACAGTAGGAAGCTTCCTGGAGGCAGCCAGGCTGGCTCAGCAGGGCAGGACTTTGATCTGCCCAGATCTGGGACTGAATTTTGGCTCTTTCAATGCATTGAGTGTTACCTTGGATAAGGGACAAACTCCAGAGTGTCCAGACGTCCTCTCAGCTGATCAGGCAGGCAAGAAGGATGTCCTCACAGGTCCTTGAGACCTGCTGTCTCCACATATATTTAGATATTAAAGGGAGGCAGGGGAGCTGGAGGCCACAGGTCAAACACCACACTAGATGTATAGATGGTGGTCAGGCTAGCTGACTCACAAGCTCTGGTTCGGGCAGGATCTCTCCTGAGGCTGTGTTTCCTCTCACACTGGTCTGATTCCAAACCCTGGGCTCTGGCAGAGGTCAGCTGATCCTTCTGGGGGTCAGTGCCATGTCAGGCCCTCTGAGTGGGGGTGGCTCTGCTGCCACCAACATGTGGCTCTTGGCTTGTCCCTAGCCTAGTGTACACACATTTTAGCAAAGATGTGGCTCTGGTGTCCTGTGGGGATGGCAGAGCCTCCACAGCCTGCCTTCTGTGGCCCAAAGGTGGTTCCTCTTTTGAAAATTTGTCTTATTATACTGTTATTTATTTTGTGTGCATATGTGTATATGTGGAATTTGGGGATATGATGTCAGAGCACATGTAGATATCAGAGTACAACTTAAATTTAGGGTCAGGTCTCTTCTTCCACCATCTGGGGATTGAACTCAGCTGGGAAGGCTTGGCTGCACATGCCCGTTCCCCTCTGAATCATCTCAGTGGGTTGTGTGTTCTAGTGGATGGCACTGGGAATATGGGTGACCTGTTGAAGTTGATGGACCAGCAGGAACCACAGACCAGGAACACCCCTAGTTTACTGGGGCTAAGGGAGGGCTCTCTTGTTCTCGGGGCTCCGAGTCTGATGACAGCCACAGCCCTGATGTCACCCAGCTCGCTGAGGGAGCTGCTGGTCTGACAGGAATGGGCTCTGGCCAGGAGGAGATGCTAGTCTGATGGAGGAGCTATGTCTGCATCCTCAGAGGATTTGCCAGTTCTAAGCGGGAGACCCTCAGGCTGAAGGGGAGACAAATCCCTAGTCCTTGGTGAGCTCCAGCCTGGGGTGGGGGGAGACAAGCCCCTCAGCCGCGGAAGATACAGGATAATAAGCCACACAACAGAAACTTCCCAGCCGCAGCGCGTGGACCTAATCAGCGAGGCTGCTCGAGCTCCTCATTTACACTTCCCGGGGAAATGGCAAAGTAGCAGGAATGTGCAAATTGAGGAAATTAATATAATTACCCTAACCGGCTCCTGTCAGCTTTCCCCATCAACAGAAGCCCTGGACCTCTCCCAGTGAGTGGCGAGGGGCTGGTCCTTGTGTCCCTTGCCAGCGGTAAGACAGACAGCGAGAGCCTCCTCTGCACAGGGGGATCCCGCAGGGCACTGTGGGTGTTCCCAAGAGCAGGGGTGACCTTGGTGTGGAGTGGGCCCTTGGCTTCACATCTGGTGAACATTGGTTCGCTCTGCCTCAGCCATATGATCTCTAAGCCTCTGAAGCTAGGTACATGTGCGCCAGTCCAATCTGAGTCCATTCTGCCCACTGCGCTATGTCCCCGGAGGGAGGTACCAGCATGATCGTACTTCACAGAGGAAACCCAGGTCAGAGAGTGGGGGGGTCACAGCTCGGAGGAAGACCCCGGAATTGCAGACTCGGCGCATCTTCCCTGATTACCAATGCCCTGTGTTTTAGCCATTAAGAAAAGCCCCACCATTTCCATTTGCTGCAGGAGGATGCCTGTGATGACAGATGCTCACAAGCCCACAGGAGGCTCAGCCCTGTCACAAACCCTTACTTAGCTGAGCTTTCAGCTCTAGAGTGTGGGGATGTCGGTCGTGCTGACCACATAGGCTGTCCTCATGATAAATGTGAGCTAATTTATGACAAATGGGAGCTTGGAGCGTATCCATGCTCCTAGATGCTCCCCTTAATGTAACTTGAAAGGGATGGGGGTAAAGTGACTGAGTTCAATTCCCGGGACCCACCTGAAAAATGCCGAGTCTGGCAGCCTATTCTTATAGTCCCAGGTGCTGGGGAGGTGGAGGCAGGCCCTTGCTTTCTGGGAGCCGAGCCTGCTTTCACAGGTGATGTAACTTAGAAAAGAGAAGGTTCCAAGAACCTTGCTCTCGCTCTCCTGGCGCTCTGTCCCAGCTGGCCTCGGTTTCCCCCCTCTGTATGAGAGTGATAACGGTGCTTTCCTGGAACTGCTCAGCCTGGTGCAGGGCGACGCTGCTCAGGATTCACTGATGTAAACTGCAGTGGTTATCAGGGTGGGTCACATGTGGGTGGGGCCAGCAAGATGGATAGAGTCTGGGGCCCTGAGGCCTCCCCTTGCAGGACCCTGTCTGGGAGGCTGGAGGGATGTCTTGGTGATTAAGAACACGGGCTGTTAATTCCAAAGGACCTAGGTTTCCAGCACCCACGTGGTGACATGCAGCTGTTGGTAACTCCAGTTCCAGGGGATCTGACTCTTCTGGCCTCAGTAGGTACTAGGTATACACACGGTGCACTGGCATATACGCATATAAGCATTTATACACATAAAATAAAAAATAAATAATTGATTAAAGGACCCTGTGGGGTGCGAAGGGGGACCCAGAGGTTCAGCTATATGGGGACCAGGTACCACTGTGAGGCTGGACTCTTTTGGCGAGGCCAAGGCTGTGGGGTTTTCAGTTCAGGGCCACCACGGCCAGGGGGTCCCTTAGCTCTATTTCAGGAGGCTTTGTGGGTTCTTCTTGGCCTGAACCCAACTCAGGGACAGTCTTCTACCCCTGTTATTTCTGTTAAATTAGGTGACACGGCTTTTTTCCTTTGGCAAATCCAGGGACACGCATTTATAGGCTGTTTTGCATAAATCAGGATCTCATTTGCATCTATTTGCATACTCTCCTGGGTGTGTGGTTCAAAAAAGCCCAAACTAAGCAGTGTAAAATGAATCGGGTGTGCCCACCCTCTGTGCTGGCCTGGGTCCCTCAGGCTGGGGTGCAGGTACTCAGGGGCTTGGTTCATCTTATGAAGAAGAACCCTGGGCCTGCTCTCCCTCTGGTTTTCCCAATGCCCTGACCCAGACGTGTTCATGTGTCCTCTGGTTGGTTGGAGTTGACTTCTGTTACCTGCGCTGCTGGCTTTGTGCCAGCTCACTTCTAGCCTCCTAGATAACAAACGGACCTGAACGTCTGTCTCTAAGGTTTACTTCTCAGGGGAGAGGGCAGGTCATGTGCCTGGCTCTGTTCAAGGTGAGCCTGTCCTTGCCTCCTGCCCCCCTCTCATGTTGGCCTTCCAGAGGCAGGGTACTTGAGCGTCTTGCAGGCTGGAGCAGGTCAAAGGCCACGAGGGGGTGTGGCCAGGGCACAGAGGCCCCTCGTGCCCTCTCCGTGTGGCCAATCTGTGAGACATAGATGGGGCGGGGGAGGAGGAGGAGGGGAGGGAATCCTATTAACTTTTTTGTGTCCTAAATCAATTTAATGGGAGCTTCCGATGACTCCGATTTGATTTTTCCTTCTCGGTATTACAATTATCAGCATGATGCGAAAGGCAACTCAAGCTTGAAATGGGACATGGTGGCAGGGGCTGTCAAAGGGAATAGCGCCAGATTACACCAATTATCGAACGGTTTACTAATTAGGCACTCGGTGCCTCTCTCTGGTTTATAGCAAGGGGATGGGGTGCCAGCCGCGCATTGTCATCTTGGTAGAGTGGTGGTTGCCACATGCTAACTCCAGCCTGGGGGAGCACCGTCGAGTTTAGTGTCCTTCGCAGACACACACACGCATGCATGCATGCATGCACACTCACATGCACACACACTACCCGATGTCCATCCTGCTGCTCCTGGAAAACCTAAGAGCGGGTGATTTTGAGGAGGACGAGAGGGAAGGTGTTGAGAGTAGGAACTCTTTCCCTTTCGCAGATGGGGACACTGGGGCTCAGCGAGGGGTGTGACTTGGTTAAGATGTCACTGGCTGTTGTGGCTGAGTTGTGTGTGTGTGTGTGTGTGTGTGTGTATCTCCTCATACCCTCCACCTTCACCCCGTGGTGGTCTGCGCATCTTTTTTGGATATCCAGTGTGAACCAGAACACAGCGGGCACAGGAGGAAACCTTAAAGGCGCAGGCCAGCCGGGCTTGTCACCTGGCCCCAGCCTCTGGTCTGCACAGCCGCCCTTCCTTAGCATGTGGACAGGCATGAGAACCGAGTTCGTTCTACCTCCATCTGTGCGATCTTGACCAAATTCTTCAGCCCTTTGAAGGCCCAGGATGAAAATCAGGTGTGAATTGGTGGCTTTAGGGAAACAGACGCCCAAGGTTGGAAACCGGAGGTGGGGATGTGTGGGTGGGTGGGGTGGGAACATATTATTTTTCCAGAGGCAGGGCACTTGAGCATGTTGCAGGCTGGAGCAGGTCAGAGGCAAGAGGAGGGCTTCAGGGCCCAGAGGCCGCTGGCGCCCCTCTCCATACGCCAATGTGTGAGGCACAGGTGGTGGTGGTGGGGGAGAGGAAGCACAGATGGGGCAGGAGAGAGGAAAACAATACGTTCAGAGGATAATAAATAATAAAAGTGATACAAGCCTGCAATCCTAGCTCTTCAGGAGACTGAGGCAGGAGGATTTCAAGTCTAGACTGGGCAGCGCAGTGAGACCCTGTTTCAAAAAGCAGAAAAAAAGAAAGGAAGGAAGAAAGAAAGAAGGAAAGAGAAAACAAAAAGAGAAGAAAGGGTAAGAAAACTGGGGTGTAGCGTGGTGGTAGGGTATCTCAGTAGCCCACCTGAAGCTGTAAATTTAACCCCCCAGTATCTTCCCCCAACAGAGCCTTTTGCTCTTCACTGGGAGGTGGGGTAACCACATGCTCCTGGTATCGAATCCGTGCCAGGAAGCAGACTGTCAGCTGACGACAACCCATTTCACAGCTTTTGAAACTGAGGATCTCAGCAACCCGCTGCAGGCACCGCTTGCAATTCCCCCAGTCTCCTCCCAGATCTAGGTCCCTGAGCTCCTGTCTCAGGGCAGCTGTTCCTGTACACACAGGCAGTCCTGCTTGCTGACTTTTGTTATCTTTATCAAATTAGTTTACACCAGCTACTATGGTCACCTAATTAAGACATTTCCCAGGGCCCTGTGTTGGCTGCTTAATGAGGAGAGTTGCTGGACTTCAGTTTCATGTGTCCTGGGGCGAGGGGAAAAGAGGTGGCGGAGCGTGACCAAGGGGTAATCGCCTGTACCCCTACTCCCTGCCACACACACGCACACTGCAGACTGCAAAGGGGGGTGTGGACAATGATGGGCCATGGGCACAGTGCCCCAGGCTGTCAGAGGGAGACCAGTTCTGGGGTCCTTCCCCTTGCTAATTCTGTAAGTGATGGAGATCAGACTCTTGGAGCCTGCAAATGATCCTGCCCTGAGGCAGGAGACCCTCAATGTGGGTGCTGAACTTGCTTTGTTTCTGTGAGTTAGATTTTTCCGTTTTATCTTTTCCCCCCCAGTCAGGGGAGGGGAGGGAGGCTAGAGGCTAGAAGGCCAGTTAGGAGCTGGGGAACCTCTGCAAGCCAGTGAAGGTGCCCTCTAACGGGGAGAAAGGTGGGGCTCTCTGGTTAGGTGGGTAGAAGCAGTGAAGCAGAATCCTTGTCGCTGGGCCGTAGACAGGGAATGTTAACTTCGCCCATCCTCCATCAGTCCACACTCACCCATCCATGCACAACCCATTCATCCGTCTGTCCATCTGCCCACCCACCCACCTAACCACACATCCATCCATCCATCTACCCAGCCACACATGCGCACATCCATCAATCCATCCATCAATCCATCAATTTCCCCAACTCCCCACCTACTATTCCATCCATTATCTACCCACAGACCCATTGATCAATTGATAAATCGATCCACCCACCCATCCAGCTACTCACCCACCCACATATTCATTGATTGATCAATTGGTTGATTGATCTATGTCCACCTCCATCAGCTTATCTATCCGTCCGCCCATCTTCCCACTTACCCATTGATCTACCCAGTCATCCGTTCAGGCACCCATGCATCCACATAGGAATCTATGTATCCAGCTTTGTACCCATTGATTCATCCACCCATCCACCCAACACACGGTGCATACATCCACTTCTGTGTACACATTGCCCTGTATAGAAATAGAAGCCTGAATAAGCAGGAGTCAAACAGAATGACACCTTAACAATGCTCAATGGAGCCTAGGCCACTGGAGCCCTAGGGTGGGAGATCTTCACTGCTTACTGAGAGTCCCAAATCCCTTAGCAAATTCTCTGCTGATGGTGTCTGCATGGTGACAAGATTGTCTTCTACCGAGGAAGGGCTTCACTGTGCAGGTTCTCCTGTGGAGCCCTTGCCTCACCACAGAGGAGATGCCGATTCCTCTTGTGGATGCTTACTTATTTTTATTTGGTGAGGAGCTGGAGTTTGGACCCAGGGCTCACACATGCTGAGCAAGTGCCACACCACTGACCCACAGCCCAGCCGGGTCCTCTTAGAAGAAGAGACAAGGCCTCCAATCCTCTTCTCTCGCGCTGTGGTCTGGCTGGTTCAAATGAAATTATCACAGATAAATCAAGCTTAGGGAGGCAGGGGCGTTGTCTCTTGCTTCTGTACCAGCTTTAAGGCCCTCAGGTCCCTGCTCACTAATCCTTTCATGTTGAGTCTTGAGGCCTCACCAAGGAGTTTTGCAGAGAGAAAGCTGGCTGAGGGAGGCTGATGGGAGGGCAGTGAGAGCTGGGAGGGTGGCTGGGAAGAGACGCGCCAGACAAAGTCTTTGCTCCGGCTTGGTCCTGACCCCTCGTCTGTAGCTAGAAGCCTTTGGTCTTGTCTCCCCCTCCCACCACACCCACAGGGCACAGAAGATGCCTCTGGCTTCTGGCACAAACTACTGAAAAGCAGTCAGAGCTTTGTCGAGATGCCATCTGACACGGGCCCTGGGCATATCACTCAGATTAAAGCAGGGTCAGTCTTGTGCAGCTCGAGCCTGAGAGTCACTTCCTATTCCTTCCCCCTCCAAGGTGCCTCTGGGGTGATGGCAAGAAATCCCTTAATCCCAAGAAACACACTTTAAACGCCTCTAATCATGTCCATGTTCTTTCTTGGTGGACAGAAACAGGCCGAGCGAGGTTATATATTGTGTTCAAGGTCACTCAGGGTGTCATGGGCAGAGGTACGATTTGGTTGGTGGCAATTGTCTCCACTGATGTTTCTGGGGTTGTCTGTGGAGCCTCCCTGCGTTGAAGAACCACCTGCAGATACTGAGCCTGCAAAGCCACCTGCTTATCACAGGGTCACAGGGTCACAGGGTCAGGCTGTAGCTATACGGCATCAGCTATACCAGCTGTTTGTTGGCAGGAGCTAAGTAAGTGCTAGGATAGCTGGCAGAGACAGTTCCTGTCACGTGCAGTTTTCCGGGTCTCCTTGAAAAAGACTCAGTCATAGCTCAGTGTCTCCGGTCCCCAGAGCCTATCTCTCTCCTGGCAGACCCCTGCCTTTCCAAGATTCCCTCTCTGTAAAAGTTCCAAGGTGACAGGGACTAGTCACAGCTTCCACGTGGATGTGAGACTTGGCCAAACCTCTGCCCCTCTCTGGGTCTCAGTGTACCCGTCCGCGCCAGATGCCGTCAGCCCGCCAGCGAAGCCTGGTGGCTCTGTCTGTGCTCTAACCTTCCCACAGCGTTGGGTCTGCTCCTGCAGCGAGCATGTGGGTTCCCACTCCAGTCTGCAGGCTCCAGGGTGGGGGCTCCTCGCTGCTCCCCTCAGGGATGACTGACTCCAAAGGAACCCTGTCTTTTGTCAGCAGAGCTGCCTCTCCCAGCAAAGTGACTTTTGTCCTTGCGGGGGAGGCTTCCCGCAGCATCAGCAGAAACTTTCAGACAGGGAAGAAACAGGTTCCCAATACCCACGAAGCCTCCAGAGACCTGGAATGTCAGGTCTGGAACCAGGCTCAGTCTTGCGGAGGTGGCTCTGCGCTTAAAGACACAGGTCTTGAACTCTGGTTCCATCACTTTCCCTATGGCCTTGAGTTGGC
The DNA here is from genome assembly GCF_014885135.2 of Alexandromys fortis. Classification (NCBI taxonomy): domain Eukaryota; kingdom Metazoa; phylum Chordata; class Mammalia; order Rodentia; family Cricetidae; genus Alexandromys; species Alexandromys fortis. The sequence goes on from NW_026067894.1 coordinate 1,499,036, forward strand.
CAGTTAAGCTACCTGGGACTCAATTTCCCTAACTGGGATGCAGGGACTGGTAAGAGTGTGTCATTAAATGCAAGGCTAGTCTGAGACCTGTCAGTGAGACCCTGAGGCTGCTGTTACTCAACAGGCGGCAGCCAATCCCATCCTTAGTAGCGGTTCTGGCCACCCCACCGGAACCATTCAGGGATCCAGGCTAACTAGATTCCTTAAGGCGCTCAGCTGTGGAGATGGCCGTTAGTGAAATGCATGCAAAGAGCCTGTGATTTGCACTCCAGAACCCATGCTAAAAAAAAAAAATATTGGGTGCATGCTTGTAATCCCGGCTTACAGGAGGCGATGGGTGGATTCTTAGGGTTCGCTGGCCAGAAAGTCTAGCCTATTTGGAGAGCTCCAGGCAAGGAAGAGACCGCATCTCAAAAAGATATGTTGGTGGTACCTGAAGAATGATGCTTAAGGTCCTCTGGCCTCATCATACATGTACATACATGTAGACACATGTGAACCTGCACACACATGAATACACATGGACAGGCACACACACACAAGACACTCATTTGGGGGTGTTTGTCACACAGTATTAGTAGGACACTCTATCACTGATGCAGACACCCCAAAAAGTCAATTCACAGCTGCTGAGGGGAGGGAGCCTGGGACCTTGAAAGCTCTAAGTGTGAGAGCTCTCCTACCACATCCCTCCCCTTCTGTGCCTGAATCCAGCAGCACTTGCTCTTCCTACCTTAGCTTTCTTCCTTCTCTGGGGACCACAACTCTCTTACAGGACAGTTGGGTGGGCTAAAAATTCTCCTGTAAAGGATGAATCCTGGCTGTGGTACATACTGGAGATTTGTCTCAGCTAGCTGTGGCTGTGTAACAAATATCTCCACATTGGTATTCACCTTTGTGTTCACAGATGGCTACACTGTTTCTCTTCCTTTGTGTGTAGCTTTGGTGGTACTAGAGAGGGATCTGAGGGCTTCACATCTGCTAGGTAATCACTTAGCCACTGAGTTGTTTGGGTTGTCTCTCTCTCTCT
>NW_026067894.1:1500122-1571230 GCF_014885135.2 Alexandromys fortis
CTCTCTCTCTCTCTCTCTCTCTCTCTCTCTCTCTCTCTCTCTCTCTCTCTCTCTCTCTCTCTCTCTCTCTCTCTCTCTCTCTCTCTCTCTCTCTCTCTCTCTCTCTCTCTCTCTCTCTCTCTCTCTCTCTCTCTCTCTGTTGAGGTAGTCTCATTATGTAGCCCAGGCTGGTCTTGGACTTCTGATCCTCCTGCCTCAGCCTCCTAAGTGCTGGAATTGCAGACATGTGCCACCATGCCCATCTCTGTGGGTTAACTCTACTGCTTCCTCTGTGCTTAGTGGGTGTCAGGGCATGTGGGGTGTCATACCCAGAAGCCAAGCCAAGACTTTTCACAGTGTAAACCCAGAGCATCCCAAGTGTGCTGAGTTGGTCATCTCGGTTTTTGTCTGGATGGATTGCTGGTGGCGGTGGCTAGGTGGGCTCATTTTGTCTCCCTCACATAAGGCATGCTGCGGGAAGTTGGTACAGACCATGGTCTGGGGCTGGACCTGGGATCTCTCAAGGCCTCTGTAGTTCTTCATCCTAGCCAGATTCCTTGCAACCCCAGAGTTTAAGGTCCTGTTCAAGAGGGATTGTTTGAAAGAAGTTGTCCCCAGAGCAAGCGCCTGCAGAGTTTCCCCTGACTTCAGCTGGCCAGAGCCTGAGACTCCTCAACCAGAGGTGAAGTGGGAGGGGATTGTGGTTCACTGTGGTCATCTGGTGTGGAGGGTCTGCCGTGGGGGTGCCGGTCTGCAGTGGGGGTACTGGTCTGCCATTGGGGTGCTGGTCTGTTGTGGGGTGTAGAGGAGGGTCTGCTGTGGGGTACGCACCTGCTATGGGGTGCGGAAAGGTCTGCTGTGGGGTACCGATCATTCCTAGGCTGCTCTAGCTGTTACTGAGATTTTTTTCCCACTGTCGATATCTGAACTGAACAGCTGGGGTGGATATGCTTTGAGGTCCCTTCCCCCATCTTCTAGGCCCTGTGAGGATGAATGGCCTGCCCAGGGCCACCCAGGAATGTGGGGGCAGAGTCAGATAAATCACGGATCTCCCACAGAGTAACACTATTGATAAAACAATTAGTGGCTGAGGAACAGGGAAAGAAAGCATCAGGGGGCGGCTGGGCTATATCCTGGGTGGCGGGCCACTGCGGGTGTGGGGCAGGGTCAAGCCCCTCCGGGTCTGGTTGGTGTACACAGTGAAGAGCTGGGAAGAACGTCAGAGCAGCCAGGATATTGAGGAGAAGGGAGGTACTGTCATCCTTCTCTTGAGATGTGAGGTTCTGCCTTCTGGAGGGGGCTTGTTTTCAAACCAACAGTTAAGAATGTTTCCGAACCAAGGCTCAGAGAGGTCAAGCTGTTTGCCTAAGGTAGCAGAGCTAGCAAACAGCAGAGCTGAGACTAGAATGGGCAGCCTGGGTACAAACTCCATGGTGGATACTCAGGTCAAAACAGAGCAGCAGACCTTCCTTGGGAAGGGTGTTGGGGCAGGCACGGCTCAGAGCAGTAACTCTACAGGTTAGAAACCCCATCTCCTTGCCTTTGGTTGGCATACCTCATCTACTGACAGCTGGCCAAGTACAGGTCGAGTTTACCATCTGGCGACAGGTGATCAGCTAGATCCCTTTCAGGCAGGACCCCTCCCCCCACAACACCCCAGGCTCTGTAATCTTGCCTCTAAAGCCCAACCCCTCCCCAGCACCAGTGGGTCCTCTAGGAAGAAATTCAAGTAAAACGAATCCTTAGCCAGAGGCACGGGCTGTTGATTTATTTCTGGGAAAGGCCCGTGTCCCCTGCGACAGTGACCTCCATTAATGTCGACGTGTTCAAAGCCACGTATTTCGGATGCAGCGTGCCTCTGCAGTCCCTTTAAAGAACACGCTGTTAAGTTTCAAAGACTCTTGCTGGCTCGGAGAGCATCTGGAGGGCCATTCCTCCAGGAAGGACATTCCATCAAACACACGCCTGATAAATTGGGACTTTGTGCTGGCGGATGCTCCGCTCAGACCCGGAGGCCAGCGGAGGAGCTGCAACATGAAAGAAGCCACAGAAGGATGCCTGGGCAAACAAGTCATGTGTGAGACTGTGCCCTGCCCTCTGTGCAGCTGGCTCCCAGGGGGCCTGATGCAAATGGGGCTCCAGGACGCACTCTACCACCAATTGCAGCCAGCTGGATTATACCCCGAAAGGAGGGTGTGAAGTTCAGAGGGTTTGGGGGGTGGTCTCCACCTAAGAGCCCACAGTCCAGTAAGCTCAGCCCAGGAACTTGACTCTGACTGAGTCCTTAGGCAAACAGGCTGGACCCTGGCATGAAGTAAGTGTGGTGGTTTGAATAAGAATGGCCCCTATGGCCTCACAAATTTGAAAGCTTAGTCATCAGGGCGTGGCCCTGTTTGAGAAGGATTAGGAGGTGTGGCCTTGGAGGAAGTGTGTCACTGGGCCTGAACTTTGAGGTTTTAAAAGTCCACATCAGAGCCCTTTCTCTCTGCTTACAGATCAGGATGTAGCTCTTAGTTACTGCACCAGCAACTGCCTGCAGCCACCTGGCCCTCCACTATGACGTTCGTGGACTAAACCTCTGAAGCTATAAGCAAGGCCCAGTCTTTTTCTTCTAAGAATTGCCTTCGTCATGGTGTCTTTTCACAGCAATAGAACAGTGACTATGACAGTGGGGAAACTGAGGCCTAGAGGGGTGATGCAACTTGCCTGAAGTCACACAGCAAATTTACTCGAGGGGAAGTTGCAGTGATGCACTTGGTCCTTGGTGATCTGCACTCATTGGGTTGGGTTCGCTCCCTCCCTGCAACTATGCCCCTCACCTTCGATGGCCAAGCTGTGGCTGGGTGAGCAGCAGAGGGACAACTCTGTTCTGTGGGTCTTCTGGCAGGCCCGTGAATCTTTGAGAAGGCCAAGGCAGGCTCCTAGAGAATCCAGAAGTCTGACGGCGCCACTCTCAAGCCCCATTGCCTGTCCAGATAAACAACCTCATAGCTTACAGGAAGCATGGGTCCTCTCTTCCTGGCTCCATCCCTGCTTTTCCCACACCCGTCCTTCTTGGTCCCTGTGCCTAACAAAGCTCTCCATCCTCTGTGCTCTACTTAGGGCTCTTAAAGGCACAGGCCTCAGCGGTGCACGGCAGGGGGAGGGGGTAATTTCCCCAAGCCGCCTGCATTGTGCACTTTGCTCTTGGCTCCGTTTGTAGTCCTCTCCCCTGCTAAGGCTCCAGATACAGCTTTTACTGTTTAGTGCCTGGTAACTGGTCACCGTTGGGCACCAGAGCCTCTTTCCGATGGAGCTAAGAGGTTCAGGTCAGGGTGGTGGACCATACAAGGGTCCTATTTATCTGACACCCAGATCCATATGCACGAGGAGGAGCTGCCTAGCTTGGTGGACACCCTGCCAACTCTGGCTCCAAGTCTGGAATGCCCCCTCAGTCCTCAGGCTTTTCTGCTCCTGGCTGCACTGGGGTCTCAGTTCTAGGTCCCTTCCTGGGACTGGGTCTGTCTGTCCCTCCCTCAGCCTCACGTCTACTTGATTACAATTGAGGACGAGAGCCACCGACTAGGCTCAGTGGGCAATGAGCAATCTCCCCTTTCCCCAGCTGACCAGGAGCCCTGGGCACCGGCTCAGGCAGCCTCTGGGCAGGTCTGTCTCTCAGGCGTGCCTTGACAGTGATGTGACCTGTAGGCTGTGTCCTTCCCTACCTCCGGCTGACTTTGCTGTTACCCGTATCCTTGGATTTGCTTCCCAGGCAGGCCTTTTAGGCACTAGGTAGAGAGAATGAAACACAGACCACCCAATGGAGTTAAACAGGCAGTGTTAAAGGCGCTTTTATCCATTCTTCCATCCATCCATTCATTCATTCATTCATTCATTCATTCATTCATCACTTCATGTCTTCAGCACACTTTCTATGTCCAACCGTTCATCAGCACAGAGGCTAGCCTGAGGACATGGCAATTCACTAGAGCCAGTTTTTGCCTCAAAAATTCCCCTGTCAAAAAGGAGACAGACCAGCAACGGGGCAAGGGTGGGTCTCCTTCTGAGCTGGCTTGGTGCCATCATGGAGCCAGGAGCATCACAAAGCCTGTGACATGGCTCTGGGCCAGCACGGGTGGCTAGGCCTCTCTGGGAAGGGGGTCCACGGTGCTGTCCAAGGCAGGTTGTGGCTGCTATGGAGCTGCCTCCATCGGGACACCCACAGGTGCCGCGCAGGACCGCCAGCGTCTGCGAGGGCCGGGGAGGAAATCCATTTTTCTGCTAGGAAATTATTGAATATTTAGGAGACGGAGAAGATCGTTTGGAGGGAAATGAATTCCTCCCGCTTCCTCTGGTTGAGATAAATCAAGGCGGGAACTCCGATTCTCATTTACCCTGTGGAATGGCCTGAACGGGCGCTTATGCAGTGCCGCTTCTTCCAGAAGTGGTGGCAATTGCCTCTAGAGCAATCGACTCCCTCTTAAATGCTGATGCGGTAACTCTGAGGGCCAGCCTCTGCCTGCGCATGTCCCTAGGGCCGGCAGCCCAGGGAAGGGACGCAGGGGCTGGGTGTCCAGTGTTCATGTAGTGCCACCCAACCACCCACCAGATGGTTGAGGTGCTGGAGGCCTTGTCAGGGCACTATGCAAGCAAGCCCCTCACACAGTAGCTGTTTGGGGCCAAGAGTCTGAGCCACGAAGCAGTAAGAGTAGATGGTGATAGATTTAAGAGTTAGATCTGAGGAAGGACTTCCTGTATTAGAAGCCAGCTATGACATTGCTCTCCCTGGTGTGTGTGTGTGTGTGTGTATGTATGTGTGTGTAAGTGTGTGTGTATGTGCATGTGTGTATGCATGTGTGTATGTGTGCGTGTAAGTGTGTGTGTATGTGTGTGTGTGTCGGTACCAGAAACAGAAGCAAGGGATGGACTGCGTGGCCACTGAGTCTGGATTGGAATCCACAATCTGGATTCCTACTCTGCTCACACAATGGAAGACTCTGGCCTGGTCTGGGCTCCTAGCATTTCATTCAGAGCATCAAGAGCGCCTTTTGTAACATCATGACCAGCCTTTCATAGCATCGTGACCAGGTCTTGAAAGGAAATGCAGTCTGCGATTCACCCTAGGACTCTGTCCCAAAGGCCTGACTCTATGGAAGATGACTCGTGAATGAGCTGGCGTGGCTGGACTGCCTTCTGCAGAGCAGGGCGTGGAGGGGACTTGACTGCGGGCAGTGGCTGCAGACTCCGGCGTTTATAGGGGCCCATATTCTTGCTCTCATCTGTTTTTAAAGCAGTTCTGTGTCCTTCCCCTGATTAGAAAAGTCATGTTTGCTCGTAGCTCAGAAATGAGAATACCATGTCAAGCCAGAGAGAGGGACAGTGGTGGCAGCCGTCTCCCGTCTCCCAGGTCACAGCTTAATGGCTGCACACACTTCAGTTCTGATGTGGTGTTCCTTTTAAAGGCCATCGTGTGCGGAGCGTGTTTACCGAGGCTCTTAGGGTTTGAGTGGTAAATTGACTCTGGCTTGAAGGAAATCTGGAGGCCGCCTTTGGGAAATCAGGCTCAGGGTGTTTGAGGTGGCCAAAGCCCCGAGGCCTGGAGATAGATGAAGGAGACTTATTTGTCCTAGGTGTTTTTCAGAGAGGTGGGTACCAGGTAGAGTCAGGCATGCGGATGTTTAGAAAGAGGAAGGGGAGATAGCGAGGGGAATGCTTGGCTGGCTGCTTCTGTAGCCAGAGAGATGCGGGCATTGAATCTAACCTAGCTGGGGGTAAGGGACAGGGGTCCAGACTCTTGGGGATCACTTGGCCTGGGCCCTAGGACACTGACAGATCTGCCATTTACAGAAACAACCTCAGAAGCACAGGGGTGGAGGTTGGCCCTTCCTCTGCCTCTTGAACACAGTGACTCATTGACATCAGGGCCCTGAGATAAGGGTGGTTGTCCCAAAGCGGCAGTTTTCTCTTCAGCCCTTGTTCCTGAGAGGAGGATATGTCTGCTCCCAACAGTGATGTGGTCAGTGGGAAGGAGGAGGGGGAGGGGAAGCAGGTGTCTGCAGATAGAGTCAGGGTGGAGGCCCGGCCACCACGGTGAGAACATCACCCACCAAAAGTCTGCGTCACGCTGTGTCACTTCCCGCTTCACGGTCCAGATCTGTGCCTTCTGAATCACATCACTGATAGAATGACCAAATAATCCCAGAGACCATTTGCCGAGTGCTGGACCCAGTGTGAGCTATGGGCTCATTTCTTAATTTTCCTACGTGCTTTCATGTATGTGTGCGTGCTTGAGTGTGGGCACATGTTCACGTGGGTGTACATGCACATATGTGTGCACATTCCTGAGAAGCCAGAGGTCAACCTTGGGCCAGTGAACCCTAGGAATCCACCCTTCTCTGCCTCCTAGCACTGGGATTATAGGCCTGCCTTTTTTTTTTTTTTTAAAAAAAAATAAGGGTTCCAGGACTTGAACTCAGGTCCTTGTGCTTCACAGACAGCTCTTAACTGACAGGGCCATGTCTGAGCTCTGTCCCTGCTTTCTTTTCATAACAAGAACTCCAGGGCTTTGCACTGTGTATTGCGAAGCTGGGCTGTGAACTCCTCTGCCAGGCACCTTCTGCTTGCTTGTATCCTGGCTGTGTTCACACTGCCCGGCCTGGGCTGCATCCAGTTGATGCTCAGAAGCAGTAGTGGGAAGGACCAAGGTACAGAGACCTTTAATGAAGGGCCCCATTGTCTATGCATGAGCCCCACCACTTCTCTGGCTTCTGCTCCTCACCTTCCTTCATAGCAGCGATGGCCTCTTTCCTATACGCCCATGAACCGCCCCAGCTTAATTTCAGGCTGGTTGGATCCAATTTGGTTCTCAAGTAAAACAAAAACAAAAACAGGAAGTGTCATTATAAAACAAGGACAACATGGGGCCAGCGGTTCCTATCACAGCAGATTTGTCACTGGGGCTTATGGTGGGGGCTCATGCGGCCTTGAGTGCTTCTGAAGGCGTGCCGGCTGGCCTGCTCACTTACAGTCCGGGAGGAACACTGAGGACAGCCAGGGGCTCCAGGTCCCCCATCCCGGACGGCTCCTGTTTCTTTTGCTGCTCCTGGTCTTTCTGCCTTCTTCAATGCCTTATCTCCAGTGGGCTTCTGCAGCCCCATCTTTTCTGTCTCCATCTGGGACCCCCTGAGATGCTCCTCCTATTTCCTCACTGTCTCAGAAGCATCGCTGTGTGCTGTGGGTCCCCCAGAGAGCATAGACCTGGCAATGTGGGGCTAGAAGGGCCTCCTAGAGACCCCTTCAGTCTTCTGGGAAAATAATGGTTGTAGTTAGATCTAAGGAGAACCTGCTGTCTGTAGGTAGCTTCTCCTCCCTTACAGAGTGGGGGGTGGGGATACTTATGTCCCATCTCTTTGCCAATGGAGAAACTTAGGCCTGGCTAAGGAAAGTGCCACGTCCAAGATGCATATCAGCCAGAAAGTGTTTCCGGGTGGGGGTGGTCAACTGTGAAGGCCACCACACTGTACAGTTAGGGGCACATAAGGACACAGGGCAAGCCCCAAATCTGCAGCACCCGTGCAGACCTTGGACCCAGCTGGCTAGACAAAAAAGCTTGAATGGATGCACAGGACAAACAGGCTCACAGAGAGGTCTTCACTAGGATGGATGGCCAGCAGGCAGGTCCAGCAGGCTCTGACAACAGCTTGCTGTGTGAGCTTGGTGGAACACGGAAGCTCTCTGAGTATACGGCCCTGGAGTAAGTTTCTGAACACTCGTCTCCAAATTTCACTGGGCTTGCTCCCGTGGTCTCTGCCTTTCCATACCTCTGAAACCTGAGGTTGCAAGGGTAATGGGAGGCTAGTGGCGGGATAGAAAATCCGAATCCTGACCTGCGGCAGCTATCCAAGAGCAAGCAGCTCCAGGCAGGGAGCTAGACGGGCACATGCGGTGCATGCCAGTAAATATTATTTTTGTCTTAATTAGCAGTCAGTATTTGAAAACAGGTGATTTTTTTCAATTTCTTTGAAAAAATGGGAAGGTGGGTGCTGGTAAGACCCCACGCCCAGCATGGCAGCTTTGCCTGTAGCCTCACAATCCAAGGCCAAGGGCCATCTGTTCTTTGTATTTTATATTGAGTTTTATGTAGCCCAGGCTGGCTTCCAGCTCCTTGTGTAGCCAAGGCTGGCCTTGAACTCCTGCTCTACTGGCTCTCACAACCTCAGTGCTGGGATCCCAGGTGTGCACCGTTACATCTGGTTTCTCTGCTGCTGGAGGTTGAACCTATGGTTTCCTGTGTGCTCATCAAACACTCTGCCAACTGAGTCATCACACCAGTTCACAGCATTCGTCCCAACCCCCACCTGTGTATGTGTGGGTTTGCATGTACCTAGGGCCTTACATATGTCAGGCAAGTGCTCTATTACCAAGCTGCCACCGAACCCTAATGCCAGGCTTCATGCCCTGGGGATGGAGAGAGCTCTGGGGATGTGGGAACAGCAGACAATTAACTAACTAACTAACTAACTAACTAACTAACTAACTAATTAATTATGTCTTTAATATAAGGTCTCATTACGTAGCCCAGGATAACTTCTAATTACCTATCCTCTGGCCTCAGTCTTCCAAGTCCTGGGATACAGGTATGTGCCACCATGCCCAGTGGTTTTGGTTTTGAAAGTGGGAAAGAAGCCGGGAGGTGGTGGCGCACGCCTTTAATCCCAGCACTCGGGAGGCAGAGGCAGGCGGATCTCTGTGAGTTCGAGGCCAGCCTGGTCTACAAGAGATAGTTCCAGGACAGGAACCAAAAGCTATGGAGAAACCCTGTCTCGAAAAATTAAAAATAAACAAATAAGTAAATAAATAAAAAGAAAGTGGGAAAGAATGGCAGTGGACCGCTGTCACCCTGACTGCATTCTGAGTATTTCCATGATATTCTTTCCCCACCCAGCTCTCATGTCTCTCCTTAGGATGGGATAAGTTTGATTGGAGAGAAGACAGCCTCGGAGAGAGGGAGGGAAGGTGGTACTGGGGACTTCTTAAGAGTCTGGGTCATGGAGGGTTAAGCCCATGTTGAGGAAATGTAGCGGGCGAGCTAGAGGAATGAACCAGCCCCGAGTTATCATGATTAATGTTATTTCAAAGGCTTAATTTCCCCCTCTTTCAGGAATGCTTGCATGCTGCGGTGCCGAGTGCTGTTTCTTGATTTGGAGCGTCCTTTCCCCAGAGTAATTGGGAACAAGGTCACTGTTCTCCAGGCGGACTCAGAGCAGCGGACCTGGCGGCAGGATGATGTTGCCTGAAGTGGGAATCCACAGCAGCAGGACTAGACAGGGGTGGGATCTGGGGTGAGCACATACGCTTTCTCTGCTGGCTGTAATACTTCTCTGTGCCTCAGTTTCCCTCACTCGGATAGTGCTTCCCTTTCCAGATGGTGGTGAGTTGCCACTGGCACCCCACTCACCCGGGGACACCCAGGAGGCAGAGTTGACTGCTGTCCCAGCAGTGGCTCAGGTGATAGCTGTAAGGCTAATCCATGAACCACAGTTTGAAGGGCATGTGATGAAGACAGAGTGCTGAGTCAGCTCTCGGCATCACCGGAAGGGCCCGGCGTTGTGCTGTGACTTCCATCTAAATCGCCATCACCACAACTGTCAGCAACACGAGCATCTCCAGCCTCACTGCCGCCATCAACAGCGTTAATAGCATCGGCGTCAGCATCAGCATCACCACCGTTATCATGACCACCACCGTCACCATCACTACTGCTGTCATCATCAACACTATCATCACCACTATAATTATCACTCTATTATCACTCTTATCACCACAACCACCACCATCTCTTTTCACCAATCACTTCATCTTCATGACTCGGCATCAGCATCAATAACACCTTCTCCATCATGGTCAGGCCTTGTCTACGCCTCCATTCCTCCCACCCTCAGAAGTTACAGAGGCGGACTCACACCAGCTCCTTTTACCCACAGGAGTGACCCGACTGAAGCTCCTGGACGGCTATGACAAAGTCTGGTGGCTGACCATCAGGAGACCGATCACACCTTAGGACATTCTAAAGAAGAGAAACGTCAAGATTATGTCATTTAGCTGGGTGTGGAGAGTCTGAGGCAAGAACAGCCTGGGCTATGCAGCAAGACCTTGTCTCAAAACCCTGAAAAACTAACAAAACAAAACAACAAAGAGGTTTTTTTCCCTATATAATTCCTTCTTCTAACATGTAGGGAGACTGAGGCCAGCCCTGGCCAGAGAACAGATGTTGGAGTTGGAAAATCTTGAGTTCACATCTCTCTGACACCATTTATTGACTGTGCAATCTTGCACGAACCACCTAACCTCTCAGATGCTCAGTTTCTTCATCTGTAGGATGGGAGGTGGCAGCCTTCAGATGGCCTCCAGGAGCCTCTTCTTCCAGTGTCCCCTGTGTGCTCCCGGCTGTCCTAGAACCTTCCGAGTGCCACAGCCATTCACACAGGCCTGCAGAGAACCTCCACGGCAACAGTCATATGCGGCCCGACAGTGACCACTCTAGCCCCGCGTGCCCAGGCTGAGACCGCCCTGGCCCACAGGGGGCTGCACCTTCGAGGGAGACTCTGGTTTCTCAGCCGTGCTGTTCTGACTCATGAGCCCAGGCAGCTGCTGATCGTAAGTGCCCAATGGTTTTAAGCTGTGGCGTTATCTGGGGGCTGAACCAAATGGAAGGGATGAGGAATGAACGGGTCATTTCTTCAGAGGTCTGAGTGAGGATTAAATGTGTGTCAACTCTCGATGGTTCACAGTGTGTGCTGGAGGCTTCATGAAATGAAACAACTTATGACAGCAAAAATTACGATCATACCCACCCATCCACAGCCCCAGGGATGCTGAGCCCACCCGCAGCAGGCTCACTCCCAGCTGCCAAGATCTGTCTGTCTGTCTATCTACTTATTTATGTCTTTATTTATTATGAGTGTGCTATGGTGCTCGTGTGGCGGCCACTTCTCTCTGTTTACCACAAAGATCCCCCGGGATCAAATTCAGGTTGTCAGGCTTGGTGCCAAGTGCCTTTCTTTACCCACTAAGCCACCTCACTGGCCCAGTTGCTCAGTTCTAAACCTTCCTGTCCCCTGAGCCTTCCTGGCTTTGCTGGATACCAAAAATCTTACTGGAAATGGAGAAACAGAGACAGAGGGCAGAGGAGGGTGTGATGGTGACAGGGACCAGCCACAGTGCTTTGGGGGATGACATACAGGATTGAGATACATGTGACCAAGGGTCTGTCACTTCTGAAGACCCTTCTAGGCCTAACTGCTGTCTATTTCTGGGGTTGCTGCCATGGGAAGCTCAGGAAAGCCAAAGCAATGGGAAGGTTAACAAAGGGGATGGAGGAACCCAGGCACCCGGTGTCCCCAAGGCTGCATAGAAGATCAGGAGGAAGGTCCTTTGGATTCTTTCTCTGGACACATCGGGCTCCCTTAGGAAGGTCCAAGGGCAAGGCTGCAGGACATACAGGCTCCCTGGGCTCAGCAGATGGTACGTGGACCTGCAAGTTTGCCCTCAGTTTTCCTCATCTTCTCAGTAGGTCTATGCCCCAAGTCATGGGGATAGCCTATAGATCATTTGTCACAGAAACCTGGAGATGGAGGCACAGAGTGGTTACAGGGCCAGCTCAGGCCACACAACACACTGCGGCAGAGGCAGGATTAGAACTTAGGTGGCTTTGTGGCATACGCAGGAGTCCATGGCAAATAGGCCAAATGTTCTTAGCACAGGTTCAGTCTTTAAGACCGTGTAAGCTGTGTATTCCCAACACTGAGGAGGTGGAGGCAGGGGGAGCAGAAGTTCAAAGTCATCCTTGGCTACATCAAGAGTTCAAGGCCAACCTGGGATGCTTGAGGCCCTCAAAGCAAAACAAGCAAGCATCCACATGACCAAACATCTTCCTTCAAAAACGTGAGGGGGGGGGCGAGCTGAGCAGGAGCGTCCATCTCTCTCTGCTTCCTGCTCGCGGATGAGGTGACCAGCTGCCTCGCCTCCCCCCACACAGTGGACTGTACCCCCAAAACTGTGAGCCAAACAAACCTTCCTTCCCTAAGTGGCCTTTTATCAGGTGTTTTGTCTCAACGAGAAAAGGAAGGCATGGTGGCATGGTGTGAGACATCTGGTCACATTATGTCCACAGCCAGGAAGCAGAGAGAGGGCGCTGGGGCACAGCTGGCTTTCTGCTTTTGTTTCCGTCCAGGACCCGGGCCATTAAACAGGGCTGCCCACATTTGGAGGGAATCTTCTCACCTCAGTTATTGGAATCTGGAGGCTGCCTCATTGATGTACCAGCAGATTCGTCTCCAAGGCGATTCTGGAGCTTGTCAGATCGGCAGTTTTAACCACCACGAGGTGTGACTTTGAATTGATGCGATCTGTTCCTTACCCATGATGAGCACTTTGATTTCCGTGGGAGGAAATCAAAGAGCATATGGATCGTGTCGGATGTTATTTTATTATGTCTCATTTGTTTTATTTGACTTTTGAAGTAGGGCGTCGTCTGTAGTTTGTGCTGCAATAGGGAACACTTTTGCACACTCCCCATTCTCTTATTCCCGCCTCTACGACACACACCCTTCACCCTGGTGTGTGGCTGATTTCTACCAGTGCATGTCATTTTCTGTTCTTGAGCCTTCCAAAAGGGACACTGAGCAGGGGAGCATTTGTTTCTGGTTTCTTTCTATCAGGGTGATACATTTAAAGATTTGCCCATTTGTGGGCTGGAAAGTGATGTGTATGCTGTGAATATGTTTTATTACCATTGGTTAATAAAGAAGCTGTTTCAGACTATATCATGGCAGATGGAAGATATATATGTAGAGAGAGAGAGAGTAGGCAGAGTCAGAGAGACATCATGTAGCAGATGAAGGAGAAAGATACCTGCTGGACCCTTACCAGTAAGCCACAGCCTTATGCTGATACACAGATTAATAGAAATGGGTTCCTTTAAGATGTAAGAGTTAGTTAGTAAGAAGCCTAAGCTATTGACCAAACAGTGTTGTAATTATTATAGTTTCTGTGTTGTTATTCAGGTCTGGGTGGTCGGGAAATGAACAAGCTTCTTCTTCTGCAGGTGAGGCTGTTCATGGGGTACAGGTGTTGCCACACAAGCCTGGTGACCCAAGCTCAACACCTATTGTTTTGAGGTTAAGGCCAACCTGTCTTTTTTATTCTTACTGTATGCAGTGTTCTGTCTGCATATTTACTTGCATGACAGAAGAGGGCATCAGATTTCACTATAGATGGTTGTGAGCCACCATATGGTTGCTGGGAACAGAACTCAGGATCTCTAGAGGAGCAGTCAGTGCACTTAACCCCAGAGCCATCTCTCCAGCCCAAGACCCTGTCTTAACACCCCCAAAACAAACAAAATGCAAAATGCAAAGAAACTTTTCCACTGGCCTCACTGTGTGCTCTGCTCATCTGGGTTGTAGCTGACATAGAACCTGAATCATAATCATGGCAGACACGAGCCTGCAGACCTAGCATCTGGGGACCTTGGGGACTAGTTTTCTGGTAGCTTTGGACTTCAATGTGGTGTTAGCTCCTTGCCAATGGGAAGTGGTGACCAGTGATCAGACACTGTAACCAAGTCCTGCTCTGGCTAGGTTTTTTTTTTTTTTTCACCTTCATACCAACTAATTGCCGGAGAAGAGTAAACTTCAATTGGCCTGTGGACAAGTCTGTGGGGGGCATTTTCAGTCACTGACTGATGATTGGTATGGGAGGGACCAGCTCACCAAGGTGCCACCCTTGGGCAGGTGTTCTTAGGTCTATTAGAAAGCAGGCAGAGCAAGTCATGAAGAACAAGCCAGCAAGCAGCACTCCTCCATGGCCTGTGCACCAGCTCCTGCCTCCAGGTTCCTCACCTGACTTCCCTAGATGTCTGACTGTAACCTACAAGCCCAAATAACCCTTTTCTCCCCTAGTTGCTTTTGGTTTTGTCATTTTATTGCAGCAACAGAAAGCAAAGTAGGCTAGGCTCTCACTTGTGTTTGCAAGGGGAAGGAACACTGAGGCACACCCTTCAGACTCAGAGATTTGATGCTGCACTTGACCCTGCCACCAACATTGAGGCCCTTAAGGCCCGAAGGTGCATGAAGGTTGGATTGAGGGCTCTCAAGCAGTTACAGGGAACAAATTGTAATGACATTTCACTTGTATTTTAATATATAAAATTTGCCTGAGGATCAAAAAAGTAAAACAGCCTTACTGGCCGGCCTTATAGACCAGGCAGCAATAACACACATCTTTAATCCCAGTAGACACACTTGTTTGTCATAGAAACCATTTGATAATGGCACACGCCTTTAATTCCAGCCCTAGGGAGGATCATAAAACGGGAAGGAGACAGCTCTCAGACACAGTCTCATTCTGAGATTCCTGGGGACAGCAGAATCACCATTTTGGACTGAGGTTGAGGTAAAAGCCAGTGGCTGGCTGCGTTGCTTTTCTGGTCTTCAGGTGGAACCCCAATATCAGTCTCTGAGTTTTTAGTAATTGTGCTTCATCAAATGACAAACTCAGGTCACTCAACTCTCATTTCGGGGCAGTGGGTATCTGGTAAGGAGGGCCTTGTGTCTGCTGGTCACAGGGTGTCAAGGCCTGCAGATCACACTCAGGTGTGATGGCACTGGCCTGGGGTGGGACTTGGTGGAAAAAGCTTGCCTTCTTCGAGTCAGTCTTGGGCTCCATCCTTTGCACTGCAAAAACAGGTTTAAAAATTGTGCTGCTTGCTGAATTCTGCTGAGAATTGAATTTATTTATAACGTAGTAAATTATATCCTCACATGAAAAGGGGTGGGGGCTAACTGGGAGTCAATGGGGCCCTGGAAAAGGGAGTGGGGACACCTGTTGGATACAGGTGGCATGCTACCTGAGCCTCAACTGGCCTGAGCACAGATCTCAGGAAGTCCCAGAAGCACATGTGCTGTGTAACAGTGCCTAGGGCTCCCCACAACCCCCTGCCTTCACTTGGCTTCTCTAGACGCAACTTTCCTCATACTGCATGGTGCTGGTTACACCTGAGGACCCAGAAGGAAACAGATATGAGGGCAAGACTCTGATCATCTGTGTGGGTTAGAGTCCCAGGTGGCAACAGTGCACATGGGGGAGCATTATCTAGGCTGAGCTTCCGGAGAGGGGCACATTTTGGAGCAAGCTTAGAGAGCTGACGACCTGACCACTGTGGTGGTTTGAAAGAAAACGGCCCCCAAAGGGAGTAGTACTGTTAGGAGGCGTGGCCTTAATGGAGTAGGTGTGGTCTTGTTAGAGGAAGTGTGTTGTTGTGGAGGCGGGTTTTGAGGTTTCACAAGGGCTCAAGATACCGCCCAGGGTCTGGAACCACTTCCCATTGCCAGCAAGCCAAGATGTAGGATAATCGGCTCCTTCTCCAGCACCATGTCGGCCTGCATGCCACCATGTCCCACCATGACGATAATGAGCTAAACCTCTGAAAATGTAAGCCAACCCAATTAGCTGGTTTTCCTTTAGAAAAGTTGCTGTGGTCACAGTGTCTCTTCACAGCGACAGAAACCCTAACTAAGACGCACAGCTGGAGTGGCTTAGCTGCTTGCTCAGCTGGTCAATTGCATCTTGGCTTTGACAGTGGCCTCCAAGTTAATGAGGCTGTTGGCGTCATGATGGGAATGAGCGAAGGGAAGGCTCAGAGATACAGAAGTATTGGATCATACAGCATGCTGTTGACTCCCCCATGCCTAGCCATGTTCCTTTGCCCAAAAGGCACAGGCGTGAAGGGTCTGCAAAAGCAGGAGCGCTTTCATACCAGAAGAGCTCTGTGGCCAAGGACTTTGAATTCAGCAGGGATAAGTGACAGCCTTTCCCTGCCAAGGTCAAGGTGGGAAGGACAGGAGAAGGCAGTGAGAACCCACGGGCAGAAAGGACCCAGTGGCCCACAAAGGAATTCCAGGGCTTAGTAATCACGGCGCTAGGAGAGCCATTAGTAGTGGCCCCTAGAGAATCACATGGTACTTGTCACTCCTAATCTTTGCGGGAGGAGCTCCTGGACCCCTCAGCAGTTCCAGAATCCCCCGTCACCAAGTCCCTGCTGGAAAACAGCCTGCCATTTGTGTAGAACCCACCGACATCCCCTTGCAAGACTAAATCAACTCTAGATGGCTCATACTAGCCAAACAGTACAAAGTGACTGGTGATGAAATTGTTGTTTATGCTACAGCTTAGGGATCAGTGACGGATGTTTAAATCTGAGTGTTCAGTAAGGATGGCAGTCTTTTTTTTTTTTTTTTTTTAATCCATGGGTTTTTCTTCCATTTTGTGTTTTTGAGACAAGGTCTCATGTAGCCTAGGCTGACCACCAACTCACTATGACGCTAAAGATGAACTCTTGGTCCTCCTGACTCTACCTCCCAAGTGCAGGGATTACAGATGCTTGCTCCTCATCTACTATATGCAGTTCTGGGGACTGAACTCAGGGCTTCCCACATGCCAGGCAAGCATTCTGCCAACCGAGCCACGTCCCCAGAACTGATCTTTGTGTTTTGATGCCTGGATCTACATCTGCTGTATAGAGAGGTGTGGCTATGACATAGGAAGCCTACAGCGGGTCCTAAATCTGACCTGAGTCACCACTGTGGACTGTCAACCTGTCAGCTGGTTTCCAGACCCAGGGACTCGGAAGAAGTCAGGACCCTTTGGTGAGGAGACCTGCCTCATGGTGAGGAAACTCCATCTAAGCTCTTCCCAAAGGGACCCTCTGTCACTTATCAGAATGATGGGGTACAGCGGCTACCTCAGTGAGCACTAGGTTCAACATCAGATGAGTCTCAAAAGAGAAGGCAGAAAGCAGTCTAGCAAGACAGCCAACATTGGCCTTTGGTATGCACACACACAAACACACCTATATGCATACGTGCTCACAAATGAATATCACGCGCACACACACACACACACACACAGAGAGAGAGAGAGAGAGAGAGAGAGAGAGAGAGAGAGAATGAGAATGAATAAGTAGTCATGTGCACTTATAAACCAGGTCCTGGGGATGCTGAGGTAGAAAGGCTGTGAGTTTGAAGCCAGCCTGAACTATGTAGTGAGACTTTTTCTCAAAACTAAACAAACAACATAAAGGCAAGGAACTAGAGAGATGGCTGTTAATGGCTATCTCTGGCTCATATGTGGAAGGAATGGAATCATGTTATCGATAATGAAGTGGAGTAGTCAAAGGAAGGAAGTTTGCTGCTTATCTATAATTGAAACTCCAGGGCTCGGCCTGCAGGAGACTCTGTGGGTCCCGCAGCAGCTGCTTCCTGGTTGCAAGAGTCAAGGCAGCAGTGCTCCTACAAAATGACTCAGCGGTTATGAGCACTTGCTGTTGTAAACACTAATTCCAGAAAGCCCACAAATACATGGAAATTAAACAATGCTCATCTGAATCATCAATGGGTCAAGGAAGAAATAAAGGAAGAAATTAAAGACTTCCTAAAATTCAATGAAAATGACCATACAACAAACCCAAATTTATGGGACACAGTGAAAGCAGTGTTAAGAGGAAAGTTATAGCACTCAATGCCTACATAAAGAAGACGGAAAAATCCCACACTAGTGAGTTAACAGAACATTTGAAAACTCTAGAACAAAAAGAAGCAAACTCACCCTGGAGGACTAGATGTCAGGAAATAATCAAATTGAGAGCTGAAATCAACAAAATAGAAACAAAGAAAATAATACAAAGAATCAATGAGACAAAGAGTTGTTTCTTCAAGAAAAATCAACAAAATAGACAAATCTTTATCCAGACTAACCAAAATGCAGAGAGAGACTATCCAAGTTAACAAAATCAGAAATGAAAAGGGGGACATAACAACAGAAATGGAGGAAATACAGAGGCTCATCAGGTCATATTTAGAAAACCTGTACTCCACAAAATTGGAAAACTTAAAGGATGGAGAACTTTCTGGATAAATATCACTTACCAACTAAAAAAGGGCCAGGACCAGATGGTTTCAGTGCAGAATTCTACAAGATTTTCAAAGAAGAACTAATACCAATACTCCTCAGATTGGTCCAGGAGTATTACCAAACTCTTTTTATGAGGCTACAATTACCCTGATACCCAAACCACATAAAGACATTACTAAGAAAGAGAATTACAGACAATCTCACTCATGAACATTGACACAAAAATACTCAATAAAATACTGGCAAACTGAATCCAAGAACACATGAGAAAAATCATCCATCATTATCAAGTTGGCTTCATCCCAGAGATGCAGCAATGGATCAACATACGAAAACCTGTCAATGTAATTCACCATATAAACAAACTGAAAAAAAAAAACACATGATCACCTCATTAGATGCTGAAAAAGCCTTCAACAAAATACAATATCCCTTCATGATAAAGGCCTTGGAGAGAGCAGGGATACAAGGAGGACCAATGGAACTAAATCAAAAGCCCAGATATTAATCCACACACCTCTGAACACCTGATTTTTGATAAAGAAGCAAAAATATAAAATGGGAAAAAGAAAGCATATTTAACAAGTGGTACTGGTATAACTGGATATCAGCATGTAGAAGAATGGAAATAGACCCATATCTATCACCATGCACAAAACTCAAATCCAAATGGATCAAAGACCTCAACATAAAGTCAACCACACTGAACCTCAAGGAAGAGAAAATGGGAAGTTCACATGAACATATTGGCACAGGAGACCACTTCCTAAATATAAACCCAGTAGCACAGACACTGAGAGAAACAATTAATAAATGGGCCCTCCTGAAACTGAAAAGATTCTGTAAAGCAAAGGACACGGTCAACATGACAAAATGGCAACCTACAGAATGGGAAAAGATCTTTACCACATCAGAGAGCTGATCTTCAAAATATACAAAGAACTCAAGAAATTTGTCATCAAAAGAACAAATAATCCAGTAAAAAAAATTGGGTACAGACCTAAACAGAGAACTCTCAACAGAGGAATCTAAAATGGCTGAAAGACAATTAAGAAAATACTCAACATCCCTAGCCATCAGAGAAATGCAAATCAAAACAACTCTGAAATTCCATCTTACACCTGTAAGAATGGCCAAAGTAAAAAACGCTGATGAAAAATTATGCTGGAGAGGATGTGGGGTAAAGGGAACACTCCTGCATTGCTGGTGGGAGTACAAGCTGGTATAGCACCTTTGGATGTCAGTGTGGTGATTTCTCAGAAAATTAACAAGCAACCTACCTCAAGACCTTGCCATACCACTTTTGGGTATATATCCAAAGGAAGTTCAATTGTACCACAAGAACATGTGCTCAACTATGTTCATTGCAGCATTGTTTGTCATAGCCGGAATCTGGAAACAACTTCAATGCCCCTCGACTAAAGAATGGATAAGGAAAATGTGGTACATTTGCACAATGGAGTATTACACAGCAGAAAAAAATGACATCTTGAAATTTGTAGGCAAATGGATGGAGCTAGAAAACTCATATTGAGTGAGGTAACCCAGACCCAGAAAGACAAATATCATATGTACTCACTCATAAGTGGCCTTTAGACATAAAGCAAAGAAAAACCAACCTACAATTCACAATTCCAGAGAACCTAGATAACAGTGAGGACCCTAAGAGAGACATACATGGATCTAATCTACATGGGAAATAGAAAAAGACAAGGTCTCCTGAGTAAATTGGGAGCGTGGGGACCTTAGGTGAGGGTAGAAGGGGAGGGAAGAGGTAGGGAGGAGAGCGGAGAAAAATATATAGCTCAATAAAAACCATAAGAAAATAAAAAATAAAAAAGAAATATGTGCTAGCTTTTAGACTTAAAGCAAAGAAAAAGCAGCCCACAGGCCACATCCCCAGAGAACCTAGACAACAAAGAGGACCCCAAGAGAGACTTACATGGATCTACATAGGAAGGTAGAAAAGACAAGATCTCCTGAGTAAATTGGGAGCATGGGGGGGTGTCACGGGAGAGCATAGAAGGGAAGAGGGGAGAAAAGGAAGGGAATGGAGAAAAAAATATATTTCAATAAAAACAATGAAAAAGAAAAAAAAGCACGTGCTGTTGTAATAGAGGACCTGGGTTCGGTTCCCAGCACCCACATAGGGCAGCTCCCAGCTGCTCATAATCAGGTCAAGGGGGATACTGTACTCTCCTCTGGCCTCTGTGGGCTCCTTGTGCAAGTGAGCTAACAAAGACTCGTACGGATTATCCATCAGAGAAGCCTACTCAGAAACAGGTCTAAGCCAATAGAAAGTACTTATTAGCCAGCCAGTGACTACACAGGGTGTTTGGGATCTCAGGGCAGCCATGAGCCTTTCTCAGGGTGAGCTTTAAGCACAAAACCATATCCTGGATGGACACACCTCAACAAGAACAGCCAGAGGCAGAACTGCAGAAGTCCCAAAGCAAGGTTAGTACAGCTGGGGGCTTTCTCAGAACTGTGGACAGCTGGTGCTGTCTATGATTGGGCTCCAAGGCCTGGGCAGTACTTCCATCATGGAGTCAGTTGTGCAAAGATCTGAGGGCCTGTTCCATAGACAAGCAGACGTGTGCATGCCAGCGTGCGCGCGCGCGCGCACACACACACACACACACAGCAAAATGGAGTTAGCCACTAACCATTTTCTTCTGTCTCCTTCCCATTTTAATTTTACATGCAAGTTTGTGGAAGTCTGCTTTTATACTTTTGTCTTTTTTTCCTGTTTATTTTCTAGTATAGGAGATGGAGACTTGCACATGCTAGAGTCTCTACCACTCAACCCCAAACCAAACTCTCAGTACAGTGTGAAGGAGACAGAACACTCCCATGGCACTGAAGGATTTTGAATTCGGCTGGTGGTGACTTTTAGAATTCCCTGTTTCCAGAGACCTTTCCTTTTAAGAAGCCTGACTCCCTGGGTAGACATGGAATCATGTAGTAGATAACGAACCCTGGGTAGACGTGGGATCTTGTAATAGATAATGAAGTGGAGTAGTCAAAGGAAGGGAATTTGCTTCTCATCTATAATTGAAACTCTGGGACTCGGCCTGTAGAGGGCGCTGTGAGTCCTGCAGCAAGAGGCCAATAGGCCAATCAGTTTATAACCAATGTAGATAGACCTCTGTGTGTTTCTTTAGGACTGAACAACTGCAGGACCGGGTGGGACAGAAACCTCAATCAAGAGGGTTTTTAATTATTCATGCCACACATATTTACATAATTAAACACACATCCTTACATGATTAAACAAATGTAACATAAACAAATGTAACACACCTTCACACAGTTAAAGTAATATTTATTCCTCAGCATAGACAAAGGTGAACACGTCTTTACATAGTTAAAATAATATTCTGCAACACTCCTGGGAGCAACTTCTGTGGAAGATTCTGGAAGGCTCCATAGCCTGTAGCGTTTCCCTGATGTGGTTTCAGAGACTCCTTCCTCACTTCCAGACTGTGTGTCTTCAGTGGGTTCTGCATGTTCCTCCCTAAGACCACTGGGGACACTTCTGGGGAAGGGACTCTTTTATGAGCCTCTTGAAGTGAGAGTCTTAAGGTAGGATGGGATAGAGGGGACTTTCTCTGGGCAGCTGCAGAAGAGTGTCTTCCTTGGGGCTGTTTGTCACCTCTGGGGGATTGTTTCCATGTTTTCCCTGGTTCTGAGAATGGGGGCACACACTCTTCTGAGGGGAGGGTGGTTCTCTTGGTTCTGGTGGCCAGTGGCTTTGCTCCTATCTGCAAACACATATCCTAGCTGGGCATAGCATATGTGGGTAATCTCAGCACTTGGGGCATGGAGTCAGGAGGATGGCGAATTCAAGGTTAGCCTCAGCTACACAGTGGATCTGAGGCTGAGCTACAGGAGATCATGTTTCAAAACCCCCAAAGCCAAATCCCTGAATCAAGAGCACCTAGCACTAACAGCTAAGAATATCACCCTTGATCCGATTCTGTTGTGGCCTCAGCAGCCATCCTTCCTCTGTGGGACTGCTTTCTGCTTGTACGTTCTGCAGTTAGTTCAGAATCCTTGATATGGAACTTTGCAACAGTGGTGTAGCTTTCCGTCCTGGAAGGCTGATGGTTAGGTATGACAGGCCATGGTTGCCTACCCCACGTTCATGTTGATCTTCCTAATCCGTGCTGTCAGGGGTCCCCCGGCCTGCCTAGCCCTGAATGACAACTCTTTGATACATTTCATTCAGCCCCTCTTGGGTACATTGCTTCTGAGGCTTCCGGTCTCTCAAATGGGGAGGGCGCTGAAGGGTGGTGGATGTTGGAAGGGTTGGGTCTGTGTTTTCATGGCAGGCAGGGTTCAGTGTGAGATGTAGACTGTGGGAGAGAGAGAGAGAGGTACCTACTTAATGTTCTCCAGAGGAGAACTGCTCGGTCTAGTGGTCCCGGGTATGCAATTAGGGCTCTATCCTTCTGCGTGAAGAGTGCAGTCTTAGGTGGTGGTGGCCGCTGGGCGCCTTGCCTAGTCCCTTGATAGTCACCTCTGCTGGGCCCCTGCCAATCCAGGGCCAGAGCTGTGGTACCATGGCGAGCCAAATTGCCATGATTAGCAGATAAAAATCCCATCTGTGGGGGAATTTATGAGTGTTATTACTGTCTATAAAACCGATCTGAGGAGAAGGATGGATCTGAGGGGTGAGAGCCCTCATGGTTAGCTGAGAAGCAGGGACTTTTAAATCAGGTCACAGAGTCCCTGCTGGTGTCTGGGCCCAGGATGGAGCTGCAGAGAGAGGGGGAGTGCAGGGGTAGCTGTCGGGGACCTTGCATGCTGCAGGTGCTTAATAAGTGCATGAGTCTATGTTTCTGCTTTTCCTCCCTTCTCCTGGGGACTAAGCCAGGTGGCTGCATGGAGGCGAGGTAGCTGTCTTAGCCGTAGGTTCTTTTGTCCTGGTGGTCTTTGTGTGTGGTGTAATGGTCAGAGCCTATATAGCATTCTTCCATCCCCAGAGGACCATGTGGGAGGGTAGAGCAGGAGGCCAGGCCTTGCTCTGCGTCCCTGATTTTGTCAGCTGGCTCTATCTTCTAGCATCACACCTGGGGTCATCAGTCCAAGGTTACACCCCTGGATGTGGTGACACGGGTTGGTCAAAGGGCAGAGTTGGTCTCAAAAGTTGGCATCCCCTTGCTTAGTGTCTGAGGTTGGTGATCAACATATTGGGATCTGGAGCAGAAGGTCCCAGAATGTCTTTCTGTGAGGGTCCAGGTCCTCCCTACCCTTGGGTCCTCTGAGTCTGTGGGAGATGGGGACAATTCCCCCGTGAGCAGCAGAGGCAAATTGGTCTGTGCCTTCATCTCTAGTCCTTCCTGCTTCCCATGCAGGAAAGTCACCCATGTTGATTTGTTTGGTGGCAGTCGATGGGTCATGAGTAACCTTGGGGAGGGGGCATATGCAGGCCTTGATCTGGTAGCTTGTCTTTCAGTCTGCTCTGCTGAGTACCTACGGTGTGTCAGACTCGAGCATGTCATTCTGCTCTCCGTGACCTCACTGGGACTTGCTTCTGGTCCCCAAAGGGTCAATCTGAGAGCTGTCATCTGCAGCAGGGCTGGGCATCTGTGTTCTGTCACAAGTTTCTCCAGTAGAGGGTGGGTGTGGGTGTCATAGTTCCCAGTGGTCACTGGGCAGCGGCTCCAGAGTGGGCAGGGAGGAAGGGTGTTGGACGCCCCCTGTCCTCGGAGCAGGTGGGAGCAGAGACTGAGCCCTGCCAGGGGCCCCTAACTTGTACCTTGGCCGTTCATGCAGAGTGCTGGCCATGAGGGTCTCCTCTGTGTTGCAGCACTGAGGGGCACACCTGGCATTGAGTGGAGTGCGGAGTCTGGGTGGGGAAGCTTGTTCTGTGTTCTGCTTCTTGACCTCAAAAAAGCATGACATCTGTTAGAGCTCCCACTGAAGACTGAGTCCAGGGTCTTCACACACGAGCTGTCTGATGCTGGAGCCAGGCTCTGAGGGGCAGGTATGGTGTGGGAGAATGGCCACTGGGATACCTCGTTGGCCATGTTCCTGCCCACTAGACTTCCTGTCGCTGGGCTCCACAGTGCCCCGACTTCACCAGTCCAATACTGGTATCATTTCCCCAAGTCTGGGGTGAGGCTGAGATCCCCAAAGATCTCCTTGCTCCCAGGGAGGGACACACCCCTCTGTGGAAGTCAAGTTCATGCAGTCCGCCCTCTTTGGAGTAATAACTATGATTTCTTCCATGTGACTTGGGCTTTGAATGATATTGTGACTGTAATGCCAGGAGCAGTGACAGTCTTGGCCACTGCAATTGACACTTCCAAAGCACTGCCTCCGCCTCCCAAGGGAGCCTGGTGCCACCTCTGAACCCAGCTGTTTGGCTCTGCTCTGTGTGGCTGGGTTGTAAATAGTAGTGACTCATGGCTGTGACGATGGCTCGCCCTCCAGAAGCCAAAGCTACGGTCCCATTTCTGGGCATCTGACTGGCTCTGTTGCCTGGGGCTGAGCCCGTGCCGGGCCCTGATGGAATCAGCAGAGGTGAGGTGCTCCCTGCACACAGCACGCGAGTGACAGGGGACAGGCTCGCCCAGCTCTGATCCCGCAGAGGTGAGGTGCTCCCTGCACACAGCACGTTAGTGACAGGGGACAGGCTCACCCAGCTCTTGATCCCATTTTACACACGTCCTTGTCAGCTGGAATCCCCTTAGGGTACAGGAGTGCCAGGACAGGGAACAAAATGATGGAGCTGGTGGGGCATTTCAGGTTGGTAATGGAGGCCAGGCTGCGAGCAGCGGCTCGGAAAGCCAGTGTCTTTATTGTCTCACGGCTGTGATAAACACCCCAAACAGAAGCAGCGTGAATGGAGAATTTGTTCATTTGCCTCGTGGTTCCAGGGTGCAGAGAAATCATGGCTGAAAGAGCTTGAGGTGACTGGTCACATGGCACCCACAGAAAAACACAGGGAGGCATGGCTGCGTGCAAGAGAAGCTCAGCTTGCTTTCTCCATTTCGTACAGCCCAGAGTCCTTGCCTAGGGGACTGATGTGCCCACAGTTGAGATGGGTCTCCCATGGAATTAATGTAGCCTAGATAAATGCCCGAGATACGCCCAGAGGCCCATCTCCCAGGTGATTCTAGGTCTTAGCAAGCTGACATTAACCCTCAGAGTCAGCCTTCTTGGGGTGTTTCTGTGTGCTGTTTGTTTGTTTGTTCGTTCATTCATTCATTCATTCATTCATTCATTCATTCAGCCAGCCACAATTCCTGGCTCCCTGTCATGAGCTCAGCACCTCTAGGTGCTGGAGATTCAGGACTGGGCAACGCAGACCCAGGTTCTCGTCCCCACAGGAGTCCATGTAGTTGGGGAAGACAAACCCTCAGCAGGCCCTGCAGCCTCCATTGTAGAGAATGAGGGTGAGGGACATAGTGGTGAAAGGAGGTGGTGTTGGCTAGAATAATCGGATACTGGTCACCACAGAGGGTAAATGAGAGGGGCTGACCCCAGTGGCACCATGAGGGTCTGGGTTCATGGGTTCCAGGACTCTTTCCCTGTCACCATAGGGAAAGTATAGAGCATGGGAGAGCAGACAGGATATTCCCTTCAACCTCCACCATGGAGGGCAGGCTGCTCTAGGTGGGGAGAGATCAGAGCAAAGATGGGGACTTTATAGGGGGGAGGATAAGATTCCACCCATGCAGCCTCCGTTGCTTCAGAGGGCCTCCTGGTAGTTCAGCCTCTTCTGGTTCTGACCTGCGGATTTCTGCACTCCCTTTTTCTGTGCTCCCCGGGAGGGAGGGGTTGGCCTATTCTGCTTTGTGCATTGGGTCGCTCCTGGGGTCTTGTCTCTGCCTCTCACCTCCTGGGGCTTCTGGGGTGATGAATGAGGATGTGCGCACACTGTCGTCTCATCCTCTTACCCTTTGAATTCTGCTGTTTGGCACCTGCAGAAATACCTGCTTTCTCCGTAATCGGCTCAATTACATCCCATTGTTCCCATCAGTTGTTTTGAATGAGACACGACACCCCCAGTTGGCTGCTGAGCTTATATCTTGTCAACACGGAGCTACGGCCTCAGCAGTAGCCTGATCATTGTTGTAGGGAGCATGGGCTTTTCCCCTGGTGCTCACAGCCCCTCATCTGGCCATCCCGGCAATGCTGTAGGGGAGAGAAGGCTGGATGCCAGGTGTGAACTGTGGGCTGGTTTGTGGGTCTCACGGTCCCTTTAGTTTTCTACTGTTTTGGCCAATTAAGCCTCAAAAGCCTGGCTTGCCTGGATCCCCTGGACCCTGAGGTTGGTTTGGTGGGCCAGGAGCCTGGAACCAGCCAAAGGGGTCTTGGAAGGCTAGACTTCATGATGTTCCAAGATGGACAAGCCTGACCTTGAACTGGAGGTTGAACCGCTGGCTCAGTGATGCTCAGGACCTGGTGCTTGGGGGAGGGGAGATCGCGATTGGCAGACCAGGTACTTGCATCTAAAGAAGGGGGATAAGGGGCTTGGCTTGTGAGACCCACAATCCCACTGAGGCTCTA
Source organism: Alexandromys fortis (assembly GCF_014885135.2). NCBI lineage: Eukaryota > Metazoa > Chordata > Mammalia > Rodentia > Cricetidae > Alexandromys > Alexandromys fortis. The sequence continues at coordinate 1,526,574 of NW_026067894.1, forward strand.
TGATGACTGAGCTGCCTCTGGCCCCGCAGAGTGCTGAGTCACCAGACGGAACATTGGAGAACAGAGCTACTTTTCTCTGAGAGACTAAAGCAGCTGGGTTCCCAGTGGAGAAAAGGTCTTGAGCTTAGGGAGGTCAGTAATGCATTGGAGTATAGGTGGCCTTGAATAAGGTGGCATTATTAGGAAGTGTGTGGCCTTGTTGGAAGGACTGTCTCACTGTGGGGGCAGGCTTTGAGGTCTCTTTTCTCAATTTCCCTCAGTGTGACTGTCAGTCAACTTCCTGGTGGCTACAACATGTAGGATATTCGGCTATTTCTCCGGCACTGTGTCTGCCTGCATGCCGCCGTGCTCCCTACCACAATGATAACAGACTGAACCTTTGAAACTGTAAGCCACCACCTAATTTAAAGATGATAAAGAGTTGCCATGGTCACGGTGTCTCTTCACAGCAATAAAAACCCAAATCTAAGACAGAAGTTGGTACCAGGAGTGGGGTATCACTGCAATAGGCCTGACCACGTGAATGTTTGGAGGAATTTGGGCTTTGATACTTTGGGTTCTGAAAGCAATGGAATGCTTTAAGCACTGCTTAAAGGACCATACCAGTAGGAACATGGAAGGCAGAGGTATTAAGAGTTATTTGAACTGTCTGAGGCTGGATCAAGAGGTTTCAGAGGAGAAGAAATTTAGTATGTTGCCTAGAAATGGTTCTTGTGATATTTTGGGGGAAGGAAGTAGCTGCCGTTTGCTCTTCTCTGGAGAGTCTGCCTGAGGCTAAAGTGAAGAGTGTTGGATTAATTCTGTTGACAGAAGAAATCTCAAAACAGCCTAATGTAGACTTTGTCATGTGGATATTAGTGGTAACTCTAATGAAGATTTATAATGAAAAGGAGCAAGCTGAGCAAGGAAAAAATATTTGAGGAGAAAAAGGGCACCAGAAAGTGGAATGGAGCTAAATCCTCTGTTCAGGGAGATAAGTGGATTAAGAAATAAAATGAAGGGAGTGGTGACCTCAGTGTAAGATCTTACCCAGCTAAGTTTCCCACTTGCGGAAAAGGAACTGAAGACAAGTTAGAGCCAGGTGTGGTAGTGACCACCTTTAATCCCAGCACTCAGAAGGCAGAGCCTGGCAGATCTCTGAGTTTGAGGCCAGCCTGTTCTACAGAGCAAGTTTCAGGACAGCCAAGCTTAGGCCATGAAAGACAGGAAGCTGGGGAAGATGTAAGTGAATGAGGGGCCATGTTCCAGCTCCAGCATACAGCAGAATTTGGAAGCTTTGGCCTTAGAGTTAAGGACGGAAGAAAGGAGTTATGGAATAAAGCCGCTGAGGCTGGGCTTATGTCAGGGGTGTCCCTGAATGGGGACCTAATAGAGAGGCCTTTGCATGACACTGTTAAGTGGAGCCTGGATTGCCTTGGAGAACCCAAGATGTTAGAGATGCCAGAGTCGTGGGAGACCTGCCAAGGAGAGCTGCTAACAGGGAGTGGAACCAGCCCAAGAGAAAGAAGTGTGCTGGGGTCAAACCTGAACAGAGCTGGAGATCTGGAGTGCTTTGACTCAGATGTGGAGATGCAAAGTTTGGAGTTTGCCCAGCTGGTTTTGGTCTTGCTTTGGTCCAGCATTTCCTCACTATGCTCCCTTCCTGCATTCTGGAATGGTAATGTATATCCTGTGCCATTATATGTTGGAAGTACGGGAACTATTTTTTTTAAATTTTTATTTTATAGGGGATTACAGTTAAAAGATTGCATGACTCTCAGGAGAGACTTTGTACTTTGGACTTTTAAATATTGTCGAGACTGTGATAGACTATGGGGACTCTGGAAGTTGGACTGGATGCATTTTGCATTATGATATGGCTATAAGCTTTTGGGAGCCAGAGTAGGATGTGATGGTTTGAAAGAAAATGGCCCCCCAACAGGAATGGCACTACTAGGAGGTGTGGCATTGTTGGAGGAAGTATATTATTGTGGGCCTGGTCTTTGAGGTCTCTTCTCAAGCTTTCCTCAATGTGACTTCCTGTTGCTGGCAAGATGGAGGACACTTGGCTATCTTTCCAGCACTGTGTCTACCATGCTCCATGCCATGCTGGTACTGATCTGTAACCTCTGGAACTATAAGCCACCACCTCAATTAAATGTTTTCCTTTATAGGAGTTGCTATGGTCATGGTGTCCCTTCCCAACAATAAAAGCCCACTATGTGCCTGATGCCATACTAAGTGCTTCCTGATAGCCGATATAATCTTTATAGTAATTCCACCATGGATGAGCTCTTATTACCTCTGCAATCCAGCTAGTGAGTCAGGCTGAGAGAGGTTAAGTGACTTGGCCAGGGTCACAAAGCAACCTGTGGCAGTGAAGGGATGGGAACCTAGGACTGGTCTATTTTCCTTTTATCTGGGTCTTGAATTCTCAGCTGAGGGGACTAGGGCAGCCTGCTGGTGTGGCAACCGCCCCCAGCCTTTGCTTCTCTGATGTTCTGTATCGTACCAGGCAGGGATGATGCCGAGGTTAGGCTAAGTCTGAAGCAGCAAGGACTAAAGGTAGACTTTGGAAGATGGAGGCGATCCGGTGGGTGCGATGGGTGTCTGAGGAGGCTCAGAGCACACTCTCTCCTTGGCCCTGCATATCTTTTCTTCTTCTGGCCTGCCCTCCCTGCAAAGAGCTGGAACAAAGCTGGCAAAGTAGAAGTCAGCAGAAAAATCTAATTTTCACCTTGGACACATTTGTGGCTGAATGATATTCACCCAGCTTCTAGGCATTCCTTCTAGACAGGCCTGTGCTGAGTCCCACCCTGGGTATCTGAAGACCTCTGTCGGGAAACATGTCACATCGGAGACAGGACATCTCCAGATCCTGTAAGCCTCAAGTTCCCCTCTTGCACAGTGGGCATGGTCAGCTCCCATGCCTGCACTCCTAGGAAGGCACAGGTGTTAGGGGGCCAGGCATGGGGTGTGAGGATAGTGGCCTGGTGGACCCGGGCACTGTGACAGGGCCAGTAGCTGCTTCTATAGAAAAGCTGAAATATTTAAGATAGAGTGTCAGCTATGGAGACGGCTGTCTGTAGAGCGCTGGTTGCACTTGAGCCCCGGGAGCCCTGTAAAAGCTGGGCATGGTGGAGTAGAGGCAATCCCTGGGACTTGCTGGCTAGTTAGTCTAGTCCAGTGGGTGAGCTCAGGGCTTAGTGAAAAGATATCAAAAGAGGTAGGATGGAGGCTGGAGAGATGGTTCATGTTAAGAACAAGCTGCTCTCCCAGAAGGCCCAGGTTCAATTCCCAGTACCTATATGGTGACTCACAAGCATCTATAACTTCAGTTCCAGGGGATCTGATGCTCTTTTCTAGATAGACAAACACATGTTCACAGACATACATATATAGGCAAAATATCCTTATACATGAAATAAAATAAAATACATATAAAGCGGAGAGTGATAGAGGAAGACACCTGGCACCTCTGTCCTCTACATGCTTGAGCATACATGTGCATGTGCACCTGTGGACACCAGCACCTGCACACACATGCACTCATGCCTCCATTCCCTGACATATAAACACTACATGCATGATCACACATGTGCATGTGCACCTGTAGATACCAGCACCTGCACATACATGCACTCATGCCTCCATTTTCTGACATATAAACACTATATGCATGATCACACATGTGCATGTGCACCTGTAGACACCAGTACCTGTACACACATGTGCCCACTCCTCCATTCCCTGACATATAAACACTACATGCATGATCATACATGTGCATGTGTGCCTGTAGACACCAGCACCTGCACATACACACACTCACTCCTCCATTTTCTGACATATAAACACTACACGCATGATCACACATGTGCATGTGTGCCTGTAGACACCAGTACCTGCACACACATGTGCTCACTCCTCCGTTCCCCAACATACAAACACTCTACATGCATGAGCACACATGTGCATGAGTACCTGTAGACACCAGTACTCGCAAACACATGTACTCACGCCTCCATCCCTTGACATACAAATACACTACATGCATGAGCACATGTGTACCTGTAGACAGCAGCACCTGCACACACATGTACTCACTCCTCTGTCCCCCTGACATACAAACATTCAGCCCTCAACCCACGTGCATGCACACATACACACACCCCTCACAACATGCCCACTCTTCCATCCACACAAAATATCCAGAAGGAGGGTCTGACCACAGAAGGCTCCCTGGACTCAGAGTGGCCTGAGGTCACTCCAGCTCACAGTGTCTGGACCCAGCTCTGTTGGTGAGATGTGTCCATACTTGATATGCATAGAAATACAATCAAGCATTTGCCTTCTGGATGCATTGATTGGTGTTTGTCAACGAGGCCTGTGTTTTCTGCCATACACCCACGCTCACTGTTAATAAAGAACGGGCAGAAGCTCTTAGATGCACCTTAATCATAGATTAGGGATCTGTGCCTCGGTCTCTCCCATCGGATTACTTACATCTTTCGAAGTCTACCTTTAATCCTTCCTGCTGCAGACTTAGCCTAGTCTTGTTTCTATGGCAACAGAGCATGATCTGCTCTACTTGCTCGTGTCTTAGAGAGGAAAGTGGGGAAAGGGGGCTGGCCAGGACGTGTTCATAACTTGGTAGCCGTCCCAGGGCCCCTCCAGTTTTAAGTCAGTGATAATCATGGCCCCCAGGCTCGACTGGAAGCCATAGCAGGATTAAGTGACTGTTATGAGTGTGTTCTCTCAATAGTCCCCTCTCGGGGGCGCTGTGGGCACATTTCTTTAGTATCTAGAGCTCTTTGGGTTTGTAGGCTCTTCTAAGGCTGGGCTTGGAGAAGCCCTGGTGGTGCTGGAAAGGGATGTAGAGGCCATCGTGGCCAGTAAGGGTTGTTGAGCGGATTCCTATGAAGCAAACTATTCTGTAGAGACCTGATCTCCCACTCTGGATCCCCGTGGGCTGTTTCCTGGGAACTCTTCAGCTTGGCTGCTGTAACTCGAAGCAACCTAAGACGATATGTCAATGAGTGGGTGTGGCTGCGTGCCAATAACCCTTTATTTATAGATGCTGGGATTTGAATTTCCTATCCATTTCATATGTCACCAGATCTGTCTAGTTATTTGTAACTGCAGAGTGACTGCTGGCTCTCAGGCTGTGTGAATGCAGGCAGGGGGAGGATTTGGCCAGGCATTAGAGTTCTTTACTTCCTATCTCGTTCTGTTCATCTAGAGGCTTGGCTGGAGGCTGTAAAATATTCAATCCAGAAACCTAGGGCTTGGATGGGAGAGAGGCAGCAGAGCTGGGGACTTGGATATGACCTGGTGTCTCTAGGCTTCTCTTCCCTCTCAGACTGACTGACAGAAATCTTGACCGGGAGACAGTTGAGGCAGAGGCCTGGCGTAGCTGGATGCCCTATAACTAAATAGGCTACTATTGGGCTGTGAGGGCTGGGTGCAGGGCATGCTGGGAGAGAGGCAATGCAGGGACTGGGGACACAGTGTCCTCTCTGGGTCTGTAATACACAGCCCAGTCATATGGGGGGCATAGCTTCTTGGTCTCCATGGTCCTCTGTGGTCTCTTTTTTTGTCCTTGGAGGACTTCACCTTGGCTTGGTATCTCAAGAAACCTAGGGATTTGTGCTGACGCTGATGGTGCCCTGGGCCTGGCTCAGGGAGGCAACTGTGGCACAGGAAACACCTTGCTGCCATTCAGAGTCCAGAGCTAGGAGCTGAGGATGTGGTTCAGTCAGTAGAGTGTTTGCCTAGCAAGCATAGAACCATGGGTTCCATCCCTAGCATCGCATGATTCAGGCATGGTGGTGCATGATGGGAGGTGCCTCTAATCTTAGGACTTGGGAGGTAGAGACAAGAGGATTAGAAGTTCAGGATCACTGCTGTCTATATATGGAGTTTGAGAATAGCCTGGGCTACAAGACACCCTGACTTACATACAAACAAAAATAGCAGAGCCCTGCTCTGTGATTGCTACCTCAGTGACTTAGGTCACACATGCCACTGGCCTCTCTGAAGCTTTAGTCTTCCCATCTATGGCCTGGAGGTACCTGGCCCCAGTGTCATCTGGGAAGGAAGGGTTTGAGGGAGGATCCCAGCCTGCTCAGACATCCTTGCATCAGGTAAGGCAGGGCTGGGTCCTGGTGCACAGGAATACCTGCATAGGGAAGTCTGAAGTTCCCAGAATTGGAAATAGCTTATCTTCCGGCAGACATGGGTGCTGATTTCTGTCCCTTGGCCAGGTAGAATGGCAGGAGGCAGGGGCTGGGACAACACAGCCAGGGTTGTCATTCTGCCTCAGTGATTCACATGGGGTCCCATCCCCTACTTGATAACAGCTTATGAAGAGGGTGCTGCTTGGGGTAACAGACTTGGGGAGAACCTCAGAGCCCCATCTGGGGGACTGGGAAGTGTGGTGTTCGGCTGTGTCCCAGTTCCCTGGAACCTCCACTATCTGGCCGCTAAGTCCCCCATACTCTGCGCATTCAGGAGGTGTGGTCTTCTAGGGCCACAGGCAGCTGCACTAAGAACCGGCTTCCTTCAGCAGAACCCATGACAGGGCCACAGCCTGGGTAATGAGGTCTTACGTGTGGCAACCCCTCCTCGGAGCAAAAGGGGAGAAAAGAGAAGGAAATAGGATTGTCAGGAATTTATTAGTCTAATTACATTTTCCTAATACAGTTGACCCCCGCTCACAGCAGTGCGCTTATCAAAGCTGCCATCGTGCCAGCGTTATTGGAGTTTTAATAAGAGTCAATTGGTTATTGTCCTTGCTGTGTGGGACACTGCAGCCCTAATCCTCGCGGCCCCCAGGGAAGGCAGGGTGCTTGCTGGCTTTGCGGAAATATTATTTACATTAATAACACGGATTAGAGTCTTGGTTTATGCAGTTGGGGGAAACAGAACTTTTCTTTGTTCAGGACGGCATGCAGGCAATGCTGTGCTGAAGTCAGGGGAATGCTGGCATCGGAGTCAGGACCCCGACAGCTCTAGGTGGCCTCCTGGTTCATTGCCTGTCACCATGCCTTGCTGCGTGAACTTAGGTGTGTGGTCTACTCCTCCGGCCCCGTCTGAATTGAAATGAGAAGGCCTGTGTGGTGGCCATGGGGTGAGGCTGCTCAGAGTTGGGGTGTGTGGGGAGCAGTGAACTCAGAGACAACTGGATTCAGGCAGTGGTTGGTGGTTTAGCTTGTGTTGAGCCACTATGGCTCTGGAACAAGCTTCTAGAATAAGGTGCTCTTTCCCAGTTACTTTGCAGAGGTCGGGGAGGGGCAGGTTGGCTTCAAGCAGAAGAGACGGGCCTGTGAGATTCACATTTCTGCCCTTGCATGAGCCGCGTGACTTGGGCAATGTTCTCTTTCATAAACGTTTTACTTACTATTACTGGGTATGTGGGTAGGCACCACAGTGCATGCGTGGAGGTCAGAGGACAACTTTCAGGAGTTGGTTCTCTCCTTCTGTTATGAATTATGAGTGGCCAGGGACCCTAGGACCAGGGACTCTAGGGCCAGGGCAGGGTAAGGCCATTCATGGAAAAGCTAGGGAAGGTCAGGACAGCAAGAAAATTCTGGATTTTGTGTCCTGATTCTAGAATACTTTAGGCTCCTCTTTCCAGACTGTTCCTCAGAAGCTCAAGTCATGCAAATGCTGACACCTTCCCCTGCCAGCCTTGCACCTCTTGCTCAGAGAGCATGGTCGCAATCCTAGACTCCTCAGGCGCAGGCCCGTGTCACGTCCGCCCCTACTTCCCCTACTTCACCAGGTTAGTGTGTGTTGGGTAGTGGAAGGAGGCCCTCATGCCGTGGGTCTCTAGCTGAGGAAGTGTGGGGTGTGATGCTCATCTTGGGCACCTCTCTGATGACTGGGGTGTGGCCTACAGAGGGGAGTGCAGAGGGACTCTAGGCTAGACTGGGCTCAGTCAGAGGTGGATCTGCAGCCTCCAGGTTAAGCTCCATTCCTGGCAGGTCTCTGCCTTCCCAATCCCTCCTCCCAATTGAGGGAACCCCAGCTTCCAGAGTGACTTCTCTGGATACCTGTACCCATTGGTTCCTGGCTCGGTCATGTGATAGTGTCCTGTGTCTTAGCCTTCTCACTCCATCAACACTGTTGCATGCATCTGCACCTTTGTGTACATCCTCACTGTTGTGTGTGTCTGGACCATTGTGTGTATCCGCACCGTTGTGTGCATCCACACCGTTGTGTGAATCCGCATTGTTGTGTGCATCCGCACCATTGTGTGCATCCGCACTGCTGTGTCAGCATTGGCACCTCTGTGTGCATCTGCACCATTGTTCGCATCTGCACCACACTGTTGTGTCAGCATCAGCACCCCTGTGTGCTTCCGCATTGTTGTCTCAGCATCTGCACCGTTGTGTATATCTGAACTGTTGTATACATCTTCACTGTTGTGTGCGTCTGCGCTGCTGTGTCAGCATCTGCACTGTTGTGTGTTTCTGTACCATTGTGTCAGTATCCACACTGTTGTGAGCATCAGCACTGCTGTGTCAGCATCGGCACCGTTGTGTGTATCTGCGCTGTGGTGCACATCCTCACTGTTGTGTGCGTCTGCGCTGCTGTGTCAGCATCTGCACTGTTGTGTGTTTCTGTACTGTGGTGCACATCCTCACTGTTGTGTGCATCTACGCTGCTGTGTCCGCATACTCTCTGATTTCTACCCTGCACCTGTGTGTAGAGGCCAGCTGACCTCACACTCCGGTTCCTTTCCCACCCTTTAGATTTAGTGTCTGCCTCACCTTTTGTATCACATAACTTGGTCTTGTGGCTGGAGTCTCCATCAGGAGACACTTAAAAGGAGGTGGTCTTTGCTATTGGCAAGAAGGGTGCGCTCTGCTGTGGTAATAGGATGCAGGCACAGCCTGAGGTCTGCAGGGCTTTAAGCTCTCCAGGATGGCTTCAGGGGTCAGAGCAGCTTTGGTCTGGGACTCAGCCTCCAAGCACGGGGCTGTGGCATCACCTCTGAATGCCACAGAGTGTGAGATGGCCCTGCCCTTTCATCATGTGTTAGATCAGAAAGGTCCCTTCCGCTCATATGGGACGAGACTAGTCGGAAAGGGCTTCATTGGTCCATCTAGAGCTGGGGTCGGGGCATGGATGTAGGTGAGGGACTATGCCCTAGCCCATGAGTCCAGAAAACTGACCAGCTTCAGCCTGGCTAGCCATTACAGTGAAACCACATAATGGTCCAGGGTGGAACCTGACCCACGGAGAAGATACTGGTCCTTCCTCCTGCCAGTCATCCTGCAGCCTGGCCTCCTGCTGTGGCATGCCATCAGGGATAGAGTGGGGGAGGCGTTGTCTCTTGGGTTCTGGTGAAATTATTTTAAGGCCTTGTAAAGCAAATTAGAATTTCAAACCATCCAACCCTCTTGAAAGCAGACTGGGGGTGTGTTAGGAGTAATTTAATTTTTGCTTTGTTTTATTAATAGAGCGTGGGAGGGAGAGAGAAAGATGGGGACTTAGGACTTAGTTGTCGTCAGCACAGAGTTAGCGGCAGACATGGACAGTGGTATAGTCAGTGGGGAAGGAGTGGGAAATCTACCCAGATCGGGACACACTGAGGCTCTGGAGCCTGGATGACAGCTCAATAAGAGCGGTCTGAAGGATGGGCTACCCATGAAGAGACCAGAAGAAACAGAGGACGTGGGACAGGAGTTCCAGACTTTCAGGAACCACAGGTACCTCTAAGAATCTGACTCTTCTCTGGTCTGGAACTGGGGCTGGAGAGGAGGCTTAGTGGCCAAGGACATTTGCTGCCCAAGCTTGAGGAACAGAGTTCACATCCGAGTACATGATTAAAGCTGAGAGTGGTCCCATCAAACCCCAGCCCTGAGGAGGGCGGAGACAGGTGGATTGCTGGGGCTTGCTGGCTGCCAGCCTAGAGGATAAAACACGAGCTTCCAGCTTCAGTAAGAGACCCTGCGTCAAAGTAACCAAGTGGAGAGGAATAGAGGCGGATGCCTGCTGCCGTCCTCTGGCATGACGGAAGAGTTTCTGGAGTGGTCCCTTTCAGATGTCAATGCTGTACAGACATCAACCTGAGCTGAACCCTCTGCTCCCGTTCCACAGGATGAGAGACCAAGGTTGGGAGCATTGGGGTCCCCTCAACCCCTAGAAGCTTCTGCCACCTTTGCCAGGGGCACCCTCTATGGACAATCTCCTGGATGGTGCCCCGTTTCTCTAAGACTGTCCAAGAGGGTCCCAGCATGAAAGATGAGGATTTTAGGGGTCTTCTTAAGCATGTTGATCACAGTGAGTTTATTTAGTTTTGAGTTTTGAGACAGGGTCTCATGTAACCTATGCTGGCCTCAAACTCACTCTGTAACTGAGGTTGACTTCACATTCTGATCCTCCTGCATTCACCTCTGGCTGGCATTCCAGGCACGTGCCAACACACGTGAATGTGCAGTAGGATTGAACTAAGGGCTTGGGGAGTGTTAGGCAATTGGTCTACCAACTGGCCAGGAGTTTAATAATGTAAACCATGGAGAAAGGAGGCCCGTGTTCAAAGCTCTCTGTTCAGAGTCAGCAGATTCACTTACTGTGACTTTTGCGTGTCTCCCAGCTACATGGAGGCTCTAGACATGTCCTGAAGTGTATGTGAGGATTATGCCAGGTATACATGAACACTTTCCTGCAAGGGACTGGACATCCTGAGATTTGAGCATCTGTAGGAGAGGACTCCTGGAACCTGTTCTCTGCATACCAAGGCCAAATACAAAAAAGCGAATGTTTTAATATTCTTTCTCAGTGGACTATGTACTATGAAAATGCACACTAATAAATAGAGACTGATATGTTCATTTTATTTATTTCATCACACACACACATACACACACACAAAGCAGGGAGAGGTGATGTATGCACACGTATGACCATGTTGGGAGGTATTTGTAGAGGTCAGAGGACAATTTCGCGGAGTTGATGCTCCCCTTCTGCCTTTATCTAGGTTGCAAGGAGTGAGCTCCCTGGTCGCCAGGCTTGTGCGGCAAGCACTTTTACCCCTTAAGCTATCTTGCCAACCCTGGTGTGCTATTTTTAACAACTGTATAGTATTTCACAGCATGCTTTAAGCTGAAAGGTTTCCCTACCGATTGGTATTCATTTATCCACCCCACCCCCTTTAAACCATGGAAACAGAGCAAAGATTAACCTTCGGGCACACACATATCCTTAGGTACCGGTTGCTGATTTCTCTGGGGTAGAACAGAGGAGTTGAGTTGTTGGGTCAGGAGGTTTGTGTATTTTAATTTTAATTAACAGCTACTGTCAACTTGATTTCCCCAGAGGACAGGGCTCTCACCTTCACCTCAGTAATTCTGAGTCTGCTTTCCCCATCTCTCGCTGCTAGCGAGCGATCCTATTGGCAGGCTGAGGATCTGAAGTGAGACCTCCTGGTTGCTTTAATTTGCATTTCCCTGAGTGCCACCCCATGCAGCTTGTCCTCTGAAGGCCGATGGGTCACTCTCACCATCGCCTCTGCTGTCCTGATCTCCTTTCTCCACAGGGTCATTTGTCCCTTCCTGTCCACCCCACCCACTCTGTCCCCCCCCCCCCCCCCCCCCCCCCCCCCCCCCCCCCCCCCCCCCCGTGCAGACATTAACGCCCTTCTTACCTTCTGCCCAGAAATTACTTAACGCAGGCACTGAGCTCTCTGCTAACTTGGTGACACAACCCTTGTAATGAGTTCTGGTTCATCATGTGGCTAAAGGTCCCATCTTTCCTGCTGTGTGGTTAGAGAGTCCTGTGTTAGCTCAGGACTGATTTAACTGTTCACTTTCTAGCATGGATTTGCCAACTGTTGAACTCAGGGAAGGACCTAGGATAAGCAACACAGTTTGAGGGTATACTGAGGGTCCCCAATGAGCTTTCCTTTCCTGGGTTATTAGATCTATCCTGATCAGCCCAGGCAGTCAGGAGTTCAGGGTCTGGGTGGGACTAGGAATCAGGGGCTGGTGGTCAGGGTGGACCACAAACATCACAGAGTGTGATCCCAACCCCCCAGAGCAGTCAAACCTCCAGGAGGATTCCTGCCTATCTGAGGCAGTCCTACCAATGCATCATACCCAGAGGGCGGCTGGGCGGCTGTAGGGCCGAGCTGAGGCTGCAGGGGTGGGGGCCAAGTGGGCCAGAGGTATGTGCCGGGGCAGGTTCGGGAGGAGGGACCTATACAGGATGGTTGCTTGGGCTACTAGAGAAGTCCCAATATGGCTACAGGAAGAGGTGGGACTGGGGAGGTGTGCTACCATGCTGTGTAGGCCAAGAGACTTGATGTTCACCCCTTCTTGTGCCTTATAAGGAAGGGTATGACCCTGTGTCCCTCTGACCTCTTCTGACTTGTAGATGGTGTTTGGGTGTTTGGTTGAGAAAGATGGGGTGGTTGTGTCCCCAGGGGTACGTGTGGAATTAGAACTGGGAGTCTATTTCAGTCCTGCCCCTCCCCCAAGGTTTATTTCCATTCCCTTGATGAGGTGCACCTTGTGAGGAAGGCGGCACCCTCCTGATTATCAACAGACACATACGCAACACGCACGTGGCGACGTGGCTCTTGGGGTGAGCTACTCTCTCCCTGGTCGCTTCCCCTCCCGTACCTGCAGCCAGCCCTGAGTGAGGGGGGCATTGACACAGATGTGGGGGGAACCTGAGAAAGGCATAGCTTTTCCCTTTAAAAAACAGTTTATACCTTATAGCCATCTTATCAGCTTATCTTTCCCACTTTCCTCCCTGGGCTGTAGACACCATAAGAGCAGGGACCAGAAGGCCCAGTCTCTGCACTGCCTCAGCATCCACTATGGCATCCAGCATGAAGTTGATACTTGCCACCTGTCTGCCATATAGTTTGTGTACATGGAATGAAAGATAGTAGGCATTTTTCCCGTGGTGATCGTTTTCCTCCCCTATAGCAGAAGGTGTTAGTATCTACCCTTTTAAGCAAGAAATTTGGGCTCAGAGAGGTGGATGATTTGTTTTAGGTCACACAGATATTTGGGCATGGGGGCTGGGGAAAAGAACTGAGGTTTTCTGAATGTCCACTCACTGCCCGACTCTTACGGCACCTTGATATCATCCCATCAGCTTTGATGACCAAACCGTACTGATGGGAGAGGAAACAGAAGTCCAGAGATGAGCAGGCCCTCAGCCACACAGCCAAGGAGTGGAAAAGCAGGGGCTGGAGCTTAGATCTGGGTGAGCCCTGAACAGCGCATCTTTTCACAGCCACATTCTTCTCTTTTGGATCGGCTCAGGAACTCCACGGTGGCACTGACATCTAGGGGCATGTGTGGGCACAAACAGAAGGGCACGAATCCCTGGCAAGCATCCACATGCAGGCAGGCAGGCGGCGTGGTGAGGAGGGTGGATGGGGCCGCCTGAGGGTAGGCGTCTTCCTTGGGTGCCAGCCCAGTGGCTCTGTCTGCCTGAGGAGGAGGTGATGTTTTATGCATGGTTCCTAATTTTGCCCCGGCAGTCTCTGGCTATATTTAACCCCATTAATCATTATTGCTGGCTCCCGGGGGACGGTTCTCTGATTAGTGTCAGGAACTCGGGGCAGAAGGAAGAGAGCGAGTGCACGCCGGCCCACGTCCTTCTCCCCGAGTGTGTCTCTCATTCGCTCCTGTCTCTGCCATTGAGAAGCTGGAGGCTCCTGGCTGCTGCTTTGACACGGGGTTCCTGCCCCGTGCCACCTCATCGCTACCTCTGTGTCACTGGAGTCAGGGTCTGTCATTGTAACCAGCCCTATTTGGTGCCTTATACCCTCTTGCAGTAGTTATTCTCACTGCTATGACCAAACACCCGACAGAAGCAGCTTAAAGAAGGAAGCGTTGTTGTGGCTCCCAGTTGGAGGGTTCACAGTCCATCCCAGTTGGAAGGTGCACAGCCCATCATGGCGAGAAGGCATGGCGGCAGCATCATGGGGCAGCTGGTCACATTGTGTCTGCAGTCAGGACCTCATTTCCTTCTCTTTCAGTTCAGTCCAGGACTACAGCCCGTAGCATAGTACCAAATCCTGGGTTGGCCTTCCCGCCTCAGTTAAACCTTTCTGGAGACCTCTTCACAGACACACCAGGAGATGTTTCTCTATGGTTACTCTTTATCTATTTAGATGGAAAGTGAAGATGAATGTCACACCTCTCTGGGCAGTGGGGCTTAGGCAACTCAGCCAGGAAGGACGGCTGGTGTCCTGCAGCTCAAAGAGGGGTGAGCTGAGCATTTATCAGGCCTGTGGTAGCTTAAGCTGGAAATGTCCTCTGTAGTCTTGAACATTTGAACACTTGGTGCCAGGTTGATGGCTGTTTGTGGAGGTTTAGGAGGGGAGACCTTGTTGGAGGAATTCTATCACTAGAGTTGGATTTTGAGAGTCCATAGCTTCACTCAGCTTCTGGTTGGCTCTCTGCTTCATGCTTGTGGTTGAGATGGGAGTTCTCAGCTTTCTGCTCCTGCACCAGGCTTACCATTTGCTGCCATGGCTTGCAGTCTGCCGCCAAACCTCACAACCATGAGAGACTCTTACCTTCTGCAATCCTAAGCCAAAACAAACTCTTACATCTACAGGTTGCCTTGGTCATGGTGTCTCATCACAGGAACAGAGAAGTAAGGTAATACAGGTCCCTAGTGTACACGCATGCTCCCAGTGGGGCTGTCTGGCCCTTCTGCAATGGTCTTGACCCACCTCTTCATTTAGGCCATCATGGGTATGCATTTTAAATCATTTTGTTTTATTTATGGAGATAACTTTTACTCTGTAATCTAGGTGATCCCCCTGCCTCAACCTCCTGAGTGCTGGGATTATAGTCATAAACCACCATATCTGACTTAGAGGATATGTTTTAAGTCTTCTTGATAAATAAATGGGGAAACTGGGGCTCAGAGTTACATTTCCCAGCCCATGGCTGGTTCTAGCTGATGGATGGAAACACCTCTCCATTTAAAGAGCTGCGTGGAAGATGCACTTTAGTGGGCTTGTCTTTCAACCTTTCAATATCTGGAAGATGTTGACAGAGGTTTCTGTCCTGCCTGGTCCCACAGCTGTTCAGTCCCAAAGAAACACACAGAGGTCTACATTAATTATAAACTGGTTGGTCTATTAGCTTAAGCCTCTTATTAACTAACTCTTACATCTTCAATTAACCCATAATTCTTGTATGTATTAGCCATGTGGCTTGGCACCTTTTATCAGTGAGGCATTCTCATCTTGCTTCCTCTGTATCTGGGTGACAACTGCAGACTGAGCCTTTCCTCTTCCCAGAATTCTCCTATTCTTGTTGCCCCCGCCTATACTTCCTGCCTGGCTACTGGCCAATCAGTGTTTTATTAAACCAATACAAGTGACAAATCTTTACCAGGTACAAGAGCATTGTCCCACAGTAGGAAGGTTCTGGCTGTGTCCTGGGCAGCTCTACCTGGGCTCTCTCATCACAGATGTATCCGAGACCAGGAATGGGCCAACTGGCAACACTCATTTTCGGGTCCCTTTGCCTTGGCCTCTGGGCATTGGGTTTCTGCAATGGTTACTTTTGATTGACGCTATCTAGAAACACATGGGAGTCAAGCTTTAGGGCGTGTCTGTGGGGGAACTGTGTTGATCACTTACTGTGGGTGGGTCCTGGATTGTAGAAGAGGAGAGAGAACGGAGCATGGCAAATAGCTTAGAGATGGCTCAGGCCTGGCCTCCCCGGTTTGGAAGCCCGGTCTTCCTCTTTAGGACCATGTACTAGCTTCTAATCTCAAATAAAAGGCTCATGTTCTCAGACGAACCCTGAAGCTTGCCATCATGTCTGCATCCCAGGCAGCCTAGGGTGGGGGTGGAGAGCAGAGAAGGGTTCTGTTTCCCTCTAGTTCCTCCTTAGGCCCCAGGAACTAGTGTCACACTCCAGGGCTTGCTTTGAGGAGACAGGGTACAGTTACTGTTTTTGTGTACTTGTGTATACTCTGCTCTGAACCACCTCCTGAGGCACTCTCGAGGGTTAAATAAAAATGTAGTAAAATACAACAGGTGTTCACACATGCAAATCACCTTCTATTTTTAGTTTTTCCTTCCCTGCCTTACTTGGGACTGAAGGGGGGGGGGGGGGGCTTTAGCGACTCTAGGAAAGACTTAGGAGCAATAAACAAGAATGCTCCAAGAGTGCCTGCTGCACATATGGGAAGCTGGGGCCCATGGTCCCTTGGGCTCCACTCTAAAGCAGAAAAGAAAAGCGGTGTTGCCTCTCTTAGTGTTAGCTGCATGTGCACCCAGTGCAGAGACCCTTTCAAGGACCCCTCTGTCCTTCAGCTCTCTGCGATGCTGTTTGCCGAGTTCAAGGAGCCTCACGTGATAGATACACGGGGAGATGGTTTGCAGCAGCTGTCTCCACCCTCCAGATGAACCCAGGCAATTCCAACCCTGTTTGCTGCCAGGAAACCCAGCATGGGGTGCAGCTTGTGTTGCTTCTTGGCATTGTGTTTCATCCCCCTGACACCCTTTCCTGCCAGAGCTGAACTCTTCAAAGCCCCTCTGGAGCCTTTAAAAGCTGAGTTGGTGCAGGAGGAGCCCAGCAGGCGACTTGCTGTGCTCTGTGGGGTCTTTAGGGAGATGATGTCTCCTGGGGTCTCCTGGGGTGCAGATGCTGAAGTCAGCAGTGGGGCAACAGGGCCTGCGCACTCCCAGCCATCTGGTAGCTGAGCATGCTCAGATGGACTCTGCTGGGTATGATTTGGTTCCTTGGTGGGTAGAGGGGGAGAGGTAGGGAGGCATGGCTTCAGGTTGTTTTTGACTCCATGAAAGGTAGGAGAAGGGCATATGTGTGTGCATGCCCATGTGCGTGCATGTGTGCAGGTGTGCAAATCCTGCCATAAGGATTTGTAGTAGGAGCTGCAGGCCTCTTCCCACAGCCTGGCTCCTGGCTGCTTGGCTAGCTTATACCACAAAATAACAACACACAAACTGTATTCTTTTAAACACTGGTTGGCCCATTAACTCTAGCCCTTACAGGCTAATTCTCATATCCCGATCAATCCATCTCTAATAATCTGTGTAGCATCAGTCTTACCTGGAAAGATTCAGCATGTCTGACCTGGCAGCTTGCTTCATGGCGTCTGCCTGGGAGAGGGGAGCATGGCCTCTGAACTCACCTCCTCTTCCTCTCAGCATTCTGTTCTGCCTACTCCACCCACCTGAGGGATGGCCTATCAAAATGGGCCAAGGCAGTTTGATTATTACCAATGACCTTCCTCCATCAAGGATTCTAGAACTCTCCAGTTCCTGCCTCCCATGGCTGTGACCCATCTAGGACCCCAACTTCTGTGCTGTTAGAGCCCATCTTTTCCTTACCTATGATGCTGTGTTCAAGCTTGGAATGCGACCCATGGATGGAGAGCAGTGAGGTGCTCACCCCCCTCCACCCGTAGGCAGTTAGTGGTAGGGGGTATTTTCTTCAATGGTGTGGTCACTTCTCCTGTAAGCATTTCTGATGAAACTCGTCGGTACACACATATATACAACATACTCACATATGCCCACATACACAGAAACAAATGTATATACTACACATACCACACATATCACAGACACACACATACAAATGCCACACAAACATGTATCACACACACATCCATGCAGCCTACACACAGCACACATACATGTGCAGACACAAACATCACACAAACACATTTCAAACACATACACATATAGGCATACATACAAAACATATCACACACATATATGCAACTTACACATTCTACACACATATCACACACATGCACACACAAATGCCACATAAATACTAAAACACATATCATACACACATACATGCAGCCTATACATACCACACATGCATCACACACATATGCACACACAAATGTATCCCCCACAAATATATGCAGTCTATACACACGACACACATGAACATGCACACAAATGCCACACAAACACATACGTGCAGCCTATACAAAAGACATGGAAGTAGAGTGGGGCTTGTTGGTAAAAGAGACTAATTGGAGGGGGAAGGGCAAGGAGAAGGGTGACTATGATAGAAAACCCATCAATTAGGTACCAGTATAAAAATGTCATAGTAAAACTCATTATTATGCATAATTAATATATGCTAATTTTAAAAAGCATGCATCCTGTGGAGAGTCTGGATCCACACGCTGGAACTGACTTGGCTGAGCCTGAATTCTGCATCTTCCAGGCTGGGGCTTTCCAGAATGGCATTTGTAGACTTGTGCACTAAGCCCTGCAGTCTGCGGTGTCCGTCCTGAGTACTCAGCTCTGGAGCCTGGGCAGAGAGGTCTTCCAGCCAGCACAGGTGCCTCTGTGCCCCCAGCCAGAATGTGGAATGTTTGTTTCTAGGGAGCCCTTTGATTTACCATGGAGAACAGACTTCCTAGTACCAGACAGTGGGGGAATGTCTGTTTCTAGGGAGCCCTTTGATTCATCATGGAGAACGGTCAGTGGGAGATATCTGTTTCTAGGGAGCCCTTGGATTCACCATGGAGAACAGACTTCCTAGTACCAGACAGTGGGGGATATCTGTTTCTAGGGAACCCTTTGATTCATCATGGAGAACAGACTTCTAGTACCAGACAGTGGGGGATGGATTCCCTGGGGCCTCCTCCCCAGCAGCCGGACTTGGTCATAGCCCTCAGCATCTCTGAGGCTCCTGTTGTTCTCCAGACAGATGGCACTGCCACCTCGTAAGCCTCTGTGACGACTGGGGGTGATGGTGATGACAGCCCTTGGCACCTAGCAGCTCTTTGCTGTGATAGGAGGGACCAATGTCTCCTAGGAGACCACAGCCGCCTGGGGCTAAGCACCCTTCTCCTGAACAGATCAGCTCGCAGGCTTCCCCCAGACTGTGTTCTGCAGGAAGCAGTTGAAATATGAAATTAGAGAGAAGGGGTGTGACTCTGGGGTAGAGTGCTTTTCCAGCCTGTACGAGACCCTCACGTTGATTCCCACCACACCAAGGGGTCTCTTAGGCTTCACAGAGTCCCACCTTCTCCCAGGGAGATGGAGGTCAGGGATTGTGCTGCATTCATTTTGAACGAGACACCAAGCTGCTTTCTTTTTTAAGCTCTATACATTTGTGTCACCAGTGCTGCTGCCATTCTGACATTTTGTTTTGGCCAAGGGACTCTTTGGATTTTCAGTTAAAAATTTTAACTATGTAAGATGGGTGTGGGGAGTGCACACCTTTAATCTCAGCACTCGGGAGGCAGAGGCAGGCAGATCACTTTGAGTTTGAGGCTAACCTGGTCTACATAGCAAGTTTCAGGCAGCCAGAGTTACATAGTTAGATCTGGCTCAAAACAAAACAAAACAAAACAAAACAAAAAACCCCAAATTTTAACTGTGTGTGTGTATACAGAGAGAGAGAGAGAGAGAGAGAGAGAGAGAGAGAGAGAGAGAGAAAGGGGGAGGGAGGACTGTGTGCATGTGTGCACACATGTATGTGTGTGTGTGTGCATATGTGTGTGTGTGTGTGTGTGTGTGTGTACAGGTGCACTTGGCTGTGCATTCCCGAAGAGGCCAAGAGTATATTAGGGGTCCTCTGTCTCTCTCACTGCCTGTTCCTTTGAGGCAGGGTCTCTCCCTGATCTGGGAGCTACTGGCTTTTGGTCACCTCCCCAACCCCTCCACATTGTCTAATTGGCCCTTCTACTTGGTCCCCTGACTCTTCACAGGGGTGATCCTCAGTGGCGTGGGCCTGTGACTGCCTGTCTTTCCCCCTTCTGGGTTCATCTTGGAAATGGGTTTGTGCACTCTGTTCTCATTGGTTAATTGAGGACGGATCTATTTCATGCTTGTCGTCTTCCTATAAAGCTGCCAGGCTGCAGCTATCGAGGTAGTGGTGTCTTTGATAACTGTTTCAAGTTATTAAGTGGTTTTAATGGTTCACATAAAAGAAAGAAGCAAGTTATTTCCTGTTTAATTACATGTTACTGTGTGGATCTCTGTGTGGTTATGTTCACATGAGTATAGGTGCCTGTGGAGGCCAGCACCACGGTCTAACAAGCAGATGTGAGTCACCTGCCCTATGTGCTGGGAATCGAACCATGGTCCTCTGCAAGAGTAGCAAGCGCTCCTAAAGGCTCTACAGCTTTAACAAACCTTCCACCATGAGTAGGGAGTCCAAGGTTCAACTTGTGGGCCTTTCAGAGACACTTGGGGAAGCAGTGCAGAGCAGGGTGAGGGACAGTAACTTATCACCCATGTGCCCCACTGTCTTGGTGTGGTCAGGGTTAGTGGTTGCCCATGTAGAATTGTCCAGAAGAGTATGAAGAGATCCCCCATACCACTTCTCAGCACACCAGACAAGAGTTTTTCAAATAGCTGTGGCTGAAAATGGGGTGTGGTGGCACACACCTTAAAGCCCAGCATTTGGGAGGCAAGAAGCAAGAGGATTGTGAGTTCAAGGACAGCCTGGGATATGTAGTGAGACTCTGTCTCAAAAATCCTACCAAGGGGCTAGGGAGATGTCTCAGCAGGTAAAGTGCTTGCCATATAAACACGAGGGTCTGAGTTCAGACCCCCAGCATCCTTGTAAAGAACTGGGTGCTGGACACAGTGGTGCAGTTCTGTAACCCACTCAGAGAAGGGCAGAGAATGCCTAAAGCTAAATGTTGCATGGAGAGAGGGCCCTTTTGTTCCATCCCAGCCACCTGGCTAGCTTACACCCAAAATAATCACACAGAAACTATATTCATTTAAACACTGCCTGGCCTATTAGCTCTAACTTCTTATTGGCTAATTTTTACATCTTAATTTAACCCATTTCTATTAATCTGTGTATTGCCATGTGACTGTGGCTTACCGGCAAGATTCTAACCAGTGTCCATTTCAGGCAGGAGATCCATAGCATCTCTCACTCTGCCCTTCTTACCAGCATTCAGTTATGTCTTCTCCACCTACCTAAGTTCTGCCCTGTCAAGCTAAGCAGTTTCTTATTTATTAACCAATGAAAGCAACACATGAACAGAAGAACCTCCTACACCAGCTGACTGGTCAGCCAGCCTTTCTGAGTGACTGAGCTCTAGACCCCAGCTCAAAGAGTAAGGTGAAGAACCCTGATGGTCTCTGTGTACCCATACCTAAGATCTCCATGAGGGACGGATGGGGACTGATAACTCTAGCTCAGAGTTAGGCTTTGGGGTTGGCAATGCTCAAGTTCAGAGTTCAGCTCTGCCTGTGTGTGTGTGTGTGTGTGTGTGTGTGTGTGTGTGTGTGTGTATGCGGGCGCACATGCGTGCATGTGTCACTGTGGGGGAGTGGATAAACTCCTGAGCGAATGTGTATTATTGACATGACATGGCCACGTCAAGGACCTCAATGCCCCAAACTTGTGGAAATGGCAAAGATTCCTTCCCCTGGCCCAAGGATGAGTGACTTCTCATTAGCCCCTCTTCCCAACTTGGGCTCTCGTCCTTGTCCCGGTCTCCCCTTCTGCCCCCTTACCACATGTGCTCCAGTGCTCCTCCGTACCTTGTCTGTCACCACCCCCTTCTGGTTTCATGGCCTAGATATGCTCACATATATCCAGTGGGAGAGAGAACGGGTGACATTTGTCTTTCTGTGTCTGGCTTGTTCCATGTAAAGATCTTCAGTGCATCCACTTGCCTGCAAACGTGACTTCATTTTTCTTTATGGCTGTATAAAATTCCATCAAGTACACATACCGTAATTTCTATAACCGTTTGTCTGTTGATGGCTGTCTAGGCTGGTTCCATTTGCTGGCTATTGTGAAAAGGGCAGCAAAGGTCATGGATGTGCAAGTGCTTCTGTGGTAAGCTGTCTTCCTTTTGGACCGTATAGCTGGGTTGTACAGCAATTTGTTTTTTTAAGTTTTTTTCTTTTGTTGTTGAATCGCCATGCTGATTTCTACCGTGGCCGTACATGTTTGCATCCCCACCAACTGCAGGTTCAGCATGGACCCTACTGACTAAACTCCTCCTCAGAGCTCAGTGAGGCCTCCTGACCCTCACTTGCCTTTCGTAGGTCAGGGTTCCAGATGTTTCTCTGCCCTACCGATTATGCCATGTGCCTTTGACTTTGGCGTGTCCGCTCTGGCCTCAGGAGCCACTGGCTAAAGGCTGTGCACCCCACCTTTTTTCCTGAGCCTGCCAGGTTCTTATTAGCCCTGTTTACACGGCCAGGATGTCGAGCGATTAATTTTTAATGGCTTGGTTTATTGCATGTTTGAACGGTTTATTGAGTAATTCCCACATCTAAGTGATTAATTCCCCAGAGTTCAGAATGACTGGTTAGTTTTACATTAATCAGGGTTTTTGAATGCCAGGAGACAATCAATCCATCCTTCCTGCCATGGAGAGTCAGGGTGGAGCACCTCAGGCACAATGAGGTTAAGGAAGAGAGTAATTAAAACCTATTCCCTCATGCAAATTTGATGGCATGCTTGTGTGCATGCCCACCCCATCCCCCCACCCCCGCTCTTCTCCTCTCTTTCCTCCCTTTGAAGGCAGATACTTCCAGGAGGTTCCATTCCACCTGGCCCTTCACAAGTAGGGATTCCCTGTTTTGAGCTCCCAGTGGATGGGAGTGGGGTCTGCTGAGCTCTCCACTGAGGACTATGACACCCAGGATGGCTGCAGGGCTCTGGCCTCTAGTCCTTGCCTTGGTTCCTGGTTTGCTAGGAGCTGGATCCAGTCTGGTCTTAGGATAAAATACTTAGTTAAACATTTCTGGGAAGGACAAAAGGCCAAGAGGCCTCAGAGGACTTGCTAGGGGAGGCCTAGCAAGTCTTGACCCTAGAGCCTCACCGCTTTGTTCCCCATGAGAGGGAGTAGGGTGGAGAAGATGTGTCTTTGCCTGCCCCAGCTTCCAAAGACTTCCTGCATTCTTTGGTTCCTGGAGCTGTCTCTTCCACTGTGCTCCTCTGAGTCTGATGGTTAGGAACTTTTCTGCCAACTATAAGCCTGCTTCATTCTCTTGGTCATGTGACTCAGCACAGTCACAGGTTCCAGAACTTGGGAACTAAACATTTTTACTCCTAGTTTAACTCCATTAAGAGGTGGACCTTCCAGCCAGGCTCTTGGGTTCATATTTTGGCCCTTCATTAGTTAGCTAGCTGAAGGGACTTGGGGATGCTAACCATGCCTTGTTTTCCCTAGCAGGGGTCCCTTGTGGAGGTATTCTGGGGAAGCCAGGAGGGAGGTGTGTGGGGCAGGGATCCCATACCATGGTTTGCTTTCCATTGGGTTAGGGTTAGGGTTAGAAGCAGAGGGTGGGGTGACTCGGCTCAGTGGCCTGGCTTCAGTGATGCACAGGACAGGTGCTGGCAGGTGAGAACTCACACGATGACAAGGAGCCCAAAGCCATATGGAGTTCAATGGGCACCCTCTGTGGGGTCTGTGTGGGAGACCCTGCGCTAAGTTCTTATGTTGTTCCCATTCCGAGGAGGGAAACCTTCCTTTTTCTACCAAGACATATTGGCTGTACAGTTTTTGTAGATTCTAGTTATTGGGTAAAGAAAATCCCCAACATCTTGAATTTTATTTATTGATTGTTTGCATTTGTTGGAATGGTTATGTGATTCCCCCCCCCAGCATGTTGGTGGGTTGATTTCTATTGATTTTGGGAAACTGAACCAGCCTTAAGTTTCTGAGATAAACTCCTTACTTACTGTATATTACATCTTTTATATACTGCTGGGTTTGCCAACATTTTATCAGATATTTTTCATAACCTCTTCATGGAAGAGCCTGACCTATTGTTTTCTTTATTTCCCCCTCTTTTGTTCTTTTATGTTTAGGTCAGGATAATGATGACCTTACAAAACAGTGAGGGTGTTGCTCTCGTTTCTGATTTCTGGATAAGGGTAGAGATAGATGTATTATTTATTTTTTCAGTGTTTAGTAGAAAATTACCTGGTGAAATCACTTGGGCTTGGAGTTTGGAAGTGTCAAGTGAAAAGTTCAGTTTCGCCTGCATTGCCAGGTAAGTAGGTGGAGCTGTGGCTGTCATTTTCCTGCTGGTGGAGTTGTCCTCACACCAGCCCTGTGTTATTGTTGCTTTTCTGATTCTGCTAGAGATGCATCCGTTTCGTTGGTCTTTTCAAAGAGCAGATTTTGGCTGCTCGATAGGACTTTTGGGCATCTGCATGTGGTTAAATGGTCTTGTGATTTTAACGATTTGCTTTTTTTGGGTTGTGTGTACCTATGTGTGTGTGCACATGAAGATCAGAAGACATCCTGCATCCTGGTCTGTCACTCTCTGCATTCCCCCTGCAACAGCATCTCTCACTGAACCTAGAGCTAAGATGGTGGCCACTCGGGTTCAGTGATCCTCCTGTCTCCACACTTTGCAGTGCCTAGGTTACATTTGCACATGTGGCCATGCTCGCCTTTCTGGGCATTTGAACTCAGGTCCTCGTGCTTACACAGCAAGTGCTTACACACTAGGCCATCTCTACCATCACTGACCTCAGCCACCATCAGTGACCTCATGCTACAGTCACAGGCTGAGATCGCCTTCCCTACACACCTCGCCATCCGCTTCTGCTCTGCCCCATCTGTTCTGCTGGCTTCAGTTAACTGTGGCTCTGTGGTCAGACCTTTGCTCACTCCCCGTTGGTTCCTACTGCTGGCTCCTTTAGAGGATCTCAGGCCCTGCTTCATCATCAATGCTCCTCACACTGTGGCCTCAGGCTGTCCTGGAACACAGTTTCTTCAACCCCTTAGGCCTTTCCCTTATTGTTCCTCTGACACAGAAAGCCGTTTCAAGTCTGTTCAGATAACACTTTGCAGAGAGGCATTTTGTGGTACCACCCGTATCCATGAAGTCCACTCTTTCTGCCCCCCCCCCCCGCCCAGGCTTTACTTCACAGGTCCCAGGTTATCAGTTGCTTGGTGTGTTATTGGAGTGGGCATTTAAAAACCATGCATCAAGATGTGGGATTCGTTCCTGTCCTTGGTGCTGAATCTTCTTACTGTATTCTCAGGCTGGACTGGTGGGGCCACCAGCCTGGATGCCCCATGCCCCTGTCTACCCCATCAAGCACTTTTTGTTTGTTTTTGAGATAGTCTCATGTAGTCCAGGCTTCAAATTTGCTATATAGCCAAAGCTGGCTTTGAGCTCCCAGTTCCCTCTATCTGCCTGGCGAGTGCCCTTGTAAGGATTTTGATTGACAGCTGAGGCAGTGCTCACTCTGCCAGGCTCTCCTAGGAACCCATGTGCCAGGCTGGGGGAACAGTTATCAAGCACCCTACTACTGCTCTTTAGGAGAGGGTGGCAATGCAGAAGTCATCTGGAATTGTCACCCTGGCACCCCGTCCTCTGCCATCAAGAAAGATTCCATGTAGGAGTCCATCACTCAGCCTGCCAGTAGGTGAAGACAGACTGTCCTGTGTCTTCCTCCTGGCTCTGCCTCTGATGTCAGAGCTCATTAGTGGCAGTGAAGCCTCCTGTCTACCCAAGGGTGGTGACAGCAGGAGCCACCGGCCAGGGCCTGACGGTGGCTCCTGTGTTAGGCAATGATTGGCAGAGGTGACAACTTCTGGGAAGGAAGCAGACTGTAGCTGGTAGATGAAGGCCTGGAGCCCAGATCTCTGCTGTCTTGACCCCCTAGAGGCGTTGCCTGTGGGAATGGCTGTGTTCAAACTTAAGTCACTGTCCATGTCTTTATTCCTTCCATGGGTACCCCCATCCCCACTCTGGTCTCTCTTAATTAGTTGTGTGTATGTACAAGGATTCATGTGTGTGCATGTGTATATACATGAGGCTCGAGGTCAACATGGATTGTCTTCAACAATTGCTCACCCCCGCCCAAGCAGGGTTTCCCCACTATTCTAGGAGCTCACCAATTTGGCTAGACTGGCTGTCCAGTAAGTTCCAAGGACCTCCTACTTCACCTCCCCAGAGCAGCTACTAAAGATACGCACGTCTATATCCTGGTTCTTCTGAATGTGCTAGGGATCCAAATGCCGGGCCCTATGTTCACATGGTACATGTTCTACCAACAGCCATCTTGCCAACCAACCTTTGTAGGTAACATAGAATAAAATTCACTTGAGAAGAGCTCTATAGCTAGGTGTCTTGGCAAATAGCTTCCGTCTCAGCCCTTGGGAGGTGTATGTCAAGGGCAAGGAGGGCTCAGATCCCACACCGAGTCCCTGCATTTCTACTGCAATCCTGGAAACCAGGCTGCTGTGACAGATGCCTCTTGGGCACAGGTTGCTTGCCATCCAGCTTACTTGAAGAGGGCCAGTTATCCACTCTGACACAAAGCCTCATCCTTTCCTGTCTAGCTCTCAGACTCTGGTTTGGGCTAATCTTGACTCTGATTTGGGAAAATTACTTTGATCCCACCATGGCTCCATGTCCCTCCTGTAAAGCGAATATGATGGCAGCTGCTTAGCAGACTCTGGTAGAAACTGGTTCACCAGTCAGGTAAAACACGTGAAGTCACCAGTACGTGAATGATTTTGACTAGCACATACTAGAATGTTCCTCCTAATATTGGCTATGAAAGATGGACTCTGGGAGTAGTAGTTGTAGCCTTCCTCCTCCCCTCACTCCTCCTTCTTGCCCTCTGCTCTTTGCCCTCTCCCCATTACTCTTTCCCTTCTTCCTCCTCCATACCACCTCTTCTTTCTCCTTTCTACACCATATCCTTCTTCATCTCTTCTTCCTCCTTCTCTTCTTTCCCTTTCTCTTCCATCTCTTTCTTCTCCTCCCCTTTCTCCTTCTCCATCTCTTCTTATTCCTTTTCCCTTTCTCCTTCTTCTCTTCCTCCCCTTTCTCCTTTCCATCTTTTCTTCCTCCTTCTTTTCCTTCCCTTTCTCCTTTTCCATCTCTTCTTCCTTCTTTTCTTCCTCCCCTTTCTCTATTTCTTCCTCCTCTTTCTTCCCTTTCTCCTTCCCATCTCTTCTTCCTCCTTCTCTTCTTTCCCTTTCTTCCCTTTCTTCTCCATCTCTTCTTCCATCTCTTCCTTCCCTTTCTCTTCCACTTCACTCTTCCTCCTCCTTCCTTCCTTTTCTCTTCCTCCATCTCATCTTTGTTCTCTATTTCTCCTCCATCTCTTCCTCCCATTTCTTATCTTTCTCTCCCTCTTCCTTCTCTTATCTTTCTCCTTATGGTCCTTTTCCTTCTCATCTTCCTCCTATGCTTCCTCCTCTTCTCCCTCCTCTGGTTCATCATCATCAGAACTACTTGCCTTGCTGCTGCTGTCACTATGATGTCTTTGTTGAGGGTGGTTGTTCCTCAAGTTGGTGTTGCTATGATATCTTTGTTGGGGGTAGTAGTCCCCAGGCTGCTGTCACTATGTAGCCATCATCCAGGCTGCTATTTCAGGTGTCCCTTGTCCTGTGGCCAGACAGCTGGTGCTAGCCAAGTGCTTGCATGTGACGAGCTTCTTGTGGAATCTGCAAAGACGATGTGCCTCAGGCTTTGCTGGTGCAGAGCCAATATGAGGGTGGCGTGATAGACATGTATGCAGTGTGAGGAAAGAGCCCGGAGGGCAGGCCTGGTGTAGGCAGCACAGATCAGGTCTGTACAGGGGGCCTCTGGGATAGACAAGCCTGCAATGAAGCTTGAAGTATGAGTCTGGGGTGGAGGGCACGAAGCAGCTTGGCATGATCTAGAAGGACTCCATGAATGCCTGCCTTCCCCACCCTCCACAAGAGTGCTAATATTTCAGGCACCCTTGGGCAACCCCAAGGAATACCCTTCACTCACCACTCCCTCCACCATGGCCAAAAGGACCCTCATCACTGACCTTGGGTCTGGCTTTCTGAAGGCCAGCCTGTCCCACTGGAATGAGCCATGGGTGGTTGTGAAGAGCATTGTGAACTGTTTGCCTTGTGCAGAGAACCCAACCTCCAGTGAGGCCTCAAATAGCCCTCAACTGGGCATTGGCATGTCCCACCCTGAAACCTTCAGTTACTCCATGCAGCTTGGCCATGTCATGATCTGGGAGGGTGTCAATCACATCTGAGTGGCATTTCTTTTGAATTTTGATAAGTAAAGCTTGCCTGAAGATTAGAGATTAAAACAACCCCACTGGTCAGCCTTACAGACCAGGCAGTATGACACATACATTTAATCCCAGTAGCCATACTAGTTGCCATAGAAACTGGGTAGTGCATGGCTTTAATCCCAGTGGTGCATGCATTTAATCCGAGCCCTAGAGAGGATTATAATATGGGAGGAGACAGCTCTAAGGATCAGTCTCATTCTGAGATTCCTGGAGGCAGGATCACCATTTTGGACTGAGGTAGAAGAAAATAGCCAGTGGCTGGCTATTTTGCTTTTCTAACCCCCCAAGTTGAACCCCAATATCTGTCCCTGAGTTTTTATTAATCATGCTTCACACATCCAGTCATTTTTGATCATTTACTTTGATGAGGTACAGAGAGGATCAGAGAGGCTATTCTCTGCTGGTTTCTGAGTTCCAATTGAGTGTGCCCCAGGGCCGCCAGAAGACCCTGGAGGTGAGCCCTCTGTAGGGGGAGCAGCTGGTATTGGGGGCTGGGTGTGACTTTTGCTGCTTAGATACCATGATTCAGGTGAGTTTCGTATCCTTTCTTCATGCCCAGGGCATGGCCCAGCATAGTTCTAGGATTTTAGGGACAGACACTGAGCAGAATGTCCATTGGGAAGAACCCTGGCAGGGGAGATAGAGAGTCCACCTGTGCTCCCAGGCCAAGAGCTCTCATTCTAGTGGCTGGAGAGACAGCTCAGTCAGTAAAGAGCTTTGATGAGCAAGCATGAAGGCGTGAGTTTGGATTCCCAACACCCACAAGTAAAGCCAGGCATAACTGTATACATCTAGAACCCCATTGCTGGGGGGCCAGGACCAGAGGATCCTTGGGGCTTAACGGCCACCCACTCTAGCCAATTGATGAGCTCCACATTCAGCGAAAGACTGTCCCTGAAGGATAAAGTGGAGTGCAGTAAAGGATGGTGTCAAACTTTGGCCTGCACACTCTCACACATAAACACACACATGCATACAGCACATATGCACACAAACTTTAAAACAATAACTCAGCCAAAATGGATGGCCCCTGAGATCCTCTAGGCTCCATGCATGTGTGCACTTGTGTGTACACACATATACACATGTGCACATACAGATAGCTACACACTCCATACATGTACGAAAACCAACACATAGTGCCTTAGTAATTCCTTGTCTCAGAAAGTACCTAGGGCACATTTGCACTGGGTATGTTTGCTACTGTTGCATGTTTGCATCTTGTCTCTGCTGGTCAGCCTGGCTGCCCCCGTAGTGAGACTTTTATAGCAAACATTTACAAAACCCTGACTGGACCAGACTTGAGGCTCCTGGGAGCTCCTGCAGAGCCACTCACCAGGGAACCCATATCTGAGTTTCTATTTGCCAGTAGAGCAAGATGGCTGTGTGGGTTGAGCACAGTGGGGGTGTGATTGGTGAGAGTCGGGGTTGGGAGTGAGGATATGGCCATTAGCCCCAAGAGCAGGAGAGTGAGAGGGATCAGACCCAGGCCTGGGCATACCTCTGTGGCTGAGGGAGCTGGACAATGTCTTCACCTCCACATGTCGGGGCTCAGGGTCGCACCCCAGCTGGGGGCGTGGGAAGGGGACTAACTGGGTTTAAAAATGGGACCAGTGAGTTTGCCAAACTTGGAAATGTCAGCATTGCAGTTCTGTCTTGGCATTTATGAAGCAGGTATCTAAAGAAAGGAGCGAGGCTTGGCATCTAGGCAGGCTCCCTTCTTTCTTCCTCTACGTTTTTGGCACACCATTTTCTTTTTGGATGTCTTCTTCAAGCCAAGGTGGCACGGCACACTGCATATATGGCCTTGGCTGCACCCTACTTGGTTACATCTCCTGAATACACACAGGGCCTGGACAACGGGTCTTCCCAATCATCACCCAAAGAGTCTTCAGATCCCTGGATCAGACAAGCTCTAAGAAGAACTTCATCTCCTGTTGGGGATGTTCTAGAGCCCTTCCATACCTTATCCCCACATTGCAAACCCCACAGCTCCCTCCCCCTCCCACAGGGACTTCTAGTGGCTTGAGTTTGGGGCTAAAGTTGTGGCTGAGCAGTTACAGCTCACATGTTCTAAGATAAAGTGAGCGAGACTCCCTCGCCATCCAGGTCCCTACCTGTGCCTGAAGCCCCAAGCTTCCTCCTGATTCCATCACAACTATTGCCTAAGTCAGTCAGCACTTGCTCCTAAAGTTAGCAGTGGGAAGCCCCTTCCAGAAAGAGTTAGACGGCAGTGCTGGACATCCCAGGCTGGGTTTGAACCATAGTGCTGCCATCTTAGCATAAAAACAAACAAACAAAAACTAGTTTTAGCTTTTATCTATGTATTAGTCAGCAAGCAAAATGGTTGCTGTAACAAACATCCCTTAACTCCATGGCTGGACATAACAGAGTCTTCTTGTGTAAGGTCAGTGAGGTCCAGAGAACATTGGTTTTACTCAGTACCTTCTCTCTCCCTACTCCCCCATCTCTGTGGTGTATGCATGTGTGTGCAGGTGTTGTGTACATGTGTGTAGATGTGTATTGTGTGCATGTGTATGCAGGTGTTTGCAGGTGTATATGTGTAGCTGTGAATACATGTGTGTGTGTGCCTCAGATTGATGTTGGGTGTCTTCCCCTATTGCAATGAA
The DNA here is from genome assembly GCF_014885135.2 of Alexandromys fortis. Taxonomy (NCBI): domain Eukaryota; kingdom Metazoa; phylum Chordata; class Mammalia; order Rodentia; family Cricetidae; genus Alexandromys; species Alexandromys fortis. The sequence continues at coordinate 1,557,196 of NW_026067894.1, forward strand.
CCTAACGTTCACTGTTTCTGACCAGCCAACTCCTGGGGTCTGTCTCTGCCTCCCATTCCTGGGGTTACAAACTTGTGCCACCATATCCAGTCTTTACATGGGTTCTAGGGATCAAACTCAAGTCCTTACACTTTCAGGCATCCTTTCTTCAGCTATTCTGCCATCCTTGGCAGAGCAGCTTATCACCAGCTGGCACAGGCTGGGGTCTCCAGCTCCAGACCAACCCATGGTTAGCTGAGCTACCATACGCATGTGGTGGGATGAGAAAGCAAACTCCCCTCTTCCAGACTGGGGTTGTAATGTGTTAATGCAAGAGAGGAAGCATTGAGCGAAACGTGGCCTCAGGGGCTAGAGTGCCTGCCTAGCATGCACCAAGCCCCCCCCCTCCCCGTTCAGTTCCCGGCACTGCAAAAACTGGGTGTGGTGTGCACACCTATGGTACCAGCACTCAGCAGGTGGGGAGCCAGGAGGATCAGGAGTTCAAGGTCATCCTCAGCTACTAGAGAGTTCAAGGCCAGCCTAAGCTAAAAGAGACCCTGTTTCAGAAAAGTAAAACATAGAAATGTTATAGTGTGGCATCAGCCCTGTGTTTATTAGAAGCATTAGGATAGATTGTGGCTGTCACCATCTGGCCAGTCATTGCAGGGATTAACAGATGCACTGAAATGGGATGTTTGTTCAAGTCTCATTGCTGGAAGCAAGAGTAGGTTCACAGGTCTTAAGTGAGTTGTTCCATGGTGTCTATTTCTGGACCCTTCAATTCTTGAGGGCCCCACAGAATTTCATGAACCGAGAGAGGTAGACACGAGGTTTTCCTATGCTTGGGTGAAAGCTGCTTCGGGGTAGTTGAGGTGGTAGTGTTTCTTTTCTGTTGCTGTGGTAGGTCACTCTGACCTAAAGCAGCCTGGGGAGGGAAGGGTTTATTTGGCTCACACTTCCAGCCCATCACTGGGGGATGTCAGGATAGAACTCCAGGAGGAATGCTGCTTTTTGTCACTCACCAGCAGGCTCTTGCTCCACCCACCCTCTTATACAACCCAGCAGTGCCTGCCTAGAAAATGGCACTGCTCACAGAGCAGGCAGCAGCGCCTGCCTAGGGAATAGCACCACTCACAGTGGGCAGCAGTGCCTGCCTAGGGAATGGCACCACTCACAGCGGGCTATGCTTTCCTACCCCAATTGGCAATGAGGATAACTCTCCATGGCTACGTCCCAGGCCAGTCTGATCTAGGCAGTCCCTCAGTGGAGGTGTAGACTTAGATAATGCTGTGCTGTGTCAAGTTGACAATTAGAGCTAACTAGACATGCTTTGACCTGCTGAGAAGTGGTAGTGCCTTCTGCTGTATTTGTTGTGCAGAGCCTCCAAGGGTGGAAAGCAAGAAACTCAGACGTGAGTGGTGGTGGTGGTGGGGAGGGTCTGGAGAAGATGGACAAGGGGTATTTTTCTTAATTATCTCTGGGCACCTGTCATCACAACCCTTTTTCTCATTTGATTCAGAGTGTAACATTTAACCTTTCTGTTCAAGCATATACTCTGGCTTCCTGGACTGCAATTACCAACTTTCCTGTGCCTGCTCTCCCCTCCCTCACCCAGAAAGCTTTTAAACCTCCCTGGCCTGGTTACCATCTCTCTCCTCTGACTCTCCAATTAAATTAAAAATAGCAACAACACAGGGCTGCACAGGGCCATCAACCTCCGCCAAGCTGCCATCACACCCAGGCTGGTGGGGTGGTGTGTGGAGCCCAGAACATGTCTGCCAACTCCAACAAGGCCTGGCAGCTGCTTGGAACTGGGGGAGATGTATACTCTTTGGGGGCCCTGGGGCTGCCTGCCAGAACAGCCAGGTGCAGGGGTAGGAGGTAGGGTCCTGGCAGCTGGAGAGGGGGTGCATTGGGCTGGCAGGAGGATAAAGGGAGAGACCTTGGGCAGGCCGACCCAGGTCATATGAAGTTGGCACTTCCGATTCTCATGGCCAAGGCCAGGCAGTGGCACCCTGGCGCTTACCTTTGACGAATTTGGAAACTCAGGATCCTGAGATATCTCTGGGAGAAGTTTTTGGTTTTGCTCATAGTGAAAACTGAGCTAGAGGCAGCACCAAGTACCCGCAGGGGTTTTAGGGACCTTTTCTAAGAGTTGAAGATGGAGAAGTGGCTAGAGATCCAAGCTCCGGCCAGTTACTGGGTTGGAATCCCTGCCCCCACTGTGTTCTGGTTCTGCTAACCTCCCCATGCCTCGATTTCCTTGTCTGCAACAGGGACAGTCTAAGAGTGCCTCCCTTAGACTGGTTTTGTGATTACTATGGACTTGAATGAATTTACACTTTATAAGGCTCTTAGCCAGTGCTGGGCACAGGGAGGGTCTTTGTAGTAACTGAGGCTGGTTTTGAACTCATGTTTCTTCTGAGTGCTTGGATTGTAGGTATGCGCTACCACACCGGGCCTCCAGACAAACTAGAAGATCATCTCACTCTGTAGCTCAGATTGCCTCGGATAGAACTTACTATGTATCCCAGGCTGGCCTTGATCTCACAACTCTCCTGCCACCTTCTTGTTCTTCTTGTTCTTGTTCTTCTTGTTCTTGTTCTTCTTCTTGTTCTTGTTCTCCTCCTCCTCCTTTTTCTTCTTCTTCTTCTTCTTCTTCTTCTTCTTCTTCTTCTTCTTCTTCTTCTTCTTCTTCTTCTTCTTCTTCTTCTTCTTCTTCTTCTTCTTNTCCTCCTCCTCCTCCTTCTTCTTCTTCTTCTTCTATCTCGAGAGATGACTCAATAGTTAACACCACATACCGCTCTTGCCTAGGGCTAGAGCTTGATTCTCAGCACCCATGTCAGCTGCCTGTAACTCCAGCACCAGGAAGATCTGATATCCTCTTCTGGCCTCTTCCAAGGGCACTGCATACATGTGATATAATTCACGCACAAATAAAAACAGAAAAAAAGAGAGATGATCTCACTATATAACTCAGACTGGCCTGCAACAGAACTCACTTTGCAGCCTAGGCTGGCCCTGAACCCATGATCTTCCTGAGTGCTGGGATTACAATTGTGTGTCAGCATTCCTGGTCCCTGTATCTAGCGCTCTTTAGTCAGTCCTGCTTCTGGCTCACAGGCAAGTAGGTGCCTATGATATAAAAGCTCAAAAGATCAGAGTGCTGAATTCCTTGCCTTGTGGGATGATTTCCTTTTCTTGTCTGAGTGACTGGGAAGAACCACACTGTGTAATGTAGGGACCCCAGGCAGGGCTGGAGAGTGGCAGATGGCAGGAGGAGGTAACAGCAGAGCTGTCTTTGCAGAAAATGATGCCTGAGATGGCTTTGGCCAACAAGTTGGACTTTTCCCATGCTGTTCCTCTTGAGTGGGATGCTTGTCACTGTATCCCCCCAGGGCTGCTTAAGATTCCTGGAGAGTGAAGAGGGGTGAAGATGGACATTGGCACGCATAGTTCTGAAGGACATAAGTGTCACACCAAGGGGTGGGGATCCCTGAGGAACCGGGGTGCAGACTGTGTAGGAGAGTAGCTCACAGTAGGCTGGGGCCAGTCATTGATGGGGCAATAGAAACAGGTGTACCCCCTCCACCAGCTGCAGGCTAAATAGACTGCCATGTTTGGTTCTTATTAGTAGACTAGGAATTTGGTACTGATGGTGTTTGGGGTCCAGAGTGGATGGGAGGGACCAGTAGATCTTCCTGCCAGTGGCTGTGGAGTGAGTAGGGCTTGAGTGATTGATGCCAGGGGAGGGGTGGGAGCATGGAGCTGGGGAACCAGGGTAGTCAAGGTGGAGGGGCTAGCCTTGCCCCTGGGACAGTTGTGCTCAGTAACCTCTTGGGTTTTTCATTTCAGCACCCCCGGGTCTGGACAGCTCCAAGATTTCCCCTTCCCTTCTGGCCTATTCACCCTCTGTTCCAGAAAGCAGCCTGGCTGGGAAGGTCACAGGGTTACGGTGTTGAACTTCCCCGACCTGATCAGCTTTCCAGCATGGATTGTACTGCTTCCTCATGAGGGTATTCTGGGAATTAAGGTCAAGTTATTTCTCAGACTGTGCTCTCTCTGCACTGGGTCTCTATCAGGTTCTAGCACACGGAGAGACATGTAGGGCATTTCTTAGCGTAGACTCAGTGCTCAGTAAGGGTTACTTTTCTCTTGGACTCAGGACACTCCCTGAGGTTCTGGGGTTCTGGGCCCCAAGGCTCAGGGAGGCTGGCAGCCTGGCTTCCACCAATTCTGCCTGCATTCTTGACTTTCTCAGGAGGAATTGGGGTCCTGAGACGTCACAGTGACAAGACCGTTAGACTCTAGAGACGCCCTGAAATCAGAGTGGGAGAGGTGGATCCACACCTTTTTAATTAAGATGAAGTTACTGTATTTGCCCAACTCAGGTCACATCTTCCCTCTACCACGGTTCTCCTCTGAAGTGTCATGTTCAGCCCAGGATGATAGCAAGGGGACCAGACTAGTTCCTATGGACACAGGCTGGGTGTTGCTGGGGGCACAGAGTGAGATGGCCATGGGGAGGGGCCAGGCTAGGAGTAAGATGACACTGGAGAGGGGACAGGCTACAGATCCCTCTCCTCTGACACCCTGGGGTGAGGGTCACCCAGAAAGCTGAGCCTCTGAGTATACCCTGCAGCCCTGCTCCCCATGGAGACATTCAGCAAGGGGAGGGCTGGCCATAATCTGCCTTTAATTTCTCCAGGGCCTGCATTATAAATTCCATAACTCTAGCAGGTCAAAACATGACAAATTCCTGGGACTGCAGCCCCCACCTGGGAGCAGAAAGCCCTTCTCTGCTTTCTCTGCCTTTTATGGCTGCTAATAAAGGCCTGGCAGTGGGAATTTAGCTGCTGCAGGTGGGGGTGGGTAGGTTTCTGGGGCACGTGGGCCTCCCCCTCCCCGACAGTGCTGCTAGTTCCATTATAGTCCCGCCCCACCCCCCACCATGGATCTGGGGACAGTTTGTTCAGGGTTAATTGGGCCATCGATGATCCTGACGAGAGAGGGATGCTGTGTCCCTTTATGAGGAAAGGACCAGGCTGGTGAAGGGAACCACAGCAAAATTGCAGGTGGTGCTTGACCTGCTGAATTCCAAACGTGATTCCAATGCCATCTTCCGTCTCCTGCCCCGTGGAGGTTGGGAGAACAGGCTGTGTAAGCAGTTTCTTGCCATTGCTGTGCAACCCCTGAGCAGGTTCCTTAACCTTTCTGAGCCCTGGTCTCCATGTCAGTAAAGTGATCCTGATCAGACACCACCAGCGGCTGTGTAGTGAGTGTGTGCATCTGTGCGTCTGCAACCAGCGCAGCGTCCAGCCCAGCAGGTGGCTAGCCCGGCTCTCGGTGGGGGGGGAGTCTCCCAGGACTGTACTTTTATATCTGATGTCTTAGTCATTGTACACTCATCAGACACAGTTCCGGAGGGCATGACAAAGCATCAGCCTGTCATCTTTGTGGCTTTTATCTCTTTAAAAGCTGCTGCCTGTCCCCACAAGGTTCCTACCTACTTGGGTTCATATTCCAGGCAGGAAATGGGTGGGACTCTGTGGGCATCAGTGGGGGCGGAGAAGACGTAGGGGTGAATGCTCAATAGATCCTGCCCATGAGGAGAAGGGCGACACAAAGGAGCCGAGATCATTGCGGTGATGGGACGGGGGCTCTCTGGAGCTGTGCACGGGGCCATTTGGGGAAGAGCAGCGTGGCCAGGCTGGGTCAAGGGTTCACACCTAGCTGCTGTACCCCTGCTTTGTGATCTCAGGCTGATGGATTGGTGTCTCTGAACTCTCATTCTCGTCTCTAAGCTGTGGATGAGAATGGCTCTACCCCACAGTATATGACGGGTCTGAGAGCTCTTGCTGGGGCTGGAGAGATGGCTCAGCAGCTAAGAGCATTTGCTGCTCTTATAGGGGACCTAGGGTCAGTTCCCAGCACCCACACAGGTAGCTCACAACTGCCTTTAACTCCAGTCCCAGGGGATCCAGTGTTCTCTTCTGGCCTCTGAAGGCACTGCAGTCATATGCATGTAGTCCCCCATAATATAATAATTTGCAATTTTTCATTTTTTTTTAAGTTCGTGGTGGTGAGGATAAGGGAGAGCTGGTGGGCTGACCAACTCTGCAACCACCCAGGCCCAGAACCAGGGTTTTGAGTTGGTCCACTTCAACATCCACCCCATATGTGATCTGCTGGAGCAAGGGAAGGGACCCATTCTACAGACCCAAAGCTGCAGGATCTCCATGACACAGGGCAACAGCAGGAGGCCCAGTGAGGGGCCAGGATTGGTAGCAATAGCAGAAACCAGAGGCCTCGAACCAGACCAATGACTCTTTGCAATGAACACATGCAAGATATATGGATAAAAGGGTTTACTGCGTGACTCACTATGTCACACTACAGCTTCCATGATGAGATGGATTTTCTTCTTTTCTCTTAAATTTTATTTTATTTGGGAGGGGCGGTGCAAGAGTAGAGGGCAGATATGAAGGGATGGGGAAATGAATGGGATGGAGATGTGAAACACACACAAACACACAGACAACACACACACACACACACACACTCCTGTGCACAGAGTGTGGAGCACTAAGCGGGGCTTGAGGGGCCCTCAGCGCTGGCTGGCTTCTGGAGTTTACAGGCTATGACTGCACTGCCCTCCTCTTTCCAGTGGGGGGCGCCAGCATCAGCCCTGCAGTGGTTACTATGGGCTGGCTGGAGACTGACAAGGTGCTAAGTCAGCTGTGGGTGTAAGGATACCCCTCTAAGGGAGGCTTGGCACCCCTCAGGAGCTGCACAGTGTACCCCAGATAGGGCTCTGCAGAGTTAGCTCCCTAAGCATCTGCCCCCTGACTTGAGCTTGTCTCAGGTAGCCTGTGGGTGTGTGGGAGCCTCATCCTAGCTGGCTTCCAGGCAGTTAGATGCAGAGTCAGTGACAGACTCTTTAGTACAGCAGTGAACCTGCTGACCAAGGCCTTGGCAATCGTGATGCCAGTATGGCAGAGAACTATCTTTCCTGCTGGGCTGGCTCCTCCAGTGTTCCATATTGCCGGCCTCCATCTCTCTCTGGAGACAGTCAGGACCTGCTGCATGCCCATCCAGCTCAGTGTTCTCAACGGGTCCCAGAGAGCCTGGGAAAGGCCACATGGGAAAGGCCACATTGCACCACCTTGGCGACTCTTGTGCTTTGCGCTGTTCACAGAGCCACCATATCCTACCATGCCTGGGGAGAGCCCACTGTCAGGGCCCCTCCCCTCCTCTCCCTCTCTCATCAGTCTCTGCTACATTGGTCTTTAAAAAAAAATGTTTGTGCTGGAGAGATGGCTCAGCGGGTGGAAGTGCTGGGCTGCACAGGCTGGCATCCATGGTGGGAGGAGAGAAAAGATTCTAGAAAGTTCCTCCACACTCCAGCTGAGAGCATGTCCATATTTACACAAACATCATACATACATACATAAAATTACATACACAGTAATTTTAAAAAGTAGTTTTTTTTTTCTGGTGTTGGGGATTGAACCTGGGGACTCTTGTACATCAGGTAAGTGCTTTACCCCAAAGCTTCATCCACAGCCCCCCTCCCCCATTTTTCACTAGGATCTCACCAACTTGCTCAGGCTTGTGGTCCTCCTGCCTCAGCCTCCAGAGTAGTTGGGATTACAAATGCATACCACCATGCCTGGTTGGACTGGCCTTTCTAGAGGGGGCTCCCTGGTCCCTGCACCCCGTTATGAAGCAACAGCCTCACATTTGCTCCCCATTTCCTTTGCTTTGTTTCTTCTTGTCTATATGAGCTATCTCTCCACGAGAATGCACACTCTCTGAAAACAGGGCTTGGCTGTGCCCACAGCTAGAACCCTGGGTTCTGCTTAGGGTTGTACTTGCTGAGTGACTGAATGAGGGACTCCTCCACCCCAGTAGGTCTCTATATACAGAGATAGAGCAGCCAGCCTGTTCGGCTCTCTGAGGGCCAGACAGAAGTTCAAGCTCCTCCATGCAGCAGGATGTATTGGGGTTAGCTCCTGCAGGACTTTTTGTCGGTTGGTTGGTGATCAGTACGATCTTGTGTTCACCTTGACTGAGCTGACGTCCTGGGGGGAGGGGTTTAAGGCTGTCACCGGCTGCCTGATAGAGTCTTTTGTGGCGTGTAGACTTCTGAAGGTAGATAAGGATGATGGAGAAAATGAGGGGAATGCCTCAAGGTCATCCGCTGCTTCCAGCTCCAGATGGGCTCACCTTTTACCTGGACCTCATTTACCAAGACTGCACCGCTGACCTGTCTGCCCTTGATCTCACCAACCCAAATGCATTCTGGGAGACTGTCTCCCTTGTGCTGGGAGGTCCAGCCCCCCGCCCCCCTGTAACCTCCTTCCATCAACACCTCAGGTCCCCCACCCCGACTCCATCCTGCTGTTTTAGATTCAGTGTGTCTCCACCCCCAGCGTATGTTGGGGCAGGGCCTGAACCTGATCTTTCTCAACTTGATCATGACTATAAGACAGATGTGTCATCTGGAGCTACAGGCCTGGACAAGGCCCTTTCTTTTCATTGTCCTTTGTAGTCACTCGCTCTTCCCGAGGTGAAGCCAGTATCTGGCCCAATGAGCTGTGGGAGATTCTGAGGCTCAAGGGCAAACACACAACGTTTGTCTCCTCAGGTAGGGAAACTGAGGCACAGAGAGGCCCTGCGGAGACTTGAGGCATGCTCTCTCTCAGGTCACTTTGCCCTCTCAGGGTGGGGGACAGTGAGGATCACAGGTTATGTTCTATGCGCCTCAGGGGTGTGGTGCCCTTCTGGCCCCGTCTTGGAAGACTGGGACTCCCGTTTCATGCAACCTACCTCGTCCTTCTCCCCCAAACGAGGAAAAATGTCTTGGACACACCTGTGTTGTCACCTCACTCCACCCTGGATTCTGAGAGGGAGGGTGGGAAGACGCCTGCGCAGTCCAGGCGCTCCAGGCCCTGATTTAGCGACGGGAGCTGCCGTGAGGTCTCGCATTACTGAGCCTTCATTACTTTCACAGACTAAGTTCCAGTGGGCTCAGCCACGGCTGGGAAGTGCTGTTGTAAATAATTAAACTCCACTTGTCAAGGGGGCAGGGAAGGGTGGTGAAACCATCGAGAGAGTGGCTTAGGGAGCAAGCGTATGCCGAGAGGCAGGAGTCCTAGGGCCTGCCAGGCTGTGTCCCACCCCTGACCTGAGCCAGTAAAGTCACAGCCAAGCCCCTAGTTCCAAGTGCTCCCTGCCAGCCTCAGCCCAGAGGGGAAAATGACTGAGGCAGGGACGGGGAGGATGGCTCAATGGGTCAAGTGTCTGCTGTCTAAGCATGAGGACCTGAGCTCAGGTCCTCAGTGTCCAGGTAAAAAGATGGGCATGGTGGCATGTGTCTCTAATCCCAGAGCTGGGAAGGAAGAGGGGGGGAGGGTCCCAGGGGCCCCCTGGTCAGCCAGCCTAGGCTGTATGTGAGCTCCAGGTTCAGTGAGAGTGTCTCAAAAAACAGGTAGCTAGCGCTCTAGGAAGATTAACTTACCATTAACCTCTGGCCTCACATGCGTGCACACACACACACATGCACGTATGCACACATGCATACATGCATGCAAACATCTGCTTACACCACAAGGACACACATAACCTAGCCCAAACACATAGAGAGGTCCCTCCTATGCGATGGGGGAGGGGATCGGGCCTGGCTCTCCAGGAGGGAGATGTCTGTGGGTGGAAAGAGTCATAGAATGTTCCAGCCAGATGGGCCAGCCCTTCTGGTCCAGCAGTTTCCCAGATGGGATAGTCAGGGCCAACAGCCACAGCAGCAGCAGGAGTTGGTAGTCACTCTCATGGTAAGAGCACAGTTCAATCCCCCCACTCTACCCTCCGCCTGGGAAGCCCTGGGCAAACACCCTCCTGGCCTCTCCTTTCTGCTCTGTACTGACCTTGCCAGCTGGTGGCCATAAAGAAGCCATTTGCCTTTCAGAGGGCCTAGGTGAGCTGTCTGAGCTGTGTGTTGTGTCCTGGCTCAGCTCTGAGGACTCACTCAGCTCCCAGATGTGTCCCGGGCAGGAAGACACATCTTGCCCAAAGACAGATGTAAAGATTCCTGCGTGAATGCGCCCCGGGGAGAGGAAGGCCAGAGACATCGGGTGATTCAAATCCCAGTGTCTACCTCTTCCAGAAGTGGCGGTAGCCTGATCTTCCCCAGCCATGACCAGTTGGTGTCCGAGGGGACTATTGTATGTGCAGCCAGCATGGTTGCAGGCAGGGCACTATCAGCTGAGTACAGTTCTTACAGAATCACTCCCATTCCCAGAATCCCATGGCCTGTTCCTTTGGTGAGGGTGCACCTAGTTCCCAGGAAGGTCCAGCCTGGATCAGGCTTTGGATAGCCCACAGGTGATTATGTTTCCCGGGGATGACGGCTGCTTCTGGAAGTTGCCCAGGGCTCTGCCCCAGGGCCCCATGCAACCCCTCCCTTATTCTCACCCCACTTTCGAGCCTCTTTTCTCACAGACAGAGGCCCTGTCTGCTGTTGTGAAGAACTGATGGAGTCCAGGGCACCTTCTCAATACTGGGAATTGAATTTGGGCCTTGTATATACTAAGCATTGAACTACATTCCTAGGTCTCACTGTGTAGCCTGTTGCTCAGGCTGGCCTTGAACTTAAATCCTCTTTAAAAGATGCTTTTTTCTAGCCCTCCGTGTGACTCCTTGCATATCTTGCCTATTTCTGTCAATGGAGACTCCCATTCCAAAGGCTGACAGGAAATCACGGGCAGTTCCCAGACACCCAGTATTAACAGGCTACATCCTTTGGGCTGTATTCTAGCCATGCAGCCTCGTTCCTGATCCTGGCTCGTGTGCCTCATTGATGGGGAATTGGACAGGGTCAGTGGTCACACATGGCCTTTCTGCCTTTGTCTTTTTCACACATGCTCTGGGATGCAGCCCAGTCTTCGTCAGGCAGATGTCCGGAGCATGTCCTGGGGCTTTCTTGGACGTGGGAATGGCTCTGGCCACATGAATGCCCAGAGGAAATTTGCAACTTCTTTCCACCCATGCTGCCCATGCTTTAGTCCAAAGTGGAAGGTGTGAGGGCAGGGCCTGGCGCTCAGTTTCCTACCCTACTCTGCCAGCTTCCTGCCCCCAACAACAGTTCCCAGGGTCCTACCCTCAGGAGTGCAAGATAGGAGAGCCAGGAGTTGGGAGCTAGCGGAGCCAGACAAGATCTGCTCTGTGGTGAGCCAGCACCTGTTGTCTTGGCGCATGTTGGAATTGTCCACATTCTCCTGAGCCTGGCTCCCTTGGGAGCATCTGCCTCTGCCTGCTGCTGAGGTCTCTTTCCTCCTGGGATCCTCTTGGCATCCTCTAGCTCTCTGGGATCCTGGTCCCTTTACCCTGGTTAATACATCTCCATCTTCCGCTTGACCACCTAAGCACCCACTGAAGTCCCCTGAGGGCTTGAGGGAAGGGAATGACACCTCACCCACCCTTCTCTCCTGATGTGTGTGTGCGTGGGGTGGGGGGACTCTCAGAACACAGGCAGCTCCCCCTCCCATTTCCTCACTGCATGCTTCTACCTATTTTTAAGCTGAAAGTGTGAATGTGTGTGTACATGAATGGTTGAGTGTGTAAGCATGCATACAAATCTGTGTAGGTGTGTGTTAGTGCATAGGTGTGTGAAAGTTCTCGGGCACTTCTATGTAAATCCTGCTGGTCTCACACTTCTCCTGAGAATTAGTGGAATCACACCCATTGTCTTGGGGCCTCATCCGGAATCCAGACCCAGGGAACTCTAATTTAACATGGGACTAACTACTCTGGTTGTATGAAAAAAATAAAGGTCCCCAAAGTGGGATCAGAGCAGTAGGAGATGTGGCCTTGTTGGAGCAGATGTGGCCTTGTTGGAGGAAGTGTGTCACTGTGGAGGTGGGCTTTGAAGACTCATATCCACTCACTATACTGCCCAGCGAGACAGACCACTTCTTTTTGTCTTCAAGATGCAGGACCCTCAGCTACCTCTCCAGCACCATGTCTGCCTGCACACCACCATAACCCACCTTGATGATAATGGACTGAACCATTGAACTGTAAGCCAGCCCAATTAAATGTTTTCCTTTGTTAGAGTTGCCATGGTCATGGTCTCTCTTCCCAGCAATAGACACCCTAACTAAGACAGAAGCTGGTACCAATTGCTGTGATCGGCCAGACCGTGTTCTTGTTTGAAGGAACATGGACCTTGGGATTGTGGATTAGAAAGGCACTTGAATACTTAATGGGCCCTCCTAGTAGTAGGAGGGTGAAGGCAGTGGCTCTGAGTGTGATTTGAGTTGCCTGGATCATGAGGTTCCAAAGGAGGAGAATGTCAGTATGTGGTCTAGAGACTGGTCTTGTGATATTTTGGTGAAGAATGTAGCTGCTTTTTGCCCTTGTCTGAAAAGTCTGCCTGAGGCTAGAGTGAAGAGTTTTGGATTAATTCCCTTGGCAGAGGAAATCTCAAAACAGTGTAGTATAGACTTTATTATGTGGTTATTAGTGTTAACTCTGATGAAGATTTATAATGAAAAGGAGCAAGCTGAGCAGGGAAAAATACAAAATGTACAGGGGCACCAGCAAGTGGGAGAGAATTAAGTCCTCTGTTCAAGGAGATAAACGGATTAAGAAATGGAATAAAGGGAGTAGTGATCTCAGGGCAAGATCCCACCCAGCTAAGTTTCCAACATGTGGTAACTTTAGAACCTGGTGTGGTGGGGCATGCCTTTAATCCCAGCACTTGGAGGCGGGGGGGGGGGGAGATCTCTGAGTTTGAGGCCAACTATAGAGTTGGTCTACAGAGTGAGTTCTAGAACACCCAAGCTTAGGCAGTGAATGAAGCTATAAAAAACAGAAAACTGGTAATGATGTCATTGAATGAGGGGCCCATGTTCCAGCCCCAGCAAGCAGCAGAACTTGACAGCTTCAGCATCATTGCCCAGCGGTCCCCTGGAGGTAGGGTCTCTATTCTCAAAGCAGAGGCAATGTGCAATTGCTCAAGTAAGTGGGAGATTTAAGTACTAAGGGCCCAGAGGCAGTGCTCTGCTGCGCTGGTTCTGGGCTTGGGGTCCGTAGCTCCTGGGGTGAGGTGGAGGAGGGGAGCTACATGTGCTCGGGTAGGAGGAGGGCAAAAGGGGACAGGCATCATGTGCTGTGGTAGGAGGCTCAGTGTCATGTGCTCTAGCTTCTCCCCTCCTCCTGCTTCAGGCTAGTCAGGAAGGGCAGAGGACAGCTCTCCAGTTCTCTGTCCTGGCCTGACCCCAAAGCGGGAGGATGGGCTTGTGTCCTCTCTTCCCCAGGTGCCCCTAGGATTCGCCATCTCTTACTGTCCCTGTGCTTTCCAGGAATACAAAGCACTTTAGGCATTTGTGGAGCTTTCTGAGGGCAGAACTATACCTGTCTCCTTCACAAAGTACATGGCAGGTACTCAATAAGTATGAGCCTTGCTAATCCAGGCTGCAGATCCTCTCTACTTCCTCTAGGGGGCAGACTGTTAAACCATGAGAATGCCCAGCTTCTTTGTATGAGGACTAGGGATATGGTGCCCATCCTGGTGGGAGCTGGTGCCCCAAATGACCCGCATTCTCCTCTTGCTGTCTCCAGTGCCCAGAAACCTCCACCAGGGTCATTGGAACCACAAGCCACTTCCAGCCCTGCTGTGAACCAGGCACAGGCTTCAGAGCTGTAAGGAACCAACCACTCTTCTGGGGCTATGATGGTGGGAGCTCTAGGGGTGGGGGAGGGAATTGTTGAGGTAGGCTTGGGGTGGAGCAGTGCAGAGCTGTCTGCTCCCACTGGGTCCACAGATCTTCCTGAACTCCCGGATGAAAGGCTGGAGCTCTAGACTGAAGGGGAGATGGGGCGTAGACATGTGCTGAAGTTCCACCTTGTTTGGGCATTGGTGTGGCATGGAGTCCTGGCCAGGGATCAATGACCTGTACAGGACACATACATACAGAACAGGGAGAAGAGAGAGGGAGAAAGGGAGAGAAGGAGAGAGAGAGAGAGAGAGAGAGAGAGAGAGAGAGAGAGAGAG
>NW_026067894.1:1576594-1578179 GCF_014885135.2 Alexandromys fortis
GAGAGAGAGAGAGAGAGAGAGAGAGAGAGAGAGAGAGAGAGAGAGAGAGAGAGACTGAGACTGACTCACACCATTATGGAGGTTAGCAGCTCTGCATTCAGGTATGAGCAGATGGTGCTGACTCAAGTCCACATTTCTGGGCAGGATAGCAGGCTGAGCACCCAGGATTCCATGCTGCATTCTTGAGGGTGGGGATGGCTTCTTTGCAAACCCCAGTCTTTGAGGCCCTCATGTGATTGGATGGGGTCACTCACGATGTGAAGGGTGACTCTAGGATCAACTCACTGTAGATGCTGCTGGTCACATCTCTTACACCCCCCACTGGACTTGGCATCTTCTGTGTGGCCCCTCCTTTGTCCTCAGAACTCTTGGGAGGTGGTAGGTGATTTTAGTTATGGAGGGCGTATCCTCAAGAGGGGTCTGGGATGCTGGATCTCTTCCTCTCCCGTTTGTCATCCTGACTGTGATGTCCTTCTTCTGCTGTGCACTCCTGCCATGCCACTATGTGCTGCTTCATGGCAGTCCCCAAACAGTCACTTGAAAGCTCCGAGAATGTGAGCTAAAAATCAACCTTTCATCTCTTTAAGTCGATTGCCTCGGGTATTTCCTTACAGTAACAGAGCACTGTCTGGTTGACATGATACTGCTGCAGCCACATCTAGAGGAGCATTTGCCCAAACATCTGGGCCCACAGTCTAGTCCCACTGACACCTAGATGTGTCATCATGGACAACATGGTCTGAAGGTAACCCGGCCCTTTGCCCCTGCTGTGTTCTGCCTCCCAGGCGCTGAGCAGTGGACTATGCCAAGGGCACCTGTTTCCTTCTCTGCCGCAGCCCACACTCCTCGCGCATGGGCGGCTCAGTGCATTCTGGTGGGGTAAATGCTCCGCAGGGAGGTTTATCTCTTCTGTCGGCTGCTGTATGTGCATTAGATATTCGATAGATGTTTCTGGAATGTCTGAGCGAGTGTTTCAGGGATGTTTTTAAAGCCGAGAGGCCCATGGAGATTTCTGCTCCTTCTTCCTTGCCATCTCCCCTCATTCACCACGGCTACAGCTGCCCAGTGCTTCTGGCCAATGCACGAGGCTGCTTGGCTCCATGTGTGCTTGGCTCCTGGTCTCAGGGTTGGGATTTGGCAGGTAGAGGCAGTGCGGCCCATTCACTCAGTCTCCACCAGCCGCCCATGGACTTCTGTTCCTTGACTGGGCCCCATGCAGTACAACTCATGGACATGATCCTTCTCTGTGAGGGTCACCTCTTCCCTGCCTGCTGGACCCATGTCCTATTTCCCAGACCATCTCCTGCCCTCGTGTCTCACATTCTGTCTTAGTCACTGTTCTATTGCTGTGAAGACACCATGACCAAGGCAACTCTTAGAAAAGAAAGTTTGCTTACAGTTCCAGAGGCTTAGATCATTTTCATCATGACGGGAAGCAGACAGGCATGGGGCTGAGGCAGTAGCTGAGAGTTTTCATCCTGATCCCCAGGCAGGGAAGAGAGAGAGAGAGAGAGAGAGAGAGAGAGAGAGAGAGAGGGGGGGGGGGGGGGAGGGCGGGAGGGAGGGGGAGGGGGAGGGAGGAAGG
>NW_026067894.1:1579292-1607907 GCF_014885135.2 Alexandromys fortis
CCCTCCCTCCCTCCCTCCCTCCCTCCCTCCCTCCCTCTTTATTCCACCTACCAATCCATCCTTCCATCCTCCCACTCACCCTGGCCTCACTCCCAGTACTAGCCCTTGGCCTCCTCAGGCCAGTGCTTTGCCTGTGTCCCCAGCAGCTCCTGTGTCAGGAGTCAGTGTGGGCAGAGGGTACAGTGAATGCCTACTAAAGTGATGGCCTAGTTAACCTCCACGTCCAAGGTCACTGTGGGGACATTATGTGGCCAAGTCGTGAGAGGTGAGCACACAGGGCTCTCTGTGGCCATTCTGCAGTGCTGCTGACTAGCCTCGTCTCTGCCTGCTGCAGAGTGGACTACCTGGGTACCACAGCATTCTCCCCAGAGGCCTGTCACCCTTGGGAGCCCCCAGAGACTCAGCTGAGTGGAGAAAGCCTAGCTCTGGAGGGCAGAGGGATGGAAGGTTCTTGGGATGAAGTGTCCCCTGCACAAGTGTTTAATTATCCTATCACAGGACAGTAACTGGGCTTTAGGATTTTAATAATTATTAATAGAGTGTTCAATAATGAATTACCGTGAACAATTAAAATTAATTACTGTTCTCAGAGTTAATTAAATTATTCCCCTCACTAGGACAAGTGGCTAAGCACACATAAAAATTAAAGGCCAGTGCCACAAGTATGCAGGAACCCTGTGCCACGGTGAGTGAGGCAGGGTGCCCTTCCCCCTCTGGCCAGGGGGAGGCATTGAGTGAACAGGCTGGAGGCTTGGCAGTGGCAGACCTGGTGGGTCAACCTCAGGCTGGCTTCTACCAGAACCGCTTCCTCCATCAGGCCCAGCTCCTCTAGTTCTCCTTTCCTCCCTCCCTTCTCCTCCCCAATTTCTGTTACTGTCCGTCTCTTCTCTCTTGCCCATGGGTCAGGGCTGCCCCTGCTGGGAACAGGTGAGTTCACACCCTGTCCCTCGTGGAGTTCATGGTTCAGGAGACCTAGCACTGTATGAATTTATGAGAGCCAGTGGCTGGGATTGACTGTGCATGCATGTGCCCGTTTGTGTGTGTCTGTATGTGTGCATTTGTGTGCGTGTGTGTGCATGAGTGGTTGTATGTGATGGGTGTGTGTAGTAGTTTTGTGTGTGTATGTGTGTGTGGTATGAATGCGTGAGTTACGTGTATGTGTAGTTGGTCTGGTGTGCATGTGTGTGTGTATGTGTGGTATGTGCATGCATTGTGGTGCTCGTGGAGTGGTGTGTGTGATGTGAGTGGTGTGTGTGATGTGAGTGGTGTGTGTGTGGTGTGCAGGTGTGTGTATGTGAGTGCTTGTGTGTGTGGTATGTACGTACTTGCATTGTGGTGCACATGTGAGTGGTTGTGTGTGATGTGAGCGGTGTGTGTGTGGTGTGCAAGTATGAGTGATTGTGTGTGCAGTGGGTGTGGTGTGCAGGTGTGTGTATGTGAGTACTTGTGTGTGGTATGTGCTTGCATTGTGGTGCGCATGTGAGTGGTTGTGTGTGATGTGTGTGGTGTGCATGTATGTGTGCTGTGTGCATGTATAAGTGATTGTGTGTGCAGTGGGTGTGGTGTGCAGGTGTGTGGATGTATGTGAGTGCTCGTATATGGTGTGTATGTGAGTAGTTGCATGTGATCTGTGTGTGAGTGGTGTGTGTTGCACGTGTCTGTGCATGTCTTACTTCCTTCTGGACACCGGGTCTCTCCTGAACCTGGAGCTAGGCTGTTAGGCATCCAGCCTCTGGCTCTGGAAGTTTCCTTCCTGCTGAGCCATCTCCTCAGCCCCAGACTGCCACCAGCACGACCTGGAGCAAGACTGGCTCTCCAAAGCCCCTCCCTTCATTCCTGAAGGGCAGTGACTGCAGAGCTACGGGGAGACTGAGGACTCCAGAACTACATGGATTAATCGCTGGGTAGCTGTGGTGACTGTCACCTTCCCTGCTGGCTGCTCGGTGACGTCGGCACCTTGGCGAGGGAAGCACACACTTCAGGTCTGTTAGGGTTGGAGCAGCGTTGCAGACCCCCCTCAGCCAAAGGCCACACGAATGAGGCTTCATAGACACTGTTAATCAAGCCTGGACACAGCCGTGACTGGGACATGGCGACTAGAACCACAGGGGAGCTGAGCAGGCTGTTCTCTGTGTCCCAGTTCACACCTCCACAAGGCAGGTGGGCCTTCTGGCTTTAAACCAGAGCTGTATTGGGGCCATTCGTCACTCAGCGCTGGAAGACAGACAGAAGCATTGGTTCTGGTTGTGGGGGAAAGCGGTCCTGGTGGGTTCTTTGACCCTGGAAGGTCAAGCCTGTGGTTTGAAAAGCCAGAACAGAAGGAGGGTGCGGGGCCGCCGAGGAACTCACATTAGTGATCTGATCATTTATTCGTTTATTGCACCCCAGGTTCAGGGCCAAGGGCAGCTCCACGATTAGTCATTGAATCCTCTCAACATCCCTACAGGTCATACCATGATTATGCTAATTTCAGAGATAAGAAAATTGAGAAGGACCGAAAACCCAGCTCCGTATCGCACAGCTAATGGGTCAGGTGCAATGGAGCAGTGTCTGAGATCTCTGGGGGGAGGTGGAGCTGCAGGATCCAGGAGGGTAGCATAGAGAAGAAGAGCCGTGTGTGGAGCCATGTGCCTGGAATAACAGAAGGAGGAGGAACCCAGGGGCTCCTGGCCATGCTGCTGTGGAGCCCAGGGTGGAAGGTGGTTCCCCTGAGCTGGGGAAGCAATAGTTGGGGCAGGCTTGGGGAAGGGGAAGGAGGTCCTGGTGTGTCCTAGATGTTGAGGGGTGTCTGAGTAGGGGCCTCTCTGGTTCCTGTGCCTCTTGTCTATCCCAGCAAGTGTGCTGCGCTCATCAGCAATGTGATTTTCCACAGTCATTCTTGCTTCCCTGGCATTCTCCAGATGCAGCTCAGGGTCTTTGCCTGTGATCCCCACTGTCTACCCTGTCTCTAAATCCACTTCCCTGTTCCCATGCCAGATATGAAACCGTGCTGTCCCATGGAACAGGATGGACAGCCAGGGTCATGTGGGTAGCCCGCCCACCACTACGTCCTTAGGTCCTGATGTCTCTAAGTATCGAGTGTTCATGGCTTGGCCTACAGTGGTGCACTGGGATGTCAACAGACATTCTTGAGCCTGAGGTACAGCCTGGAGTGGGAAGCATGCCTGACAGGGAGCTCAGGACTGAGATGGACCTGAAGCTATCCTCTGATTAACAGCCTCCCACTCCTTGTCCCACCCAATGGTCCCAGGCCTGGCTAACTGTTAGATGCACATTTACCAGGATCACGGCACATAACCAAGGCAGAGAGACCACAGGGATCCTGGATCAGGCTCTCAAGGCAGAGAGACCATGGGCATCCTGAATGAGGATCCCAAGGCAGAGACCCCATGGGCATCCTAGATCAGGCTCTTTGCATCCCCTACCCGGTTGAGATGCCTGCTTTTGATTCTGTCTCCTCTGCCTCTAATCGCTCTGTAACAATTGGCCCAGCCCCATCTGGCATCAGTCCAGTCCATGTAAGGATCCCAGGATGAATTCATTAGTTAATTTCATTGTCTCTGTAACAAAATGCCTGACGAAAGCAGTGGAAGGGAGGAAGGCTTCTTCTGGCTCACAGTTTGAGGGCACAGTCCGTCGTGGCAGGAAGTCATGCAGCGGGGATGTGAGGCAGCGGGTCCTGTTGCATCCAGTAAGGAAGCAGAGAGTGATGACTGCTTGTGCTCAGCTTTCTCTTTTTTTTTTTTGTCTTTATTGACTTTATTTTAGTTTTTGTACACAAAGAAAAATCATGTTCATCTCCATCATGAACAAAAACTTAAAAAGGCAGAACTAGAAGACACGTGTCCTTCCCCGGGCAAAGCTGTGCTAAGGGTTCCAACATTTCAATTGTTAAAATAAATATTCTCACTTCCGATGTTTACTTTTCATGTCTTCAAAGTGTCATACGAAATTGCAGCCTATGGTGAGTTATAACTGTGTTTAGAGTCCCAGCTCACTGTGTTGGGAAACTGGCCATTCCATAACCAGCTTGGTTTGGAGGAGGTATTACAGGAGGAGGAGCTTGTCCTTGAGGAGGCTGAGCACCAAATCCACCCATCCAAGCAGCAGAAGGTGATTGATCTACTCCGAATCCTTGTTGGTTCCATGGATGCCCATAGACTCCGTAGGGAGGTACTTGCCACCCATTTGCCATATACTGCCCATACTGCTGTGGGTTTCCATACACTTGGCTCCACTGGCCCCACTGACTGTAGTCAACCTGTTGGAAGTTTTTAGTCATATCAGGAGATTCTTTACCCCAATAGCATTTAACCACATGTCCTTCAATTGGTACTGTACCGTTAACAGAGACAATGGCATGGGCTGCACTTTCATGAGTTGAAAATCTGACAAATGAATAGCCCTTCTCTGGAAAAACTCGAATTTCCATAATTTGTCCAAATGGTGAAAATGTTTGTCTCATAAGCTGATCTGTTAGCCCAGAAGCAATTCCTCCACAGTACACAGTACAATTTTTTGGACTTGACTGGTTTACTACATCTTCAAATCTCAACTGCTTAGTGTTAGTTTCCTGTGTACTTTTAGGGGCAGGTGGTTTACGTGTGGCCCAATTGGTTCTGATTTGTCGACCTCCCAACCACTGGCCCCCCATGTGCACAATTGCATTTTCTGCATCCAGTTTGTTATAAAAAGATACAAAACCATAGCCTTTGGACTTTCCGGTTGCCATGTCTTTAACTACCCGGGCATCCGATATTTTACCAAAGGGGGCAAATGCTGATTTGATATCTTCTGTTGTAATTTCTGGACTCAAATCCCCAACAAACACATGGAAGTGATTGGAAGTATCTTTTTTCTGGCTACTTGGTGTTGTTGCCCAGTTTACTTTGACCTCCTTTCCCAAAATTTTTCTGCCATTCATAGCAGCTAATGCAGCAGCTGCATCTCTGTGTTCATAAAATTCCACAAAGCAATATGGATCATTGCTTGTATGCTCTGTTATCATTTTACAGCTTTTACAGGGTCCGATCTGACTGAATAACTGGAGTATAAGGACTTCTGTCACATCTCTGGAGAGGTTACCTACGTATAGAGTCCGGGGCTGTCCGTCGTCTTCCATCATGGTGGGTGCGACGGAGTGATCCCGGGACAAGGGGGAGGGGAGGGCTGGGGAGGGGAGGGGGTGGGAAGGAAGGGGAGGGGGCTCCGGGCTCCGGCCGGGGACAGAGGAAAAGGTACTGAACCCCACTCTCGGTCCGCTCCCCCCAGCCCGCTCCGGACACTGCGCTCCAACCAGGAGGAGCAGGAGGAGCCTCAGCTTTCTCTTATTCAGTCCTGAATCCCAGCCCATGGGGATGGTGCTGCCCACATTCAGGGTGGATTTTCCCATCTTAGCCTCATCTAGAAAGTCCTTCTCAGGCATGCCCCCTGGTGCATTTCCATATTGACTCTAAAAGTTTGCCAAGCTGGCAAGATTAACTATCATAACAGATGCCCGGGTCAGGTAGGCACACCCTCACCAGTGCTGGCAGAGAGCAGCCACCCATGTGACAGAGCTGTGCCCAGAGAGCCTTCAGATAACAGTGTGAAGGCAGGGCAGCCTTGGAGCAGAGCCTTAGGAGGAATTGATAGTGCTGGAGACATTCTTGTGCTCCACCATTAGGAGTAAGACGTAGTGACATTTGGTGAGTCGAGGCCGGGGAGGCTGCTAAACCTTACAAGGTACCGTATGCCCCCACTACCACCACAAAGAGTGACCCTGCTCCGAGCCCCACAGTGCTCAGACTGGGAAGCCCTCTGCTGAGGTCCAGTGCCTCTGTTCAAGGTCTTGGAGATTTGCAGGGCTCTTTGTGGATGCGGCGTCTCCAGCCCTAACCAGAGCGCAGAATCCCGGGGAGAAGAAGACATCCAGTAGTGGGCGGGTGGGGGTGGAACAGTGGTACCCACATCCCCCTACCCTGTGTCTAGCTGGGTATCCTGGAAGAGCTGCAGTGGGAGGCTTTGAGGGTGGTGTCCAGGCCACTCCGACCCCCCACAGACTCTTTTTATTATTTTCTCATCTGGGGTCTTTGGATTCAGTCAGCATGAGCGTTTCCACCGCGTACTCTGGTGTGTCAAGCATTGTGACTTCATTTTGCTACTCAGGAGTTGAATTTCTGTCTCCAACTCCCTTTCTGCCCGAGGGCAAGAAATGTAATCTCACAGAATTCCAGCAGAGCTCAGTCATGTCAGCGTAAGCTCAGTCCGGGCAGACGTGGACTTCCCTCCATTCTCATGGTGGGGGTGGGCAGGTTCATGGTAGCCCTACACCTGCAGGCAGTGCATGTACCTGTTGGCAGCCAGTGTCCCAGGAGCCTCTGCAGATGACAGGGTTCAGGCCAGCTCTGGGCAAGTCAGCTCCTCCTCAAGGTGCCAGGAATTAGGATGTTTTGTGTCTGTCTCTCTGGAACAACACTGGAGGAGAGTTCCCCCCACCTCTCCAATCCCTCCTCCCCCATCTCTCCAGTCCCTCCTCCCCCACCTCTCCAGTCCCTCCTCCCCACTTCTCCAGTCCCTCCTCCCGTTGCTCTCCCTCTTTCTCCCTTCTGCCACCTTTTTTCTTCTTCCTCCATTCCCTCCTCTCCTGTATCTTCTCCCTCTCCCTCCTTTATCTCATTTTTTCTCCCCCTCCATTTTCTTCCCCCTTTTCCCTCCTTCTCCTTCATCTTCTTTCTCTTTTCTCCCGCCCCTTTCATCTTCCTCCTCCCCTTCCAGCTCCTTCCCCTCCCTCCACTTCCTCTCTCCCCTTCCCTCTTCTTTATCTTCTTTCTTGGGTCTTTCCCTTCCCACACCTCTTCTCCCCTTCCCTCTAATTGCTCCCATCCTTTGCATCTTCCTCTCCTCCCTCCTCCCTCTCCCCAGTCTCCTCCAGCGTTTGCCCCATCTCCTCTACCTCCTCCTTTTCTCCCCTCTTTCTTTCTGTCTTCCTCCATTCCCCTCCTCCTCCCTCCCCTTTCACTTTTTTCTTTTCTCCTCCTTTCATCGTCCTCCTCTCCTTCCTCCCCGCCTCCTTCCTTCCCTCCTCCCATCGCTGCTCCTCTTCCTTCTCCTGTTCGAATCCAGCAAATCTTTCCCTCTCAGAAGGGAAACTTTAACCCCAATTCCAAAGGGGCAAAAGTTGCTCAAGCTGTATTTGCAGGTGGCTTCCGAACTCTTGGTCCTCTTCAGACACTGACTGAAGGTGAGCTTGGCAGGCCAGAGTTCCCAGCCTTTGCATAATAAATACCCAGGAGCTTGGCCACACCCACTCACCTTCTAGTGGCTCCAAAGAAGCTCTGCCCAGGCTGGCCTGGTGGCATTGCTGGACCTTCCAGGAGACCGGGGAGACACTAGATTTTCCCCAGGAGGGACCAACATGGCTCAGAGCAAAGGGGACATTTGTGAAGGTTGCTCAAAATACAGATCAACAGAAGGCAATCAACATTCTCCAGTTGTTGGGGAAGGTAAGGGTGGGTGGTCTTAGTGGTTGTGTGCAGGAAGAGCCTGGTTGACAGGGTTAGTTAGTGTCAGTTGCCAGGTGAAGATTCCCTCCTCTCTCTCCTTCCCATGCTCCCATGGTAACTACTCTGGCTCAGTCCTCACAATGAGGCTGTGTGGAGACACTGAGGCTCATGCTGAGATGGGAGTTTTATCTTTTTAATCATTTTTATTTATGTATCTTTTAAGACAAAGCCTCCTGGAGTGGAGGATGACCTTGGACTTTGGATTCTCCTGTCTCCATTTCTGGGGTGCTTGGATTAGAGATGTGTACCACCATGCCCTGTGTACTGCAGGTTGGGGTTGGAAACCAGGACCTGGGCATGCCTGGCAGTCACTCTATCCACTGAGCCACATCCCCGCCAGAGATGAGTTTTTCACGGTACCGTGTCTTTGCTCACGGGAGCAACTTAAACAACATTGCAGTCTAAAATGCCATCATTCCTTCTTTGCATTTATTGCCTGTCCTCACACTGTCCCCTCTCACAGATAACCAAGAGCCAATCACACCTATGGATGACAAGGACATGTGCTCACATCATGGGACCCCTGAGGAAGATGTGGGGGGCTGCCGCACCTAGACAGCTTCCCCACTCCTTGAAAGCTCCTCCTACACAGTACCTGGTACACTCTTTATTCTGGACATTTCAGATCAACTAGACCAATGTGAGGTTGTCCCGTTAATGACTCTCTGGTTTCAGTGGCTTGGCACCCTGCATATTCAGTCCATCCCCCTTTGATGCACGCTTCAGCGATTTCAAGGTTTCTGCTCTTACAATACCTCGACAGCTGCCGTGGCGTGAAGGTCCCTTGGGTAATGGTGCTTTTCCATTCGAGGATCGATTCTGGAAGCATGGCTGTGGGTCAGGGGTCACAAACGGTTGTGTTTTCATAAATACCAGGAGTGGGATTGGAATCTAAATATGTCTGACTCCAAAGCCCCAGAAAGAGCAGGCAGAGGATGGAGACAGGCCCTGGACTCTGCCGAGTCTGTCTGCAGTGCCCAGCCTTAGGGTGAGGATGCTGGTGTCCTAGCTGGTGGGGATTCAATGTGGACACAGCATTACCCACTCCCAGTGGCCACCTTCCAGGTAGGGAGGGAGGCGTGTCACAGACGGAGATCCTGGGACACTGGTGATGGAGATCTGGGGAGAACTTGAAATCTGAGGTTATGACCCATGAAGAGCAAAGACTTGGTAATTTTATGGATGGACAAGATACAGGAGTCCTCTCTACTCTGTCCAAGGCCTGGTGTAGGTGTGGGTACCATCTCACAATGGGAGGGGTCAGCTGAGTTGTCCCTCTGTTCCTCTGTCTCTCTGTCCCTTCTTGTTGCTCCTGGTATCCTGGATTTGCCATCTGCCAGGAAGAGACAGAGCCCTGGGAGGGGACTGGGGGAAAGGACAGTGGTAGGACCATAGGCCAGGAGAAAGAACCCAGCAAGGATATTGCTGACAGATGGAGGGACAATAAGGAAGGCAAGACAGCACAGGAGTAAAAAATTCCAGTCTGATGGAGGAGGCACAGAGAACTCCTAGTCTGATGGAGGAGACACAGGGAACTCCCATCTGATGGAGGAGGTGCAGGGAACTCCTAGTCTGATGGGAGAGGCACAGGGAACTCCCATCTGATGGAGGAGAAACAAGGAACTTTTATCTGATGGAGGAGACACACAGGTAACTCCTAGTCTGATGGAAGAGACACAGGGAACTTCCAGTTTGATGGAGGTGACACAGGGAACTCCCATCTGTTGGGGGAGACACAGGGAACTTCTAGTCTGATGGAGGAGGCACAGGGAATTCCTACTCTGATGGAGGAGACAGTTTCAACCTCAACCCTAAGGAACCTGGTCCTTGGGACTTCCAATTCTTGTGGTGAAGTAGAAAGCTCTGCTTGAAACACTAAGAGAGGCCACGTCACCAAGCAGAGACCAGAAGTGACAGGCAGCATGGCACAATGGAAAAGTTCATCTGCAGTCGCAGGGACTTGAGTTAGAATCCCTGTCTAGCAAGCTGTGTAACCTTGGCTATGTTTCCTTTGCTTCTCTGAGCCCAGCTACTCACAAGTACAGGTTTCATAGTTGAGAGTGCTTGGCTATGGCCATCCAGATCTTGGTAGGTTCTAGACTAACTGAGCTTGGGTAGGTTTGAAGCTAGCTGATTCTTGCAGAAGAGCCAAACCCCAGACCATATCTTGGCACCATCACCCTCAGTTCCCCTGGAGATGCCTCAGCCACTGAGGGTCTCATATGTTCTTGTTATATCTGTCCTGGAGAGCAGAGTCAAGCTGCCAGGAGCCAGGGTTGGCCCAAGAGCAAGCAGGTGCCCACTGCCTGGACTGGATGAGATGGGGGAGGGAGGTTGAGGGGAGCCCTGGAGGCTCCAGTTTGTAGTGAACAAATTAATGTTTGAGTGGCTCTGTTCTCCCCAGTCCCAAACACTGTGACTGCTGCATCTACCCCTCCAGTGTAGCCCGGTGATTCAGACAAACGTGTGTCGGGTGAGGGGTGCCACAAGCACAACGTTATACAGTAATTGCTCAGCCATCTTTTCACAGGTGATTTACCAGAACCAAGGGATCTGGTAAAGGCTAAACCAAAGAGCCAGGCTTTTTGACGTTATTGCCTTGTGAATAAAGTGGCTATCCTTTGCTGTAGATTTTTCGCTGTAGCTGACTTCCCTTTCTGATACATATTTGGGAATTAATTCCCACAGCTCAGAACTGTTTCATGAATACAGTTTCCCACTGGTCAGGCCTTGTTCCTCTCCCCTAGGTAAACACAGATCTGCCTTCCTTCAATTATCTTTATCAGCAGGCATCTGGTCGGTGCTTAGAGTCCAGGCAAGAGGACCATTCTCTCTAAGATAGTCACAGATCTCCAAGGACATGGAACCACTACCTGCCCAAGCTGCTGCTCTGGTTTTTCCTCACTGAAAAGATTCCCAGCTCCTCACTCTCAACTTCACCTCAGTTTACTGATGATCTTAGTTCAGGAAATTTAAGGCTTGTGTTTTACTCTGAAGGACAGCAGAAGGGATAATTAATTGTAACCCAGAGACCCACAACACCCACAGATGTGTGTGTGTGTGTGTGTGTGTGTAAACCCTTATCTGATTTCCTATGGGGTAAAAGAATTCTAGCCTTGGAATCTGCTAGGGCTGAGGAATTATAAGGATATATATATATATATATATATATATATATATATATATGAACATTTGTAATGGGTAGAACTAAGAACAGTGTGGAATAATGTAGACCTATGGCTGGTGTAGAACAAGGGAGAACAAGAAGGAACCATGAGAAATGCTGGATTGAAGAGAGAAGAATAGAGAGACATGGCTAGACAGAACCTGTTGTGAGTAGACTTCTTACTCCTTGGATCTTTACCCTCAGATTTTTAGCCCCCCTTTAGTTATCGTGGCATCTCTAATTGAACCCCATTAGAGGGGCAGTGACCGAGTATTCACTGCCAGCCCGGAGAGAGGGGAACAGGAGAGCTTAGAGAGAGAAACAGCCTATGATGCTCTGGGTCTCGGAGTGTAGCCTCTGGGCAGAGTCCAGCTGTGGGAGTGTCTTCCAGGTTAGACAATGCTGTCACCTCCCTCGGTGGCTTCTCTGGTTTTGATCTCTACCTGGACCTCCTGACTCTCCCTCTGGTCAGTTAGAATGCCCATCCCCCACCCAATATACAGTGTTGATTGTGCTACAAGGGGAGTCAGACAGAAACCAGTGGGAGTTTGGAGAGCCAGTGACCCCAAGCTCCAGTGCAGCAGGAGAGAAGTCTCAGGGGTAACAGCTGGCAGGTAGGGGAGTCACCTGGTGCCCTGGTGCTGATATTATTGATTGGGTGAAGGCTTTCATGCCACTGCCAAGCCTGAGTGCCACCACACGGAGTCCTCCCCGACACCCCAGGGGAGTATATAATTATATCCCTACTCTGAGATGATGGAACCAGGACACACAGAGGTGGAGTCACTCTCCTCAGCTGCTCTGCCAAGCAGCCAGGAGACAGATGTAAGGTTGTCATGAGGCAAGCAGTGTGCTGGGCAGGAGGGTCCAGGAGGATGCCACAGGCAGGGCAGGGTGGGTCTGTCCCTCCCAGAAAAATGCCACTGCTCATGAGCTAGAGGCCAGACCCAGGAAGAATGTCTTCCTCGGGCAAACTTGTCCTTATTTTCCTCCTATAGACCTGAGACTGGCCCCTCTGATGAGGCATTCTGGCTGACAGGTGCTACCCTTTGGGTCCCAGAGAACCTTGCAGGTCCAGCTCATTCTTCTGTCCATCAGCCTTGGCTCTGTGCTTTGGAGTGCTCTAGACTGGCCAGTTCTGCAGGCCATGAGGAGGAACCTGGCCAGGGTCTCCACCACCATCCAGTGTGCAGTCTACACTGATGTCCTTCCTGGGCCTGACTTTGATTTCCTCCCCTTTGTCCTTGACTTCAGATCCCTTCTCCCACCTATGCTCACCCCAGAACCTGAGAGCAAAGGAGTATCCTGCTCACTATGGGACCAGAGTCCATGGCACTAAAGAACCTGTGTGTCCTACTTTTTGGGCTCTGTTGACAAGAGCAGTGACCAAAAGGGGCACAGAAAACAAGGTGCATGGTAGAATAAGTACACATGGGAGAGAGAAAGAGGGAGGGAGGGAAGGATGGAGGGAGAGGGAAGGGGGAAGAGAGAGCGCAATCCCGCTAAGCCTCAAGCTCAGCTCTGCGGACTGGCCCCTCACAGACAAATGGGTGAAATAGCACGAAGGTTCATAATGACACGGTGATTTCCAAGTGATTATCTGGGATGACAGTAATTACATACAGGAACAGAGAAGGTCATGGCCATGGGTCCCGCTGCTCCACCGCTGCCAACTCTGCCAAGCGGCTGCTTCCACAGGTGGCAGGAGCAGGAAGAGCTGAGGGAGGCCCAGGCACTGCCCTGCTCTGTAGCACCGACTCCTCTGAGGCCACCCGAGGCTTGTGTTGGCCACTGGTGCTCAAGTCACTCAGGAAGCCCTGGTTCTGCCAGTTCCTTGGGCACTGTAGAAGGGTTTCTCTTTTGACCTGGGGACTTTATGCTGTGCCTCTGCAGGAGACATGGCCTATGCCTCCCCCTTGGCAGTCCCCTCATGACTCTTTCTTCTATGGTCCCCTCTTTCTTGTTGTCCCAACACCACGGCTTCTCATGTTCATCCACTCTGAAACATCTTCACCCACACACCCATCCATTGTCTCACACGCCTGCCCTCCACTCCCCCCTTCCCTCCCATGGCCGCTGTGCAGCATCCACCTCCCTAAGTGTTAGCCTTCCAGTGTCTGCAGGGCCTCTTCAGCCTTGCACAGCCCCCCTCCCACCTTTTCTCACCCACCAATCCTATTACTTAGGGCATCCACTTAGGAGCATCCATGCTCGCTGCCTTCGTATGAAGCCATCTGCCTAGTGTTTCTTCACTCACCTTCTCCCGTTTGTTTACTCTTTCACTCTCATTTCCTCCCTCACAAGTGACTCCACACCATCTGCCCACATGCTCCCCATCGCTTTTTCTCATCCACTATCAAGTGTTATCCATGCACCCATCACCCGCCACATATAAATCAAGACTGTTGTTCATCCACCCTTAACCAATGACTCAGCCATGAGCTATCTATTTACCCACCGGCCACCACTTGTCACCCACCCACCCATCACAGAGCAGTCAGCCACCCATCTGCCCGTCACCCATCCATCACCTTCCCACCACACACTCATCCATCACCCATCACAAATCATCACACAACATTCATCTACCCACCCACTCGTCACCTATCCACCATCCATCTGACCATCAGCTATAGCATCTGCCAATCACTCATCACCTCCCCCTCCCCCAACTGCAAGCGTTGTTTTATCCATTCACCCAACACTAACAACTGCCCATCCACCATCTATCAACAACCATACCATCATTATTCACCTATCATCCATCTACCATCTAACCATCACCCATGACCCAGTTCTTCATCACTGACCATTACCCACCCATGACTTATTACCAACCAACCCATCACTTATCATCAACCAGTTCCCAACACCTGTTACCTGCCTAGCCATCAATCACCACTCATACCCTTTCTGCTATTCATCACTTACCATCTGTCCTCTCATCTTCCATCTACTCATCATCCATCCATCTACCCACTCATCACCTACCATCCATCCATCCACTCATCCCCCATCTACCCATCATCCATCCATCCTCCATCCATCATCCATCCATCCACTCATCCTCCATCTACCCATCCTCCATCCATCATCCATCCATCCACTCATCACTGGTCTACCCATCCTCCATCCATCATCCATCATCCATACATTCATCCACTCATCACTGATCTACCCATCATCCACTCATCACTGGTCTACCCATCCTTCATCCATTCACCCACCACTCATTTACTCATTACCTTTTCTCCTACCCATCACTCATATCTACTTATCACCCACCCATCCACCCATCCCCATCCATACACTAATCTCCTGCTTCCATCTCTTCCACTTGTTCTCCCATCAATATTTCATGCTAACCCTCACCCGTCTACTCTTCCACCCACTGCTCCTTTTGGCTCAGGGGAGACTTCCTCCTCTCCAAGGAGTTAATACCATCTATTTCTGAACTAGCTGAAGGGTTAAATGGGATTGCCTATCAAGTGTCTGGCAGTATACATGGTGTCTTAGTTAAGGTGTCTATTGCTGTGAAGAGATACCATGACCAAGGCAACTCTTATAATAAAAACATTCAATTAGTGTGTGGCTTACAGTTCAGAGGTTCAGTCAGTTATCAACTTGGTGGGGAGCATGGCAATGTGCAGGTAGACATGGTGGTACTGAAGGAGTAGCTGAGAGTCCTACATCTGACAGGCAGCAGGAAGTTGAATGAGACACTGGGCGGTATCCTGAGCATAGGAAACCTCAAAGCCCACCTGCACAGTGAGACACTTCCTTCAACAAGGCCACATCCACTCCACCAAAGCCACACCTCCTAATAGTGCCACTCCCTATGAGCTTATGGGGGCTAATTAGATTCAAACGACCACGCATAGCATCTGGATAAACTCAGCTAACAGGAAGTTCAAATGAAGAGGGAGTTCAGAGTAGATGAGAGCCCTCCTGTGTGGGCGAGGGCACTGATGAGAACATTGGCTGGGGACAGACTGTTCTCTGGGGCTGGCATCCTGTGCTTTTGTTTCTTGTATTGCAGGGCATCCGTTCTACCCACTGTCATGTAGAGATAGTGAATTCAGATTCAAGAGTGGGCGGTGTAGACAGCAGGATGTGGTTAAAGCCACTTCATCCCAGCAAGGGCCCTGGATTCGACAGTAGGCATTGTACCAACTGCTCATTACAGACAGGAGACCTACTCTGGCCCATGTAGGCCTGAGCAGAGTCTAGTCATAGAAGTTCTGCTGAGAGGAACAGGCACCAGACCCCAAAGGGGAGGCATGCCAAGTCCCTGTCCCACAAGGGGCAGCATCACTGTAGAGTTTCAGGGCCCAAAAGCAGCACTGTGCTCTGCAATGTGATGTCCGGTGGGATGACCGGAATGCAGAATGGCTGCTGTAGTTCTCTACTGGCTGGAAGGTTTTTTATTTATCTGTTTTATTTTGATTATGTGAGACATGGTTTAATGTAGCCCGGGCTGGCCTCAAAGCTGCTATCTATCCCGGAATAATCTTTTGATCCTTCTGCCTCCACCTTCCAAGTGCCACGATTCCAGACGTGTGCCACCATCCTGGTTTATGAGCTGCTGAGGATTGAAACCAGCACGGTGGGGGGGGGAACCTAGGGACTGGCAGGGGCGCAGACTGACACAGGAAAGAATCCAGCTTGCACGGGAAGATTTGGAGCCTTTCCCACCTGGGTTTCATAGAAAAAAACAAGAGCATGCTCCAGAAAACTGACAAAACACACCAGAGGCAAGTAATGTCCATGAACAGTCAGGGGCTCACAGCCCAGCAGTCTCCCCGCTCTTTCCTCAGTTCCATAGCCCACTCTGATTCTCAGGAGCATATAAAGAACCGTCTTAATTTCTCCTTCTATTTCATTTGTAAAAGATAGAATTACTTACTGACTTACTTATAGCAGTGCATGTGGGGGTGTCATGCACACGCCGTAGCACACAGGGAGCTCTGAGAACAACTTGCAGCAGTCAGTTCTCTCTCACGTGGGTTCTGAGGATCAAACTTGGGTCATCAGACTCCGCCCCGAACACCTTTATCCGCAGAGCCATCTCGCCGACTCTATTTTTAAGCACTCGTCTCTTGTCTGGTTCTCTGCTCCGGAACACAAGAGCCCGAGATCTCCAGCGGGAGTCCTCTGAGACTCAGATCTGTAGCACTAGGATTATAGGCGAGCACTCTACCAACTGAGCCCACAATGGAGAAGCTTACAGTCATGTTCTCTGATTAGTGATCCTATCCTGTAGCATCAACAGCCTATAACCTGCCGATCCCCAGGGTGACAATGGTGTGCTCCCTGGAGGGATCCCTGAAGCAAGTCCTGGCTTCCAGCATTTGCCTTTTTCCCTGATGTAAATGCCCCCATGGTGGCTGATACCAGTTCACCAAGGCGACATCCTTACCCACAGGCTTGGGCGAGGGTGCCAGAAGACGCCATTATGGAGTGCTGGACAGACAAACTGTAGAGTGCCCAGGAAGACTCAGGTTCTCGATGGTGGGTTTTGTGAGTTTACCATCTTTGTTCTTAGTGTTAGTTTTTTTCTTGGGAAATTAATAAACTTTGTTAATAATGGCTGTGTTTAAACACTGACATACAAGTGACCCGAGATTTAAACACCAGTTCTCCCAAGCCCTGTGAGTCAGCTCAGCAAACCCCTTCTCATAGTTCAGATATATTTGTTTCTGCTATGCACTCATCTCCAAAGGTGTGGGAGAGTCTGATGCAGAACAAGGAATTGGGAAAACAAGAAACCATCTTGACTCTGAACTTAGACCGAGTATCGTCCAAGGCAAGTGATCTGCAGGACTGACCGGGAAGTCACCATCCCTAAGAGAGATGGGAAAACAGGATGTTTTCCTGAATGGTTCAGATGAGAGGCGGGAGGTGGAGTGGGCTTTGGACATTCAGACTTGAGTTCAAATTCAGATTTTACCACTTGCTAGTCATATGACTCTGAGCAGGTGACTCAGCCTCTCTGAGCCTTTGGAATAAACAAATCTATTAACAGACATTCATTGGGCACCTGCTGTATGTCAGATGTTAGAAATAGAGAAATTGAGGGCACAAAAAGAAATCTGTCTCTACCAATGAGATTATGTTCTTCTGTTGTATTGTTCTGACCGGATGACCTATTCAGTCACTTGTCAAATGGCTGACTTCCATTTCTCCTTTTTTCTCCTCTTCTTCCTCCTCTTCTCCCTCCTTCTCTCCCTTCCCCATCCCTCCCCCTCCTTCCTCCCCTTCCTATTTCTTCCCCCTCCTTCCCTTCCCCCGTCCTTTCCTCCTTCTCTCCTTCCCTCCCTCCCTTCCTCTCCCTCACTCCTCCTCTTCTCCCTCCCTCCCTTTCTTCCCCATTCCCTTTCCCTCTCCTTCCCTCCCTTCCTTCTCCTCCCTCCTTCCATCCTCCTCCTCTTCCCCCTCCCTTTCTTCCCCATCCCTTCCCCCTCTCCTTCCCTCCCTTCCTTCCCTTCCCTCCTCCTCCTCTTCCTCCCTCTCTTTCTTCTCCCATCCCTTCCCCCTCTCCTTCCCTCCCTTTCCCTCCCTCCCTCCTCCTCCTCTTCCTTCCACCCTTTCTTTCCCCATCCCTCCCCCCCAGCCTCTCTGATATTGCTATGTATCTCACACTTGCCTATAACTCAATATGTAGCCAAGGCTAGCCCCAGATTCGTTATTCTCCAGCCATAGTCTCCGCTGCAGGAGTTAGAGTCATATGCTACTGCACGCAGCCAGCTGGCATTTTCAGCGGAGCCCATCATTATCCGTTGTCTGGATATCACTGCTTCCTTCACGGCAGAGGTGTGGTGGGGAATGGTGGCCCTGATGCTGATCGTTTTCTACACAAGGACATAGTGCTACTAAAAGCACAGTTTTTGTTTCATTGTAAGGGTTCGGCCCCTGCTGTTTTTAAAATTGAAATTGATTCTATGCCTTAGTCTGGTCTATCTCACCTGGAGCTCACATTATTCGTTCATTAATGGCCTATCCATTCGTTAATCTGTCTACACCCCATCTAATTCATCCATCCATCCATCCATCCATCCATCCATCCATCCATCCATCCATCCCCAACCCATCCATCTATCCACCCATGCACTCGCCCACCCACCCACACACCCACCTATCCACCCCCTACCACTCAGGAGATCTGTGTCAACAATTCTAGTAATGTCTTCGCTGACAGTTCAGTTAGTTTAATTCTTAGACCCTCCATGCTCTGCCGAGGGAAACTGAGCTGACTTACTTCACTGGTGACCTTGGCTCATGTACCCTGGCCCTTGAACTTGGGTGTTAGAAGAATGAATATAGGGACCCTTGAGAGCCCGGAACAGAGAAAACATAGATGACCGAGTCAGGGTTGCTCATCCAGGGACCCAACTGAATGGAAGGGGCCCTGGGATCCCTCACCAATGGCTCAGTCTCCTGTGGAGAGATCCAGTCGGGGTGATGGCGACGCTGTGGCTTCTCTCCCGGAAGGTACCAGAAGCATATAGACCCCCAACACTCCAGCCCGACACTCTGCTCACCCCTCCTCCCTCGTGTCACACTAGCGTAGCCAGCTACTTCCTCCCCCTCCCCTTCCAGTCTCAAGCCTTTCATCTCCCACTTGGTTCCCTTGGGCGATTATTTACCATTTCCTTCCACAAAGTGCTTCAGAGACATGACTCTTATGAAAGATGCTCCGCGGGATAAAGTGGGACGGCGTCATAATTCACCCTGGCTCCAGCCGAAGCGTTTGAACGACAACACATTACTGTCCAATTTCGCCGCTCTCTGCTGCAGATGGCGGCATGAACCCCCACCTGGGCTCACAGCAGACCAAACAGAAAGGCTTTGACAGCTGTGGAGCTGAAGGGAAAACTACGAGTGTGTGTGTGGGGTGTGTGTGTGTGTGTGTGTGTGCATGCGTGTGCATGAGAGAGGAGAGAGAGGGAGAGAGAGATCTCCCTATATGGCTCTGCTGCCCTAGTTCCTCTATCAGATTAGAAGTTCCTGCATACTGAGGGCCAACTTGTCTCCCTCCTTGTTGTCTCCCACAGTCCGTGGTTCAGGTGCCAAGCGGCATAGAAGGACGTAGTTCCAGAGTCAGGCTGGCTGAGTGTAAGGCCCAGTGTTGCTCCCAATAGCTTTCAGTTCCTTGACCAGGGCCTCAGGCCTTGGTCTCTGCACCTCTAAATGGGGACTCAGATATCTACTTAAAACGTTGACCTTGAGGATCACTGTCAGGTAGATAATATGCATTGGTTAGCCATGGCTGTGGAGCAAATGACCCTAAAAGGAACAGCTTGAAGGAACAGATCAGTATTAGTGCATGCTGTTCCTGAGGCTGGGGGACCCAGGAGCTGTTTATCTGGGTGATTCAGTGCATCATAAAGTGTCTCAGTCAAGACGTCAGCTGCCGTCTGTCATGACCTGAGAGCTCGGCTGGGCCTGGGAGATCTCCACACGGCTAGTGTAGCACCTCATTCCCTCATTGGCCAGCGAGGCTTCCTGGCCACACAGGGCTGGTGACATGGTAGTCGGAGGAGAATGAGAGACCGACTTAGAGGGCACCATGTCTTGCCCGAGCCTTGTAGGGTTCTGGTTTGTTTTCATTTGATTCTGTGTGATAGCGAAGGAGGCATGTATGGAGGTCAGAAGACCGTTTTTGGTAGTTGGGGCTCTCCTATGACATCGAGGGAGGGGCTCTCACCTCCGTTCGGCTGTCCATACTCCCATCTACCTAGCCCCCAAGCCTCTGGGCCCTCCTCTGTCTGCCTGCCATCTCATTTTGAAAGTGCCGTCAGGAGTACAGATGTGCACCCCCCAATCTGGCCTTTTACCCGGCTTTCGGAGAGCAAACTTAGGCCATCTGGCTTGTGTAACAAGCCCTTTACCAGATGAAACATGCCTTGGTGGTTTTCATGGCAAGATGGTTCTCATGGCTTTAAGACACAGGATTATCCAGCAACTCTGCAGGACAGTTTAAAAACTTAATTACATCGTACTTATTTAATCCGCGTGTGGGGGTCAGAGGACAACTTGCGGGACTGGATTCCCGTCGTCCACCGGGTGAGAGCTGGGAATTGAACTCAGGTCATCAGCCTTGGTGGCAAGTAGCTTTACCCACCTAGCCATCTCACCCCCACCTACAGTTCGATTTCAGATCATTTCATCATCCCCTAAATTTCCTTGTGCCCAGTTTTACTTAGCATCCCACCCACCATCAGGCAAGCGCGATTATGCCTTTCTCCAATTTTCGTGACTCATAGAAATCATAGAATGTGTACTGCATCCCCTGGGTTCATCCACCCAGCAGCGTGTTTTCAAGGTTCACTTGCTCTGTGAACCAAGCGGCTATTCCTTTTCTGTTCTAGGGGCACTCCACTGTATGGACGAACCACATTGGTTCACTGTTTGTTTGTTGATGGCTTTTCAGGTGTTTCCAGATTGGGTCCATGTCCAGTGATGTGTATGTGTATGCATACATGGCTATTTTCACAAGGCCACATTTTCATTCCTCTTGAGCGGGTTTCCTGGAGCAGGCTTCCTGGGTCTTGCCTCTCTGTATCACACTGCCCACCGTTTCCAGTTTCCATCCCCAGAGTCCAAAGACTCCAGCTCCCTTGCATCCTGATCCCAGGGCAGTGTCTGTCTCTGAGCAGAGCCTCTAGCTGGCAGCTCTGAGCATTTTCTTGTGTTTTCTGTGCTCATCCTCGTAGCATCTTTCTAGTGAACTGTCTTTCCCAACCCTTCAGCCGATGGCTTGTCTTGCCAGGTCATGTGAGTTTTATGTATCCAGTACACAAGCCTATCACCAAGCGTATCATTTACAACGACTCTCTCCCAGCCTGTGGCTTGTCACTGCAGCTCCCCAGCAATGTCCCCTAAAGCGGAAAAGGTTTGAATTTTGATGAAGTCAAATTTATCGATATTTTCTTTCCATCAATCATGTTGTCACTCACATCTTTGTCCAACCCAAGGTTAGGAAGACTGCGTTTGTTTTTTTCTCCCGAAAGATTTACAGTTTCGGCTTCAGATTTGGGGGTGATGGTCCATTTCAAGTTAATATTTTTTTATGGTGTAAGGTAAAAGTCTAACTAGTTTTGATTGTTTTTGAAACCTATGGGTATCCAGTTCTTCTCGAAGCCACAGTTGAAGAGATCGTTGTTGCTCAGGAGATCTCTGTGAGGCCTCTGAACGGTGGTAGACCATGAATGTCACTACTCTTTTTGGTCTTCCCATTGTTCTAGGGGTCCTGACTTTGTGTCAGGGTCACACCACATCAGGATTG
Source organism: Alexandromys fortis (assembly GCF_014885135.2). Lineage (NCBI taxonomy): Eukaryota > Metazoa > Chordata > Mammalia > Rodentia > Cricetidae > Alexandromys > Alexandromys fortis. The sequence goes on from NW_026067894.1 coordinate 1,600,291, forward strand.
GACTAGGCTAGTCACCTGGCAAAAGCAACTATGGAAATTTGGCTCTCAGTTTTGAGGGCACAGTCAGCGGCCATGGCGGGGGTGTGGCAGCAGAGACGTGAGGCGGTCATCCTCAGTCAGCAGGCAGAAAGGTGGCTGCTGATGCTCAGCTTGCTTTCTCCTTTCATTCTGTCCAGGGTACTCTCCCTTGGGCTGCAAATCACAGGCCCACGCCAAATTCACGTAGTGACAAGGTGGTAGGAACAGGAAACCATTGGTGTTTGTAGCTACCAGGCCAGCAAACACTACTGGATGTCTGTCATAGTCAGCACTGTGCTCAGTGACTCGCTCTGGAGCCCCTTGAGAGGTAGGTGACATCACCTCCATTCCACAGAGGAAGATCTGGGAGTTGATGTCACCTCCGGTCGCCAGCTGGGGATGGCAAACAAATGATAACCCTGTCTTTGCACAGAGGTTTCTTCAAAGTGTTCTTTTGTTTGAAGCAGCATCTCCTGTAGTCCACGTTGGCATCAAATGCCTTTAAAGCTGAGGATGGCCTTGAACTTCTGGTCCTTTTGCCTCCTTTATCTCCCTAGTGCTGGAATTCCAGGGCCTGGTTTTAGAGATACTGCTTGCTAGGGACATGCACAACTAACCCAACCACATCCCCATCCTTGAAAATAAATTTGAACTTGAAATTACAGAAAGTTTTACAGTTTGTGGAATTGCCCTGCATGTGATGGATGCCTTCCTCCCAGCGTAGGGGAGTAAATTTCTCATTCTGGGAGATACTCAAACAGAAACCTGGGCGTTCAGTTTCCAGAGATGCTGGGGAGGGCTCAGAGGAGTCAGAGGCTGGAAGCTGAGCCAGCTCATCCCAAAGACTCCTTCCAGCTATGGGGAATGTCACAGTCACTGTTCTATTGCTGTGAAGAGACATGACCACAGCAACTCTAAAATAAGGAAAGCATTTCATTGGGGCTGGCTTACAGTTTCAGAGGATTAGAGCGTTATCATCATGGCGGGACATGGTGGCACACAGGCAGACACGGTGCTGGAGAAGGAGCCAAGAGTTCTACAGCCGCTAGGCAGTGGGAAGACAGAGCCTCTGGGGTTGGCATGGACTTCTGAGGCCTCAAAGCCCACCTCCAGTGACATGCTTCCTCCAAAAGGGCCATGCCTCCCAATCCTTTCAAATAATACCTTTTCCTGGTGACCAAGCATTCAAATCTATGAATCTATGGGGCCACTCTTACTCAAACCACCACAGGGAGTCAAACAGTCACAGCCGACACAGGGCCACACTTGGAATCTAAGTCTTCGGCTCCCAGATTTAATAACCATGGCCTGCCACTTCTAGAAGGTTCCCATTGGGTGTGTGGTGTAACTCCTCTGATTTGTGGAGGTGAGAGCTGATGAAGGTGCAGAGGTTGGAAGTTGGACCTGGGTCTTAGGTGGCCATCTCTCCGACACCTGTGGAGTTGTGGGTGCCAGGTCAGAGGGAGCTAACGAGACAAGGATGACAGCCGCCCTCCACTGCGACAGCCGCCCTCCACGGCTTGGCTTCTCATTTAGAAGCGTGAGTGCTGGGAGGCCACACTCAGAGCTTTGTGTTTTACACGCCACACAAATCATTCTCTTCTCCCCCCACTCCAAGACCTGTCTATGATGGTTTGTGTTAGAAAAACCAGAGGGAATGGAGCCATTTGCCGGGACAGTGCTGTCAAAGGCAGCCAGGAGGGATTTCCCCGACGGTCTTCCTCCTGCAGGCGGGGCTAGTGGTCCAGTGGCTGTGGGGACACAGCCTGGGCTTTCTCTGTCTTCTTCCTACCAAGGTCCAGAGAGTTGGAAAGAAAGCAAGCCTGGCTAAGAGAAGTCAGAGGCAGGCCACACTGCCTGACCAGAATCCTGTCACTTTAGGAGACAAGGGCAGGGCTCCAGTTTCTAGCAGCTGGGTGAACTCTTATTTTCTGTCTCAGTCCCCACACAATCGGCAAATTGCTCAATAATCTTTGCCCGTGACAGCTCACAGGCAGTTATCAGTTTAGTCTTTACAATGGGCCCATTACACTGACTTCATAAAAAACAAACTGAGGCTGGGGAGATGAAGGGCTTCAAGGCAGGAAAGTGCTTGGCGTGCAAACTTGAGGACCTCAGTTCCATTCCCAGAACACATGTCAGAAAACTGAGCATGGTGACTCTTCTTTTTTTTTTTAATTTTTTGAGACAGGGTTTCTCCGTAGCTTTTGGTTCCTGTCCTGGAACTAGCTCTTGTAGTCCAGGCTGGCCTCGAACTCACAGAGATCCGCCTGCCTCTGCCGCCAGAGTGCTGGGATTAAAGGCGCGCGCCACCACCGCCCGGCTGGTGACTCTTCTTGTCCCAGTGTTGGGGAGGCAGAGGAAGACAGATCCCTGCCCCTCCTTGACCAGCCTTTACCCAACTGGGGAGTCCCAGGTCACAGCAAGAGATTTTCCAAAAAGGAGATAGATGGTCCTGAGGAAGGAGTCTGCAGTTGACATTTGGCTAACACATTCGTAGGTGTGCCTACCCCTGCACCAGCACACATCAACACAAACACGCACAGACACATCAGCACACACAGACACAAACATCAACACATAGACACACACATCAACACACAGACTCAAACATCAATACACATATCAACACACATCAATACACACACATCAACACACACAAACACATCAACACATACACATCACACATACATCAACACACACAGACACCAACACACACATTACCACACACAAATAAAACATCAATGCATACTCACACACCAACACACATATCAACACACAGAGATACAAACATTAACACACACATCAGCACACACAGACACAAACACACATCAACACACACATATCATCACACAAAAATACACATCAATGCATAGTCACACATCAACACACACAGATAAAAACATAGGATCATGTGTTTGAACACTTGGTCCCCAGCTGGTGACACTGTTTGGGGGAGGCTTAAGTTGTGTGGCCTTGCTGGAGAAAGCAGTCATCAGGGTGGACTGTGAGATCGTATGGTCTCTCCCCACTTCCGTTTCCCAACTGAGATGTGGGCTCTTAGATTCCTGCTGCCATGTACATCTGTGGGATGACGCTTACCCTTGGGAACCGCAAACCCACGGAAGCTTTCCTTCTGTAAGCTGCACTGACTGTGTGTTTCTTTCCAGCTACAGAGAGTAACTAACGCAGGTCTCTGCTTTCATCCATCCAGCCCACATCTGCAGGCTCTGGGGAGTCGCCTGGAGCGAGGCCTTGTCTCAATATTAGCACTAGGTATTGTGTAACAAGGGACTGGCTCAGTGGTTAAGAGCACTGCTTGCTCTTCTAAAGGTCCTGAGTTCAATTCTCAGCAACCATGTGGTGGCTCACCACCATCTGTAATGAGATCTGGTGCCCTCTTGAGGAAGAGACCTGGTCAGTCATTGTCATTAACTTAGCCCATGAAGCCCAATATGGACAAGTTCTATAGAACTACCATATACAGGCTGCCCATGCATGCTTCAGCAAAATAAAAACATGTGTAACAAGAGACTCAACATTTGCTGGTTTAAAATCTCAAATTTTGGGGGGCCAGCAAGATGGCTCAGCTGGGAAAGTGTCTGCTGCAGAAGCACGAGAGTCTGGCAACATGCAGCTGTCACCCAGGACTGGGGACATGCAGACAGGAGCACATTCGCCAGCCTCAGGATTCAGCAAGGGACCCTGTCTCAAAGAACAAGATGGAAGGAGAGGAAGGAAGACACTAGATGTGGGCCTCGGCCTCCAAAGGCATGTGTACACATACACAACACCCCTGAACACACACACACATTCTCACAGTGATTGTGATAACATACACAAATCCCATGCAAGCTCAAACCAGAACAAATCCCAGTACAGAGAGGGGAAGTGGGCAAGGAGTTCCACCGCTGGCTGAGGCGCTATTGGAAATGGATGGATTCTGGGAGAGGAGAGGCAGTGTTCTCTAAGAGTGTAGGTACTGGCAAGTGGACCATGCTCTAGTGGAAGGAAACACACCCAAGAATAAATGGTCAGCACAAGCTGGACTTGATGGATAAAAAAAAAAAGAGTACACAAAGTTGGGCTGGTAGGGGAGGAGAGTGGATTGGGGGCTGCCTATAATCAAAACACATATGGGATTCTCAAAGAACTAATTTAAAAAACCTAGCCAACAGCAAAGAGAGAAAATTTAATATATTTTAAAATTTATATAAATGAAAAAGATCAGTGAGTGGACCAGTTTACAGATCTGCGTGTGAGCCATTCATGGAGGTGGCTGGCTGGCTGGCCGCTCAAGACTCAGGTTCCCTGGGCTTGCTGCCTATCTGGTCTGAGACTACATTTCCCAGCACCCTTTGTGTTTAGGTGATGCCACATGGCCAATTCTCACCAATGGAATGGTGTGGAACCAAGGAGGGGGGGGAGGGGAGGAATGGGACTCTGTCTACCTGGAAAGGACCTTTCGGAGGGGACAGCCCTCGGTGGAAGGATCGTGGATCCTGAGCCTCTAGAAAGACCCACATCAGGCCTTTAGAAGAAAGAGAAAAGCATTTGGGAAAGCTACAGAGATCTGGGACCATTTGTTTTACAGCGGTGATTGCATCTGGGTCCACTCTTTCCAGTCACTTCCTCTACTCTCTTCTCTGTGGCTCCATCCTTACTTTCCACAGAATGCAGGCAACCCTAGACCAAGAAGTACTCCAGAGGGTCCCAGGCTCACGGACAACAGAAAGGCCATCGTCACATCCTTTTAACAGTTTGATGAGGGCCAATGAGTGAGGTGGCTCACTGGGAAAGGCTCTTACACCAAGCCTTACGACAAATCTCTGGAGCCCACATGGTGGAAGGAGAGAGATGATTCCGGCAACGGACTCTTCATTCTGTAGCACGCACATAAGCCTCACAATAAATAAGTAAATTAATGTGATGAAAATGTAAATAGTTTGACCAAAGCCCCAGGTTGCCTACTTGTGGGGCTGTCCTAAAAAATGAGCACCTATGCCTAGGTGTGAGAGGGCACACCAGGGTCAGCCAATGGTACCTGCCTGGTCCCACATACTCAGGCTGTGGTAGGAAGAGGGACAGGATGTTGGGCACTTGCCTGACACCTTGAAGGTGCCCAGTTCTATGACCTCCCTGGCTACAGGATCTTTTGCTGTTCAGTGAGGGGATGGGACATTGGACTGTTGTGCAGACCTGAGATATGGTGAGGCTAAGGCTTCCATGTCACATCTGCTGACCTGGGCTCCCGTGAAGCATCTCGCTGGCCTCTTTCCTTTTGTTCTCTCTCACATCCATGCAGGGTGTTTTCTGGATAGACATCAATGCCAGGGCCTGACATGTGCGGTTTTGAACATCACTTGCCCGTCTCGCCTGCTGCTGGCACTCAGGTTGGTTCTGCTGCCATGCTGACCCTTTGATCACAGCCTGCCTCTCCTGCTCCCAGGCAGCTGCTTCAAACCCGGAGGCAGGGTTTCCGTATCATCACCGAGAAGCAGGTCCAGCCTCGCCTCATGGGAGCACTCACCATGAAGACCCTGAGTGTGGAGGGTCATGCAGACTCCGTCACACGCCTCCCCCTTCATGCCCTCCAGGCTGCCTGGGTCACACTGAGCTCTGAACTCTGGAGTGATTACTGCTCCTGCAGCTAATTAATTGTATTTGGTTCTTTAAGTGAACGATTTCCTACTTCTCTGACTCATGTTAAGTCGTTCCAAGCAAGAATGTGTTTTCTGCTCTTGCATTCCCCACAGGTCCTTGGGTAGAGCAAAGTCAAGGAAATCAAATCAAATCAAGATGACATTTATTTAATGTGGGCTAACTGTCAGGCACCCCACTGGGGGCGTTGGCATCTCACTCTAATTTGCTTCTCACCGAGCAGCCCCACGAATGGAATAACTGGACACACATATTTTTTTTTTACACCTAAAGAAATAGAAGAAAGACAGCATCCCAAGACCAAGGTCACATGAAGAGGAAGAAACGGGAGACATTTCACTTGTGTGTCTTCTGTGTCCTCATACATTTAGCGCCTCTTTGTAATGTAAAGAACTCTTCTGTGTCTATGCATGTGTGTATTTGTGCATGCCTGTTGTCATGCACATACCACAGCGATGGTGTGGAGGCCAGAAGACAACCTCGGTATTGGTCCTTGCCTTCCGTCTGTTCAAGGCAGGATCTCTTTGTTGTTTGTAGCTGCACACAGCAGGCTGGCTGGTCTAAGAGCTCCTGCGGATCGTTCTGTCTCCTCATAGGAGTGTTAGAATTGTGGGCAAGCACCACAGCATCCCCAGTCCAGGACTTGCTTCTCTGGGGTTTGAACTCAGGTCCTCACACTTGCTTGCGGTCACTTTACCCCCTGAACCAACTTCATGGTCCTCATTCATCATTTTACCAAGCTGAATTCCTGGCTATCGGAGGCAGGGTTGGGGTGTACAGGGCGGAAGTGTGTGTCTGTGTCTCCAGAACATAGGGGTTAAGGACAAAGACTCTAGGATCTGGATTTGGGCCTTTGGAGCCACATTAGTCATTGAGCTGTGTGCTGTGCACAAGACTTTCCCCTCTCTCCAGCTGTGTCGGTTTTGGCAGCTGTTACAACACCAGCCATAGCTCCGTTCTGCTTCATTTCCCAAACCCTCAGGCTGCACTTACAGAGTGCTTACTGTATACCTGAGGCCATTCAGAGCGCTTCCACGCGTAACTGGTGTTTTGCTGGTCTAGCCCTCTTTGTTCGATATGATTATTATTATTTCTACTTGCTCAGTGCCACTGGGATTCTGACGCAGCCTGCCTGGCTCCTGCTCTCCTCCATCCCTTGCTTGTGTATTTGATAAATAGTGATGGGATTGACTGAATGAAATCACACAGGCAAGCGTTGCCAGGCCATAGGGTGAGCTTCCATGAGTCCCGAAGGACTCCTCAACCACGTCCATCTTTCCCTTGGATTCTGATTCAGAGTGAAGTCATGCTCCCAAGAAGGAGACTCTGGGAGCCAGCCCTGGCCTTGTCATGGAGAGAGGGCTGCCTAGTGCGTTCCATGTAGCCTAGCTGGGTACTCTACTCAGCCCTATGCTGGTAAACCCCTCCTCCTCTCCTCCTCCTTTCTCTCCTCCCAGGATCTGAAAGCAAAGGGCTCCCTGATGAAAGCAGCCCAAAGCCTGGGGCTCAGGCACCTGACCATATTTCAAAGGTTTCTTATTTCATCTCATAGGCCTTTTTCTCCCTCTACTTGACTGGAGACAGCTGGTGGCATCCATTTGCCACCTCTGACGAGTCTCCACATTGCCAAGCCATCCTTGGCATGGCCCTGGTTGGCAGCTAAGGCAGAGGAAACAATCTGGTAGCTGGGGGTGGCAAGGTTTTTGGACCAGATCTAAAGGCACTTTCATCCTTTGTACCCTTCTTTCCTTTGTCTCTCTAGCTGTTTGAAATTCAAGATGCCCTTTGAGAAGAATTCTGTGTCCCAAAGGAAGCTGGAGTCTATCTGGGTTCCAGGGCTGTGCCTTGTTGCCCTCAACTACCACGCCCCCCTCTTCTCTCTCTCTCTCTCTCTCTCTCTCTCTCTCTCTCTCTCTCTCTCTCTCTCTCTCTCTCTCT
>NW_026067894.1:1607948-1632069 GCF_014885135.2 Alexandromys fortis
TCTCTGTCTCTCTCTCTGCCTCTCTGTCTCACTCTCTGTCTCTGTCTCTCTCCCACACTTTTATACAAGCTATTTCTGCACACAGAAAGGCACATTGGAGCTGGGGATGCAGCTTAGTTGGTAGAGTGTGTGCCTAGTGCACCGTCGTCCTGAGTACTGTTATGCCTAGATCCGCAAAGCCCCCTCCCACCCTGCAAACTGACAAGGAGACCGAGTCCCGTATGTAAAACCAAAGAGCCTTTATTTTATACAAGTTTGCAAACTCAGTTTCTCCATGAGTCCAACATATTGGAATAATCGGAGAGCTCTGAGCTCAGTTAAAGTTGGGTTTTTATAGTAGTAAAGGTGGGGGTGAGGGATTTCTAAGTTTCAGGACCCCTGATTAGCTGACATTTGTCTAGGGGTGTCCTGGTGAGTGTGTGCTGGCAGGAGATCCTATCTACAGCAGTTGGAACGTTAGGCATTTCTTTGGATGGTCTATTCTTGGGTGATGCTCAGGCAATCTCAGTTTGTGGGTGTTCCTGCAACCAGGTATTGCACCAGGGTAAACAACTGAGACTCAGGCCTCCATTAAGCTTATCATGGCTGAGTCCTACTCTGGCAGGTGATAATGGCTGGGAGTAAAGAACTTCCTTTGGGTGGTCTGTTTCTCCTGGCCGGCTCCTGCAGGTACCATCTCCAGCACTGTATAAAACAGGTAGGGTGGGGCACACCTATGATCCCAGCATTTGGGAGGTGGAGGCCAGAGGATCAGGAATTCAGGGTCCTCTCTGGCTCGAGTGGTGTTTTAAATATGATAACCCTATAGACTAGAGCATTAAATACTTAGCCCCTAGATGGTGGCACTTTTGGGGAGGCTTGGGAGAGGCAGCCTCGTTGGAGGGGGTGTGTCAGTGAGATCTTTGAGAGGTCAAAGGCTCACAGACTTTTGAGTGTGCTTGGTCTGCTTTGGGCCTGTGCTTCAATCTGTGGGTTCTTAGCTGCCTGCCCCAGGCACAGTGCAGTGGTAGCCACTTCCCCATGATGGGTTCTTTTCTCTCTGGAACTGTAAACACAAATAAAACCTTCTGGTTTTATTTTTTTTTCTTTTTTAAAATTTATTTATTTATTAAAGATTTCTGTCTCTTCCCCACCGCCGCCTCCCCTTCCCCTCCCCCTCCCCCAATCAAGTCCCCCTCCCTCGTCAGCCCAAAAAGCAATCAGGGTTCTCTGCCCTGTGGGAAGTCCAAGGACCACCCACCTCCATCCAGGTCTAGTAAGGTGAGCATCCACGAAACTGCCTAGGCTCCCACGAAACCAATAGGTCCAGTAGAATCAAAAACCCGTTGCCATTGTTCTTGAGGTCTCAGTAGTCCTCCTTGTCCACTATGTTCAGCGAGACCAGTTTTGACCCAGGCTTTTTCAGACCCAGGCCAGCTGGCCTTGGTGAGTTCCTGATAGAACATCCCCATTGTCTCAGTGTATGGGTGCACCCCTCGCGGTCCTGAGTTCCTTGCTTGTGCTCTCTCTCCTTCTGCTCCTGATTTGGACCTTGAGATTTCAGTCCGGTGCTCCAATGTGGGTCTCTGTCTCTGTCTCCTTTCATCGCCTGATGAAGTTTAATATTCAGGAGGATGCCTATATGATTTTCTTTGGGTTCTCCTTCTTATTTAGCTTCTCTAAGAACCCGAATTATAGGTTCAATGTCCTTTATTTATGGCTAGAAACCAAATATGAGTGAGAACATCCCATGTTCCTCTTTTTGGGTCTGGCTTACCTCACTCAGGATGGTGTTTTCTATTTCCATCCATTTGCCTGCAAACTTCAAGAAGTCCTTGTTTTTTACTGCTGAGTAGTACTCTAATATGTATATATTCCATACTTTCTTCATCCATTCTTCAATTGAAGGGCATCTAGGTTGTTTCCAGGTTCTGGCTATTACAAACAATGCTGCTATAAACATAGTAGAGCATATACTTTTGTTGTGTGATAAGGCCTCTCTTGGGTATATTCCCAAGAGTGGTATTGCTGGGTCCATGGGTAGGTTGATCCCAAATTTCCTGAGAAACCTCCACACTGCTTTCCAGAGTGGTTGCACAAGTTTGCATTCCCACCAGCAATGGATGAGTGTACCCCTTTCTCCACAACCTCTCCAGCAAAGGCTATCATTGGTGTTTTTGATTTTCGCCATTCTGACAGGTGTAAGATGGTATCTTAAAGTTGTCTTGATTTGCATTTCCCTGATCGCTAAGGAAGTTGAGCATGACCTTAGGTGTCTTTTGGCCATTTGAACTTCTTCTGTTGAGAGATCTCTGTTCAACTCAGTGCCCCATTTTATAATTGGGTTGATTAGCCTTTTACGGTCTAGTTTCTTGAGTTCTTTATATATTTTGGAGATCAGACCTTTGTCAGTTGTGGGGTTGGTGAAGATCTTCTCCCAGTCAGTGGGTTGCCTTTCTGTCTTAGCGACAGTGTCCTTTGCTTTACAGAAGCTTCTCAGTCTCAGGAGGTCCCATTTATTCGATGAGGCCCTTACTGTCTGTGCTGCTGGGGTTATACGTAGGAAGTGGTCTCCTGTGCCCACGTGAAGAGTACTTCCCACTTTCTCTTCAATCAGGTTCAGTGTGTTTGGACTGATATTGAGGTCTTTCACCCACTTGGACTTGAGTTTTGTGCATGGTGATAGATATGGGTCTATTTTCATTCTTCTACAGATTGACATCCAGTTTTGCCAGCAACCTTCTGGTTTTAAATTGTCTCAGTTATGGTGTTTCATCAAAGTGACGCGAAGTAACTAATATAGCTACATGGAGTTTCTTATCAGCCCTGGCTTCATGAGACCAAGTCTCCAAAAAGGAAAAGAAAGGTGCAAATATACCATTGTGGTTTGAATGAGAAGTGTGCTCCACAGGCTCAGGATCCAGTAGATGGCGCTGTTTGAGGAGGCTACGGAACCTTGAGTGGGAAGAGGCTTATAGGAGGAAGTCTATAATTGGGGTGGGCTTTGAGGGGGGGGATTACAGCTTCACCTTACTTCTTGTTCACTTTCTGTTTCCTGTGTGTGGCTGCCATGCGATCAGAAAGCTTCGCTCTGGCTACCCACTGCTGAGCTTTCTCTACCACAATGAACCCCTCTGGAAACAGAAATCAAACCCTTTCTTCTTAAATAGCTTTCGTTCAAGATACTGTATTCCAGGAACAAGAAAGTAATAAATACACATGGATACCAAGAAGCCATTTTTCTCACAACTGAGCATTTGTCTAATATTTCAGAGACACAGACACTCATCTCTGTGCTCAGGGACATGTCCACTTCCCTCCTCCACCAACAGAGACACTTCCCGTGGGACACCACGGTCCCCAGTAATGCCACCTCTCTTGTTTGATCTGAAGAGGCATCTGATGCTCAGGGATGTGAGCTGGAACTGGTCTTTGTTCGTACAGGCTGAGATTGTGGTGCCATGATCTCAAAGCAAGACCCGCGTCAATGCCAACTGCATTGTTACTGCCTGCTGTGCAAGCCAGGAATTTTCTCTGTGTCCTCGGTCCCCTGATGCCCTCTGACTGTCAGCAAATAATATCTGACCCCCCACCCATCCCCACAGCCCCCGCAAAGACGTAACATGAAACACAAATTGTGGGCAGGGAAGTTTGCCTGGAGAAGGGTGCTCTGCTATTGAATCTGTGAGTTTCTTGAGACCTTCCTAGCAGTGCTACTGACTGGAGGGTTTTATTTGACATAAATCAGTTCTCCCATCCCCCGCTTCTGGATGCTAGCATGCCCAAACTCCCTCTAGAGTCTCCAGGGGAGAGTCCTACCCCCTCCAGCTGCTGCTAGGAGTCACTGGCACCGTTTGGCACTAACCGCCTAACTGTACCATGCCAACCAATTTCTGTCATCTCCCATCTCAGCACCAGGGGGATTAGAGGAGTGCATCACCTGGCTTTTAACCTGGGTTTCTGGGACTCTAACTCGGGTTCTCATATAGGCTACATTCCGAGACTCAGGATAGACATGGGTTGGTGGGAGGTGCACTGACCCCCTCAGCTGCTAACCCACCTCTTACAAGGTGTTGCTTTAGAAACACATTTACCTTGCTGACACTGGTGACCTTTCTGGCCCCGTTGTAGCCATCGGGGCCAATGAGCACGAGACTCATGGGACAAATGTAATGCACACGCTGGGCACCTGGCAGTCTGCCGCCAGCAAACAGAGCAGCGATTCCCTTGTACTATTCTCTCCATCATTAAGTGGACACGAGGCGTGTGTGGGTGGATGGCAGTGTTTGCTTTTGTAATGGGATATATTTAGCAGGTAACGGATTCCAATAGGCAAAGCAAATGTATTCATTTATTTATGCATTTGTAATTACTGGGGCTTAAGGGATAATGGCAAATGCTTTACTCTGTGCCCAAGGTTGGAAGCCAGTGAGGAACAGGTGCCCAAGGAAGTCGTCTGTTATCCTGACTACAGATGAAGTTGTCCGCAGGGTATGGCCTCTAGCGGTTAGCCCCTGGGCACAGTTGCCCCAGGCTAGTCAGCAAGCATCTCCTGGCTTATTTTACTCCTGGCCCAGGGAACACTCTCTGCAGGCAGAGGAGGAACAAAGTGAGTCATGTGTGTTTGAAGCCCCTTCTGGATCCTCCCATTGGAAGGCTGGCAGGAGAGGAGAAGCTGCTGATGGGGCAGTGACCATGGAGTGTGTGTGTGTCTTGGGAGGGTGATAAGAAACTTCCCAATTGTGACTGCAGTCCTGACGCTGTTGGTCCTTTCTGGCTATGGGCTCAGTCACCAGTGGCTTGGCCTCTCCCAGCCTTGGTTTCCTCACCTGGGAGCTGGAGATGTGGTTCATGGGCCCGTGTGTCAGTGGGATGGTTTACTACCCAGGAAGTGGGGGACTGTGTCTGATTCAAAGTTACAGCTTCTTCTGTCTGGCTTCTGTGTATCGTTCAGTGCGTCTGTGTGGTACTCAGGGACAGAGAAAAGACCTGGGGCTGCTATAATTGTCTTGTGGATGCATTGACATAGTGATTCGCCAACCCTTGGAATGTCTGTAGAGTGTCATTGGAGGCTGTCAGCCCCCAACTGCTCTCTCTTCTTGTGGATGCTTTGGTCAGTACTGGGAGCCATGAGCAGGTAGGGGACAATTACAGAAATGGCATTCTCTCTAGCCACTAGACAGAAGAGAATGGTCACCTCAAGTCCCTCATCTCTTTATGACCTGGAGGTGAGGGAAAAGGAAGGAAAGTGAAAGAGAGAGAGAACACTGGCCATCTGACTCCAGGTTTTGCTTTCCTCTGAGGAGTTTTGAGCATCTACAGCCCACCAGGGCAACAACAGACATGGGTTCCTTGTGAGGCACCTGGCAGCTGGCCTGGAGTTGTCCCTGGGTCCGGGACTAGCTGGAAGCGTGGATGAGGAGCAGGTGGTAGCTCAGTGCCTTGACCTACAGGGTCAAGTCCTGGAGTGTGACAGATACTGCTGCCTCTGGCCTTTCAAGACTGTCGGAGATCAGCCTCAACAAAATTACCTCTTGCCAGGGTGGGGGCGTGGGGATGAGAAAAATAAAGAGTACGAAGAAGCAAGTAAAATAATAAAACAGAAAACATAGGATAGTGCTGGGAGGGAGTGCCAGTGAATACTGAAATTGCCTGCATTTAATTGTTCATACACTTTTATACCCCAATACAAAGGGGGAAGAAAGGCAACAAAAGACTTCTTTAACATTATATTAAGGACAAATCAGTTAAGTGCTTTAACACTTTGAGACATCAAGTCATTAACATTTTGTTGTTTAGGCAGTGAACACCCCCTAGACCAAGTATCCTAAAGGCAACCACACCCCAGGTAACAAATGTATGTTTACACATCCTGACCATTTGTCAGGATAGAGTGGATTTACCCATATGTGCCATCTTAATGCCCAAACACCAAGTAACCACATCCTGATTCCACATGTGTAGCCCCTGATTGCTGTCATCAAATTTGAGCAACCTCCAAACTCTTTGACCATCAGACAAGGTAAAAATAGGCTCACATTTTTGGGCCTCCACACAAGACATCTCAAAGTCAAGCAGAGGTAAGGTTGTTGTCATGTGGATTTTCAGTTATCCCAGCTCTTCTGCTCAATGTGGTATAAGCAGCTTGATTCAAATCACTGGGCCAGTGACAGAATCTCTGTGAGTCACAGTTTCTTCATCTACCCAGAAAGGATGTGAGTGGAGAATGCCTGAATCTGTGAGTCATTACAAAAATTAAGGGAGATAGGATTGTGATTTGCTTTGAACTGCACTCTGCATATGATAAGAACTTCATGATTGGTCACCATGATGACAGTTAGGGTGTGGGTGGTAGTGATGGATGTGAAGGTAATGTTGGTGTTGGTGGTGATGATGGTGGTGATAGTGATGATGGTGATGATAATGATGGTGGTGCTGGTGATAGTGGTGATGGTGATGATGGTACTAATGTTGGTGGTGGTGATGATGGTGGTGGTGCTGGAGGTGATGGTGATGATGGTAGTGATGGTGATGATGATGGTGGTGATCATGGTGATTGTAAAGGTAAAGGTGATGGTAGCTGTGATGCTGGTGGGGATGATGATGATGATGGTAATGGCAATAGTGGTGATTATGCTGATTGGAGAAGTAATGGTGATGATAGTTGTGATGCTGGTGGTGATGTTGGTGGGGATGATGATGACGGTAATGGCAATGGTGGTGATTATGGTGATTGTAGAGGTAAGGTGGTGGTAATTGCGATGCTGGTAGGGATGGTGATGACGGTGATGGTGGTGGTGCTGGTAATGTCATAACAACATAACCCAGTTGGTTCATCTGGGGCAGAGGCAGTCTAGAGACACCTGACTTGATCAGCACTCAGGGAGAGGGGTGGGTGGGGACAGTAGAAGGACAGGACATATAGCAAGAATGGTATTGTCTTCTCACTCTCTAGGGGACCCAAGCTGGGAGGCTGGGAAGCAGCAACAGACTGCAGTCTAATCACCAAGTGGGGTCTTGGATTTTTGTTCACTGCTCTGGCACTGATGCCATCTATAGATGCTCCATTACTGTTCTGAAAGCAATGGCTAGTGTACCCTGGCCATCCCCTAGCTGGGACTGGACAGACTTGGTGACCATTTATTCATTCCAAGTCCATTTATTGAGTATGGTGTTGTTCTATGTCACGAGGATTTGGGTTGCAGCAAGCCAGACAATGCTCATCCACATAGTGTGCCTATTTGGGGGGGATGCTTCTCCTTACACTGACCTAATCCTAGTACAACTAATCCCTCCTGGGGCATAGTTAGCCTGAAATTCACTGGAAGCATCAAATGCAGCCCCTCAAGTGCCCTTTCTTCAGGGTCATGTACCGTTGTCCTTGCAGCCGGCAGGAGGAGAAGATGCCTAGGCCTGTAGTGGGGAGATGTTTCCACACTTATTTCAGCAGTACTCCCCAACAGCGCAGGTGTGTGTGTGTGTGTGTGTGTGTGTGTGTGTGTGTGTGTGTGTGTATGTGTGAAGGATGAGGAGAAGGGACCTCAGGAGCCAGGTGTTCCAGGCCTAGTCCCAAGGAGAGAAGCCAGACTCCTCTAGACCTGGGAGGTGGGAAACCCTGATCCTCTGTCCCTTAAAAATCAGGCAGATTGCCCATGGCCACTGGTATAGGGCCAACCTCCTACATAAAGTCCATGATGCTTCCTCTAAGTACAATGGTCACACTGATTGCCTGTAGACTGCGTCTTTCTAAAGACTGAGATGCATAAGTGGATATAGATGTGTGTGAATAAATTTATGCATGCATGGATGGATGGATGATGGATGGATATGTGGTTACGTACATGGGTGATGAATGAATGGATGGGTGGATATGTGAATGGCTGGATGGATAATGGATGAATGAATGTGTGTGCATGAATGTATCCATGTATGCATGTGTAGATGACTGATAGGTGAGTGGGTGGATGGATGCATGGATGATGGATGAATGAATGGGTAAATACATGCGTGTATGGTTGGATGGTTAGACGGTTGGATGGGTGGGTGGATGGACTCATGGATTAATGGGTAGATAAATAAATGTCCATGAATGTATGCATGTGTGCCTGTATGGATGACTGACGGATGAATGAATAGATGTATGTGTCTGTACATATGCATGCCTGGACACACGGATGCATTGTAGACAACTGATGGCTTTCCATTCATGAGTCCATGAATCCGTTCATCCATCGGACATCCATACAGGCATGCATGCTCCCTGCGTTGATTACCTCCCTTCAAGGGCAGTAGCCCGCCCAGCCCCATTTGCATACCTGGACTCCTCTGAGACCTTTAAAGATGCTGGCCAAGTGTGATGTCTCCAGGATGGTGAACAGGTGGTTGATGCCTGTCCAACCTGGGGCTCCTCTCCTACGATCACCAAGCTCACGGCACACCACGTGTTTCCTTCTCACTGTTCCAGGCTCTCAGCAGAAGCTGAGAGGCCTCTGTCACACAGGCCTAGAGAGGCGGCTCAGACAGGAGCGATCCCACTAGGAAGCACTAAAAATAGGATTTAGCCCCGGGCTGCCGGTCTGAGAGTCCCTGCTGCATAACATGAGGGGCTGGGCTAGATCAGAGGTTTGTAAAATGTTTGTAGTGGAGAGCAGCTTTGTTCAAACAGAGTTGTACAGGGAAACTCTCAGTAGAATGCAGATAAAAGCTGAGTGGGTCTGATTGAAGCTGGAGCCTGGGTGGGTGGGCAAGAGGGAGGGGCTGGTGGGCCCTTTCCAACCCCCCTCCTCTTCTGCACATGGCAGGGATCTGTTGGATTTCTTGGATCTGGAGTCCCTGAGAGGGTGAATCTTATCCCAAGGGATATGATGACACGGGCTAATTGGGGTCACTTGGAGGATGCTGGGGACCTGAAATTTCCTCAGTTCATCAGCCTTACCTGGAGAAGATCCTGCCAGGTTTTGAAGGCAGCACACGAATCAGGCCATACCCATTACAGGATTCCTCTCCTGGCCCCATGTGACCCAGCCTGGGTCTCCCTCTGTCCATGCCCTCCAAAAGGGCTGGGCAGGGGCAACTTGGAGTCCCTCTGCTCTTGGACTATAGGTTGATAGGAACAGGGGAGGACCTCAATTCTGCGGCTTATTCTGGGACCCACATTCAGAGTCTATTTGGCTAATCACAGACTGGGATATATGCAGAGGGAGACTGTGCAGGGTTCAGATGTCCCAGCCTGCTCAAGCAGTGAGTTATGGAGAGCTGTTTCAGGCATGGCTGGGTACTTGATCCTCAAGGTACTAATGGTTCCCCAAGTCTGGGTGGTTTTAGGCTGTAGGTGGAGAGTCTTCTGTGCTGTTGCAGAAGACCATGTCACTAGGTCCTGGGGATGAAGGATGAAATAGAAGAGTCCAGGAGTTCAGGACAGGGGTGTATGCTCTGAGAAAGAGGAGGGAGCTTTGGTTCAGAGGTCAGGTGATAGAAGGGAGTTCTCAGGGGGTCAGTACCTCCAGAGATACTGACTGCGTTGGCAGGGGTCTTTTGAGAGAGAGGGTTAACTTACCCCAAAGTGGGATTTGTTCTTCCGGGTCTGTTTTCTGGGGGAAGACTCCATCCCAATGCGTCTTCCCTGAGAAATGCCTGGCCTCCAAGCCTCTGTCCCCACTGTGACCCCTCTTTTCACCCCATTTCCCTACCTTGTGGCTTTGAGCTCATTAAAACACTACTTCCTGGATGCAGATCCTGGGCCCCATCTACTCCCAGATGGGAATTGGGAGCTCTGAATCATTGTCACCACAACGCCCCGCCTCAGCCTTCCCGTCCATACCTTAAAGGTGTTGGATGAGATGATATTGGAGGGCCCCAGGAGCAAGGCCTCTCCAGAAGGCTGAGATTGGAAGCTGAGCTCCGTGCCTACCCTGTGCCCCTCCCTCCCACTGTGGTGAGCCAGGAGTAAAGGAAGCCGAGCACCTCCAGGATTTCACAGAAAAGGCCATCAGTCTCTTCGAGTGGACTCTGGGAAGTCCATTTGGCTTATTAGCAAACACTCTTGGCACAGCTCGCAGCAGCAAATTGGATGGGAGTTCACAGAAGTCAGGGGACATGTTTATCACCTCCCCTCCTTCACCTGCCTCTGCTCCCAGCTGCTGAGAACAGCCAGCCTTGGTCTTGGGTAGGAGGGGCCAGAGGAAATAATGAATCCCCTCAAGACAAGCTGCTTGTGCTGAATGCAGGCTGCCTTTATCCTGAGCACAGGGACCTGACCTGCTTCGGGCTCTGAGCTCTATGGTGGGCTGACCACAACATGATGTTGGCCAATGGCTTTGTGCCTGGGCCTTGGCAAGTAGGGCCTCAGGTATTTTAAGCTGGCCCAGTGAAGGCTCCCAGCTCTCATTATCCTCCTGGTCCTGGGCCTTTCCTTTCTCAGCTGTCAAGCAGGGAGAGTCCCTCATGACTTGTTCACTGAGCGCTTATACAGAGCCTCATCCTGTGCTAAGAGAAGCACTGGGGACCTGGGCCATCAGGAACAGTGTAGTGGCCAGCACCTGGTACCTTCGACCCCCTCCTCCTCCGCTCGTGCACCCCCCACACTGGGAGTCACTGCAAGGCGGCTGCTGATCAGCCCACAGCTGCTTTGGCTCCTCCCTTTCCTCCGGTCTCCTATCCCCCACCCTCCCACCTTCTCAGGGTCCTCTCCCCTCCCTGCCTCATGCAGCTCCCTTACACGATCGCCATTCCAGTTCTCATCCCAAGCCACTGGGCCAGAGGGGGCAGCTGTGCCTGCTCAGCCTTTGTCTATAAAGAAGAGAGTGCTTAAAATGTAGGCCAGGGAGATGGATTAGCAGGGTAGGGGTGGGGTGGTGAGCACAAGAGGGGGTCCAGAAGGGCTATGGTGGTGACTGTGTCCTCATCTAGAGCAGGGGCCAGGGGACATCCTCCCTCCGTGACTGGTGGAGCCCAGCTAAGTCCTGCTTGCCCTGACAATAACTGCAGAATCTCTGCCCCTCCCCAACTACTCAACGTCCTTCTCTCTCATCTAAAGTCTGGCATCATGCAGTTAAACCCCACGGACATTGGAAGGAACCGCCACCATTCTCCATACCGGCAAGGTCTTGTGTCTAAGCGACACCCATCCCTTGCTCCCGCCCCTGCTCTTGCCATAGACCCTAGATCCTCTAAAGCAGGAGCCCAGAAACCCAGTTGCTCCCCGATGGGTGTGTCCACTTTCTGGCACACCAGGATGAGGCCCAAGGACCCCATGGCTCCCCACCTTATCCCCTGTCACTGGCATCACTGTC
This sequence comes from Alexandromys fortis, assembly GCF_014885135.2. NCBI lineage: Eukaryota > Metazoa > Chordata > Mammalia > Rodentia > Cricetidae > Alexandromys > Alexandromys fortis. The sequence goes on from NW_026067894.1 coordinate 1,619,219, forward strand.
CTGAGCCTCAGGGACTCCAGCTGAGGACACATATCTAGTGGAGTCAGTCTGTGAGGCGATTCTTTAATTTTCCAATCAGCAGGGAGCTGGCTGCTCTCTCTGTCCCCACAGGGAGCAATGAAGCAATTGAATAGGGCAAAGCTTGATTTCCCACAAGAGGGCTGGTAAGGTCTGCTCCCCGACAGTATGCCTGCTCCCCAACAGTACACCTGCTCCCCGACAGTACACCTGCTCCCCAACAGTGCACCTGTTCCCCGACAGTACACCTACTCCCCAACAGTACACCTGCTCCCCCACAGTACACCTGCTCCCCGACAGTACGTGTGCTCCCCAACAGTGTACCTGCTCCCCAAAAGTACACCTGCTCCCCAACAGTGCACCTGCTCCCTGACAGTGCACCTGCTCCCCGACAGTGCACCTGCTCCCCCACAGAACACCTGCTCCCCGACAGTACATCTGCTCCCCAACAGTGCACCTGCTCCCCAAAAGTACACCTGCTCCCCAACAGTACGTCTGCTCCCCGACGGTGCACCTGCTCCCCAACAGTGCACCTGCTCCCCGACAGTACACCTGCTCCCCAACAGTACACCTGCTCCCCGACAGTGCACCTGCTCCCCGACAGTACACCTGCTCCCCGACAGTGCACCTGCTCCCCGACAGTACACCTGCTCCCCGACAGTGCACCTGCTCCCTGCATCCCTGTGGAATCCCAGCCCTCTTGTCTTCAGGTGAGACGAGCTGCAATGCAATGTCTTCCCCTGCTCTCCCGAGGCCCAGCTTGAAGCAAGCCTTTCTCTGGATGGCATCTTTGCCCAGACCCTCCCCAGCTCCATCTTGTTACCCTGGGACCCCTCCCTTAAAGATCATTTACATACATGCCCCTGCCTCCACAGTCTGCTTCTAAAAAACCCAAACTCATGGTTATTATGTCAAAGGGATGACAGGATGGCTCTAATCACTCCTATAGAGTGGGCGTCACGAGCAGTTGACCACGCTGCGTGGGAAATATTTAGTTTAAGCAACCCGTAACTATCATTGCTGGGTCAATCACTGTTGCTGGCTGGTCTGCCTGGACTAAAGAGGAAGTTGGACATGGAGAAAGAGGAAGAAGAGTGAGAACCAGACAGCTTTATTATAGAGAGTTCTTAGCAAGCCGGGCATGGTGGCACACACCTATAATCGGAACACCTGGGAGGTGGAGGCGGGAGCATCAGGAGTTCAAGGTCACACTCAGCTACCTGAGACCCCGTCTCAAAAGTAAAGAGAGAATGTAGAGGGCATCTTAGCAACCCAAAGGCTGAGTTCTAGATGTTTCCAACTGGCAACAAGGTAGCAAGTTAGACCAGGTGACAGTGTGACCCGACACCGCTCCAAATAGTGACCTAATTAAAGAACATGGCTCCATGGCAGATTTTTTGCCCAGCATGCGCATGTTCCTGGGTTCCATCCACAGCAATGGAAAAGATAGAATCAATAAACAGCAGACAGACTTCATCCCAGGGCCCAGCTCTGATGGATGCCGTGGCTACTTGGAGAGCCACAGTGACAACGGTGTCAACCCTGAAGTGTATGAACTGAGATCTATTGGTGATGCCTGCACAGGGAACCAGACAGGGAGTGATGGTGGCTGTGTGTGGATGGTCACGCCTGCACAGGGTACCATACAGGGAGTGATGGTGGCTGTGCGTGGATGGTCACGCCTGCACAGGGTACCAGACAGGGAGTGATGGCGGCTGTGCGTCGATGGTCAGTTGAGGTTGAAGTTTCTTCCCTCCGGCTCCGATGGCCTGTGATGTGATTGTAAGGCCCTCCTTAGGGGCTCTGCCAGTGTGAGGAGGAGTGAGGGCAAGCCCCTGAGGAAAGACACAAGCGCAGAGAGGATCCGAGGCCTCCTGCCGAGAGCCTGCCTGTGCTGCCCCCAACCTGCAAGGGCGCTGACTTGGGATGAGGTCTAGCCTTCAGTCACCCACAGCCCCAGCCAGCCCCTGGCCTGCAGTAACCAGGCAAGGACCCAGAAGATAGAAGGCTGGGTGCTTCTTATTTTGTTTTATTTTTTTTTTAAGCCACTGTGGTTTGGGAGGGTAATGAGTTTTGTTGTGGAAGGGTCCCTGCTGTGGTGATTGGTCCCTAGATCCCGTAGGACTTATGAGAAGCAAGGAACATGACTCTCCAGATTGCCAGGGAGATGGGAAGTGGCTCCCCACTGGCTTCCATCTGCCTCTGTCCAAAAACCTCAGTCATTGCTCCCTGCACCTGCGGTTTTGTGTGTGTGTGTGCGCGCATGTGTGTAGAGTATCTCTGGGGGCATCCCACGTCACCAAGGGCATGGGAAGGACTCTAAGACAAAGCAGAAGATTTGGTGATCAGACTGAGGCCAAGCCACAGCGTCCATGGTGGCAATAGAAGGAGGTGGGGCTGAACTGTGACAAAGGAGGCATCTGCTACACTGAGTCCCAGTGAGACTGAGTCTCTGGGCAAGTGACCCCTGGCTGAGTGGCCTCTGCGGGCAAAGAAGAGGGTGGCAGGTGGTGTACATGCTGGGCAGCCCAGCCACCTGTGTCCTTTGGTGAAACTGCAGCGGGTCAGGCCCTGGGCATGGAGGAGGGGAGGCCATCCTACATTCTGTTTGGCTCCTCTCCTCCCCATACTCCCTGCGGAAGGAAACTGAGCTGTGTTGAGCACTGATGGAGAGGAAGAGAGGTAGGAGGAAGGAAGAAAGGGAGAGGGGGAGGAAGAGAGGAGTGGAGAGGGACAGTTGCTTGGCACTGACCCCAGCAGGTTGGGTCCTGGCACACGGCACAGCAGCCCCCAGCCCCCTTCCTTCCCAGAGTTGTCTTGCTGGAGCAATATTCCTATTCTTTGAAAGAATGACAGAAAAACCGCCAGCCCTGGGGCCTCACTTCCTGGAAACTGGCCCAGTGTGCTGGGAATACCAGATGGAGCTCCTGAGAGGGGTCTCAGGTCTGTGATTACAGCATCTGCTCCCACCTTCCCATCACCAGAGACCTAATGACACCCTGTGTTCTACCTGTGATCACGCTTGGTCCCATGTGACAGATGAGACAGTGAGGCCCAGAGAGGTAAAATGCTGGTCTGAGATCACAGAGAGATTGATGTCAGGAGAGGGTACAATAGGACAGGTTTTAAACGCCCCCCCCATAGCTAGCTGATCTATGAGGAGACTGCACTGGAGTGCGGGACTCAGGGGTGAGCGGAGCCATAAACCAGAACCCGGAGGCCTGGCCTGATTCCAGGCCAGCAGGTTCTCACCAGGGAGTCAGCTTTCCCTTTGGATAGGAAGGGACTAGATGTAAGGGGCCACTGTGCTGTGAGCAGGATCCTGCCTGGGAGTCACAGGGAACGACCAGCAAAGACCCCAGGCATGTGGGGCCAAGTATGCTTGTGGCCAGGTCCCCAAACCTGAAAGCTGGTACAGCTAGACCCATCCCACAGGGGAGGAGGAGGAGGAGGCTCATTTAACTCCTCAGAGGTGCAGAACTCGAAGGTCTAGAAGGAACATTTGAACTCAGGCACACGTAGCCACTAGGCCCAATGTCCTGAGGTTTTCTTCCAGTGGCCTCACCTGCGGCCATTGCTGAGTATCTCTCGTTTGCCTGGCGTGATGACAGGTGCTTTGAGAAGTGTCTCTGCATCCAGGAAGCTCTTTGTCTTTGCAGGTGAAAAAAAACCCTGTATCAGTTTCTATATTCGTTGCTATGACAAAATGCCAGACAGAAAGCATCGTAAGGCTCACAGCTGAGGGTGTGGTCCATCGTGGCAGGAAGGCACGGTGGCAGGGGCAGGAGGCAGTCAGTTAATATCACACGTCTGGTCAGGAAACAATGGATAGGATGTGGGGGTGGGCTCTCAAAACTCAAGGCCTGCCCCAGTGTACCTTTGGTCTGAGTGACCCCACCTTATCACTCTAAGCTGGACCTTTCCCGTGGGACTGCCCCCAGACTTCGGCTCACTGCAGTGGACAGTGACTGTCTCCTACCTGAAGTCTGTGTAGCCAGAGGGTCTCTGCATCTCCTCTCACATAAACCCCACTTCTGGGCCAATCAGTGCATCTAGGGTGATGGGCACAGGTCACATGTGTGTGGTGAGCACAGAAACCCTCATACACCCAGAGAGAGGTACGACAGTGTCTCAGATGAGGGCACAGTCGTCAAGAGGTCGAGGGACTGTTCAGACCACAGAGTGGGAAAGCGACCCTGAACCCCTAGTGAGGCACCTTGGCTATGTGGGACTGTCAAGGGAGGGAGACCCCCACCCTGCCGATGAGCAAGCCACGTCTGCCGGGGGATGGCCAAGTTTGAAAGGCTATGGAATTGAGAAGCAATCTGATGCTGGAGGAAGCTGTAGTAACCCTACACTGTAGAGAGTGGAGAGAGATAGTGTTTGGAGTCACAGATATTGAACAAGGTGGAGAAAGCTGGACCACAGCATCCCTGATGCTACTCGGCTGCTGTGTGGCGCACAGGCAGCCACCACTGTCAAAGATGCGCCTCTGAGGAAAGACTTTCGGCCCTCTCATCCTTGGCTCTTCTGCTTCCGGTGGGGCCTCCTATTGGCCAGGAGTTACTAGAGGCTGCTTGCCAGAGGACTCTGGAACTGGTCTGCCAGCGTGACCTTCTGGGGTAGGTGGGAAATTAAGGGTGGGTCCAGGCCCAGCATGGGCCAGAGATCATAAGCAGATTCTGTCTAAAGTTGGTCCTTCTGATGGCCCAGGACAAGATGTGTGTGTGTGTGTGTGTGTGTGTGTGCAAGTGAGTGTACATGCATGCACATACAAGCCAGGAACCGTCCTCATTGCTCTTCCGTCTTGTCTCTCGGTCAAACCCAGAGCTTTCCACATTGGCTAATCTTGATGGTCAGCTTTCTCTGGGGACTCCCTGTTTGCCTTGCAAGACTGGAATTTCAGCCAGACTGCCATGATTAGCCCGCATTTATGAGGGTTCCGGGGATCTGAACTTAGGTCTTGACACGTTTATGGCAAGCACTTAACCACCGAGCCATCTCTCCCAGTGTCCCTAGACCTCACCTTAAAAGGCACCGTACCCTGAAAAACTTCCACGCTGGAACCAAACCTCCCTGACAGGAGCCCATGTGGGACCAGACCTCACCTAAACCATGGCACTTAGCTGTCACTTAGAGCTACCTCCTTGACTTTTGGCACGTCTGAACGCTGTGTGTACTGTTGTTTTCTTTTCATTCACTCTATTTCTGAGCACATTAATACACTTAGTGACTAAGAGCACTCCCTCTCATGGCTGTGAATAGAAATCCAGGCTTAGCTGCCATCCCCAGGAATAAATCCCCCGAGGAACCATGTTAATTAAGTCCTGGCGAGACCCTGAAGCTTGGGCAGGCTGTGAGCACAGGGCTGCTGCTTACAAAAGGAAAATAATGAAAACAAGTAGACCGAGCGCGGCACGGGGAGGTCCCTCCTCAATGTCATCAGAGAGACCGAAATAGAACTGCAGAGGGATTAGCGCTGACCCCGTGTGACTCGGCGCCATTTATGACACCTCTCTCATTTCTCTCTCCACCTGGAATCAGATTGGCGTCACACGGCCATGCTCCACAAAAGATGCTGCCACTCCTAGGGGGAGGGCTTGCTTTACCTACGGGTTCTGTAATCTCTTCTCAACAGCCTTGCTCTCCTTTTGTTCCCGCATGCTTCTTCTAGCCACGTTTTCATGCTTCTGGGGCCAGGGAAACCTCCGATGTGCTAAGCCTCGGTGTGTGCGTGCATGTGTGCGTGTGCATGTGTGTGTGTGTGTGTGCATGCATGCTCGTGTGTGTGCATGTGTATATGCCTCTTTGTAGAGATTCATAGGTTAGCGTTGGGTGTCTTCCTTAATCACTCTCCACCTTACTTTCCGAGGCAGGGTCTCTCACTGAGTGTAGAGCTCACTGATTGGCTGGTCAGCAAGCCCCAGTGTTTCTCCTGTCTCAGCCTTCCCAGGGCTGGGGTTCCAGGCACACAGCACTGTGCCTGGCTTTTCCAGGTTCTAAGGATAAGCTCAGGTCCTCAGACTTGCACTCCTTGCGCCCCCAGCCGTCCTCACTGCTCCACTTTCTTTTGATTAATTAAGGCAACACCCGGAAATGAAAGCCATTCCCACAACTACTTTATCTGCTGAATAAGTGAGGAGACAGCCTGCGTGGATGCCTCCACCTCACTTGGGAAGATTTTTGTTTGCTTGTTTTTAATGATAAAGCACTAACAGTTACTTATAAATAGTTACAGCGTACCTGTCATCTGTAAGTGTCAACATTTATGACTTAATGACATAGTTTTTATACCATGACTGATACACGTGGCTGTTTATCTGCTTGCAAGCGTGTGCAGCTGAATTTGAGGCAAATATATCTAAGTTGGGTGTATGTGGAGTTACATTACACGTTGCATATGGTCTACTTCATAATGTGTGTATGTGCATGTGTGAGTGTGCCTGTGCACGCGTGTGTGTATTTCTTTGGTATTTATTGCATGACAGACTTCGAAAAAAGTCCTCTCCATGCCTTTAATCTTCACGGCAGCTCCAGGGGACAATACTGTTAAAAAAAAATGCAAGCCAAAACCCCCTTTTCCTTTTTCCAAAAAGAAACGGAATCTCAGAGAAGTCCAGCAAGATTGCATAGATCATTGGGCATCAGAATTGAGACTGTATTTTCTTGCAGCCAATGTCAGAGCCCATGAGGGCTGACTGCCTCTCACAGGGAAACCGAGGCCAGAAAAGGGAAGAGGCAGGACCCACTTTACTATATTTGTGGTCACTGGGAGCCTGAGCAAGGTCAAGCCCCTCATGACTGTCCCTTGTCAGAAGCGCCTTGCTCCTGACATCCCCTGCAAAGGCAGTACCTTAGGCCATGCCCCAGCCTCACTGTTGGGCTTTCTCATCCTTCCTCTGAAATCTGGATGCCTGTCCTCCAGGCTCCCCTGCTCTTTCTTTCATAGGAATACAGACTGTTTTGTTTCTCTGCCAGTTCTAATGTGATTATTTGTGTAGCAGGCAAACGTACCAATGAGGTGACATTGAATGATGGGGTATGCTGACTTGGGGTTATGTTTAAGGCAATGACTTTATCGCTTGAGGCTGAGAGGGTCTCCTGCCTGATGGGCCTGAGAAGCACTCCTGACATGGAAGGCTGATGACCCGTTATTCTGATTCAACCGATGGTCGTCCATGGGTATGAAGTATGAAGTTCAAGGCTGAGTGCTGGGCCAAGGGAGGGTCAGAACAGAGAAAAACGAAGCTTGCCGTAAGAAGAACTCCTGCCTCCCCCTTCCTGGAGCTTAGTCTCTGCTTCCTTCTTCTCTCCCTTCCTCCTCCTCCCATGGCTGTCTCTCTTATTCCAAACTTTAATGTGACCGTACTCTGCTCTGGGTACCCTGTTAAATCACGTCAGGATTCCCCTCCTGCCAGAACCAGTTGTCTTCTTGAATGGAAGGTGCCCAAGCTGGCAGAGGACTTTGCCACAGCCTACCTCTTGTTTGAGAATTGGATAAGCAATGGCCAGAATGGAATAGTGACTTCTCAGAGCCACGTAACCAGAGGGCAGCAGCTGTCGAGGGGACTGCCTGTAATTCTGGGATTGTCCCACACTGTGTTTTTTTTTTCCCAACTTGGTGGAGAAATGACATTGGCAGCTACACTGGTGCTGTGGATTCAAGTGACACTACGTCTCAGAAAGGCCTGTCACAAGGGAGGGAACAGAGAGGCCCCAAAAGGCTCGCAATGGACAGGTGCTGGGTGGCAGCTTGTTCACTCACTCAGCACCAGGAGATTTGTAGTTGGATACTAGAGCAGATCCAATAATTGGCTTTTAAGAGCTGAGTGACTTGGGCCAGTCACTTACCCTCAACTCTGTGAGCCATGCCCGTGACCATTTCTTCAAAGCCACCTGGAATAGCGATACAGCCTATCTTCAAAGGCCCTGGCACAGCCCAGCAGAGGCACAGCACCCAGGAAGCACTAACGAGTGACAGATGCCCCTGTCATCAGTGTTGCCTGCAGCAGCGACTTTGGTCCTTGACAAAATACCCAAGAGAAGCGGCTTAAGGAAGCGAGGAATTATTTTGGCTCACGGTTTTGGGGGATTTCAGTTCACCGTGGTGGGGAAGGCAGAACACCTCCTACCAGCGGGAATGCGTGACGGAGTGCCCCACACTGTAGATGAATCCAGAAACAGGACTGTACTGTCACTAGGGTGATGTACCTTCATGTCCCAACCCTAGAGTTCTAGTCCCACCAGGAAGGGCTTGATTCTTAAAGGTCCCCCTAGCTGAGCCCCAAGATGGGGACCAAGGTGGCACATTTTGCATTCAAATCACGATACCTTAACTATGAATGCCCTACATCTGTCTATTTGTGGGGGTTGACCTGGCCAGGACACCTTGGTGGCCTTTGGAATATGTCCCCAGTCATAGGGATTGACTTGAAGGTAGGTGGGGGCTGAGGTGGCTTAAGTCCCTGCTCTGAGTTCCCACTGTAAAGCTGTTCTGGCTGCTGAGTGCTGAATGGCCCGGGTCCAGTGCTGAGTCAGACGGGAGGTAGCTGAGCTGAGATGGTGTCAACCTGTCTGTGCCCATGGCTAGCCCACAGGCCAGATGGGGTTAATGACTCTCCCTCTCTGTGATAACTTGATCAATGACTTCCCTTCACCCTCTTCCTCCTTGAGCCTTCGGTCCTTTCTTGGCTGATTCCTGCCTGGTGGAGACCTTGAGTGAGCCATTAGAGCTTAATTACTGGCTAAACGGTCTCATTTGTTCTCCATTTGTTAGCAGTGAGGCCAGGCCATGGGCGCAGAGAAAAGGCTGCAATCTCTCACGGAACTTAGGCGCTATGATTACAAATGCATTGCCCTAACCCCCTTCTTCCCTGCCAGGCTCTCACGGTGGGGCTGGTCATTTTTTTCCACTGCCTGAGCCCTTCCTTCGCCCTCCTGCCGGCTGGCTGGTCCTTTCCTTCCAGATCACCATTGTCTTGGCCCCTCTGCCCTTAGCCCTACACGATAGATAGATGTGAAAGAGTGAACCTGGCCTTCACCCTTTGAAGGTTGGCAAGGATGAGCCCAGGCAACTAGGCGAAACGATATCCAAGCACGGTGATGCTCACCCAGAGGATGCAGGCATGTGACTTTCCACCAGACCAGGGTGCTCTGAGGCTGATGAGACCCTCTTCACAGGGAAGAGCCGGTGGAGGAGTGCCTGCCATTCTGATAGATTCTAAATTACTATTATGGGAAAGAATGGATGCAGGAGGCAGGAATTAACTTGTGAATGGTTTTCTCGGGATCCTGAAGCAGGTTGAGACAGACATTATCTTGTGACAAAAGTCTCCTAGAGGTGTGACTGCGTTCCTCAGCCTTCTCCTGGGAACAGATAATGAGATCTGAAGAGGGGAGGGTTGGCTTCTAGGTTCCAGATTTGAGGCAGGTGAGGGAATAGAATCTTTCCATTTGTGTGGGAAGAAAAGACCAAGAGAATGGTGGGAACCAGGCAGGGTGCTGCACCTGTGATCTCGGTGCTTGGATGATGCAGGGGGATGGTGCTAAGTTCAGGGTCACCCTGGCCTAAATGTGAGAGCCTGTTTCAAAAGTCCATGTTTGAACAAAGAGGGGTTGGGGTGGAGATGCTAGAGACCTTGCTTCTGAGACTGTACCAGTTCAACAGGTCGGAGAATCCCATGTGGGGGCACTACTTTTTGAAGCCCAGTGCAGGGGAGGAGTCTACACTGAGCACACAGTACAGGCTGTTAGACGGGGGGAATCCTTAGTGTGACACCCATGGGAGGGACAGGAAGGAAGTAGGGCCACATGCTGAGAATCTGAACTGGGACACAGTCTCACCCTGGCCTTGGCCAGCCACTCCTGACCTGTGGAGCTGGTGTGGCTCTTCAGAGTCTGCCTGAGTCAAGGTGAGGGCTGGGGTCTCATACCTATGGCTGACCACAAGGTCTTTGCTGGAAAACAGCAAGATTTGGATATGATGGCTTCCTGCAGTGAAGGGCATCCCTGAAGGAGGCTGGAAGTTCAGATCCATGGGCAGGTGAGCTTCCTAACAGTTGGAGTAGAGTGTGTGCTTTTGGAGGACTCTGGGTGGTCTATTGAGAGACCTGGGACAGAGACTCCAGAGCCATCTCTGCTGGCTCAGTCTTGTCTCAGGTACTCGGGCCCCAGCTCTGCTTCCTCCTGACCCTGATGCTCTGGGCACCATTTCCCGCTCCTGTAGTTTTTATCCTGTGTCCTCACCATTTTCCTTCATATCCAACCTGGCCACCAGATGCCTGAGAACCTTCCCTGTTCTTGCTGGGGTCCACTCTGACCCTGGCATGCCCTTCTGTAGAGGGAAGATGCAAATCTCTCTCTTTTCCAGCCAGCTCCTGGGAATGCGGCATCAGTGACCTTTACCCCCTCCATTTCATTATGTGTCTGTAAGGGGACAGAAACCTGGGGTGGGTGCTAGATTCTGAGTGCCCGAGAGGATGCCGGGGCTCCCCCCCCACACACCCAGTTGTATGACTTGAGCAGATGAATTTCTCTGTGCCTCAGCTTCCCGAGTTACAGAAAGAGGAATGATCAGTGGGCTCTACATCGCAGCACCTGCCGCTTCAATCCCCAGCCAATCCTGAGAACAATGCCAGAACACACACGGTACCTGCACAAGTGTTGGCATTGGTGCTTACCTTTGCTTGTTTCTGTTGCTGTGACAAACACCATGACCAAAAGCAACTTGGGGAGGGAAGGTTGTGTGTGTGTGTGTGTGTGTGTGTGTGTGTGTGTGTGTGTGTGTAGATGGAGATTGTACTTTACCTTTCCTGTCCCCAGACCTAAAGAACCACACAGAAACTGCATTAATTACAGCACTGCTTAGCCTATTAGCTCAGGCTTCTTATTAACTAACTCTTACATCTTAAATTAATCCATTTCTATTACTTCATATTTTACCATGAAGCTGTGGTTTACTGGTAATGTTCTGGTGTCTTTCTCCTTTGGCAGCAACAAGCTGTCTCTTTGACTCCGCCTATTCTCTCTCTATATCTCTGTTCAGATTCCCCGCCTTGCTATATTCTGCCCTGCCATAGAGCAAAGCAGTTTCTTTATTAACAAGTGGTAATAAAACATATTCACAGCACACAGAGAAACATCCCACATTGGGGTTTATTTTAGCTTATTATGAAGGGAAGCCAGAGCAAGAACCTGGGAGCAGAAACTGAAGCAAAGGCCATGAAGGAGTGTTGCTTACTAGCTTGAGCCCCATAGCTTGCTCTGCCTGCCTTCTCATAGCACCCAGGACCAGAAGCCCAGGTGGCACCACTCACAGTGGGCTGGGCCCTCCCACATTAATCATGAAAACGCTCCCACAGCCTTTAGTACAGGCTAATCTGATGGAGACATTTCTTAGTTGAGGTTCCTCTTCCCAGATGACTCTAACTGGTGTCAAGTTGACAAACAAGTAGCCCGGACAGGGTCGATGTTCGGCAGGTTTTGTTAACCATTGTTTGTTCTCTGCTTAATTGGAATTGATTCAGAGAAGAGGCAATGCCAGGAGAAACTGTCCTGAAATTCGAGGTACCTCTGCATACTGCCATACACTGCCACCAAAGCAGGTGATGCTGTGTGACTAAAGAGGACAGACAGGGCAGCTAAAGAGGGTCAATGCCCCAAGATATTTTATACTACTTGGATCTGTTGTGAAAGGTGTCATTTCCCTTGGTTTCCTTATAGGTCCACTTGTTATTTGTATTTTGGAGGGCTACCGATTTTTGTGAGTTAATTTTGTATCCAGCTACTTTGCTATGTCGATCAGCTGCAGGAGTTCCCTGGTGAAATTTTTAGGGTCACATATATACTATCATATCATCTGTAAATAAAGATACTTTGGCGTCTTCATTTCCAATTTGTTTCCCCTTAATCTCCTTCAGTTGCCTTATTGCTTTAGCTAAGACTTCAAGTACTGTATTGAAGACTTATAGAAAACATGTACAGCCATGTTTTGTTCCTGATCTTGGTGGAATTTCTCTCTATTTAATTTGATGTTGGCTATAGGATTTCTGTAAACTGCCTTAATTATGTTGAGATACATCCCTTGTATTGCAAATCTCTCCAGGACTTTTATCATGAAGGGGTACAACAATGTAAACACCAACCCAGTCACAAAACCTTTGACCCACGATGTATCCGGCTTGCAATATATGCTAGCGCAGTAGCGGCACAGAACTGTGGGAGTAACCAACAAAGCTCTGATTTGACTTAAGGCCCACTGCACAAGATGGAACCCATGCCTGACACCAACTGGATGACCAAGAACTGAAGACTAGGTAGCCCAGAGACCTGGGCAAAACCAAACACTGCTGGTATGAGAAAAAAAAAGGATCAACAAATTGACTCCTGATGTTATTCTGCTATACTCATAGATCAGTGCCTTAAACAACCATCATCAGAGAAGCTTCCTCCTGCAGCAGCTGGGAACAGATGCAGGGAGCCAGGAGGCATTATACACTACACTACACACACACACACACACACACACACACACACACACATGCACACACATGCACACACATACACTCATATACACACATGCACACACATATGCACCTCCTAGAACATGCAGCTCTAAATGGAATGTTTCTATCAAATCCCTCCCTTTCAAGGTCAGAGAACCTCACAGGAGGCAGAAAGAGTGCAAGAGCCAAGTGGGGATGGAGGATACCAGGAGAACAAGGCCCTCTGAACTAGCTGAGCCAGATGCATATGTGCTCACAGAGACTGAAGCAGCAAGCACATGGCTGACATTGGTCTGCACTAGGTCATACATATATACATATATGTGTATA
>NW_026067894.1:1632182-1646780 GCF_014885135.2 Alexandromys fortis
TAGTTTTTTTGTGGGACTCCTAATGTGCAAACAAGTGTGACTCTGATTCTTGTGCCCAACTTGGAGCTCTCTTCCTTCTGTTGGGTTGCCTGGTCCAGCCTCCGTGTGATGGCTTTTGTTTTATTTTACTATGTTTTGTTTTGTTAAAAAAAAAAAAAAAAAGGTCAGCACCAGGGACAGTTCCCGCTATCCAACAACACGGGAGCAATGGTTCCCCCCAATTCAAATTGCCCATCACCCCAGAAACTGGAGGTCTAAGGACTATGCTCAAAGTGTTCATTATCCCCAGGCTTGGCTTGCCATGTTTTGTTTGCCTGAAAGAGCAGGAGAGGAGATGGGCCTGCTCTCCCGCTACGTGTACCCGAGGTTGGGGAGTAACAGTGACATCCAGCTCCCTGCACCAGAACACTCTTTCTCACCCACAAAACCACCACATTTGTCCTTCCAATCCAACCCTTGCCAATCCTTTTAGGCCCTGGGTCCCTGGTGGTCTTCTGGTATGGAAAGCATGGATTCCAGCCAGGGGCCAGCAGATGGCACCCTCTGTCCTGTGTCCACTCCTGGGGTGAAGTTGTCTAGCTGGAGGCTCCCATTGTATCTCTGGTTCTGTCAGAGTGAGCGGGATCCCTGGCAGGAGAGCACACCTGTCCTCTCCACTCCCCCTTCTCCCCCTTCTCCCCCTCCTGAGGACTTGACTTTGTTCACATTGCCGTGGCAGCTCTCAGAGCCTGTGTCTCTGACTCATCTGTTTCTCTTCATTTTTGTCTGGCCTGTATCACTGTCTGGTCTTCCCCTACTCACACCCCCAGGAGGTATGGGCTACAGAGTCTGGGGAACAGTCCAACCCACCCATGCTACCTCCCACAGGACACTCTGGGCTGCCCCGGGCACGTGACAGGGCCAAGGGTAAGGGGCTGAGCCTGGTAAGTAAAGTGCTTACCATAGAATCGTGAAGAGTTTGAGCCCAACAGCTGGTGTAAAAAGCCAGGCATGGCGGTGCACATTGTAATCTAAACTCTGAGGAGACAGAATCAGACATTCTGGCTTATTTGGGAACTATGAACTGATGAGATACCCTGTCTCAAAGACATGAAAAGGAATCTCCTGAAAAACAGCATTCAAGGTTGGCTTGTGGCCTCCAAACATGTATGTACACAGGCAAGCACACACACACACAGAGTGAGCAGAGGAGAGCGGTGTCCAGCAGTGCCTCTGACATGTAGTGTATGCTTTCTCAACCCATGGTACTCCTCGGGTAGCTGGGAATGTGTGATGATGGTCTGAGAGTCTGGTTGAAGCAAGCTAGGGATAGAGGTGTTTGGACACAACTGTGTGCTGCACAAGCACCTACTGTGTGCTGTGTACACTTTCTTCCACAGTGTGGTACCCATAGCAATAAGAAGATGTTGATGTATAGTTTCCAGAGTACCGTGCATGCGTGAGTGTGTGTGTGTGTGTGTGTGTGTGTGTGTGTGTGTGTGTAGGTCAGCCTTGGGTGTCATTCCCCGGGAACTGTCCACCTTGTTTTTTAGGCAGGATCTCTCACTGACCTCAGGCTCACTGGTCCTACTAGGGTGGCTGGTCAGAGAACCCCAGGAACCCACCTGTCTCTGCTTTCTTAGTGCTGGGACTGCAGATGCAGGAAATGTGGGTTCTGGAGATTGAACTTGGGTCCTCATGCACGCGCTTTACCAAATAAGCTATCTCAACCCACCTCTCCAACCTCTTTTGGAGATGGGTCTGACTGTTTGCTTAGCCTGGCCCTGAATGCACAAAACTCCTGCCACAGCCACTGGAGTGGCTGGGTCTGCAGGCATGCACCAAGTTCAGCCTGTATTCTTACAAACAGTGACACTGGGAGACGGCAGGCCAGCATCATCCCAGCCTGCCCCGTTTCAGAGGCAGGCAGAGTAATTAGGTGCTCGGGGGAGAGTCTCCATGCATCCAGCAGTCAGCCACACTGGGTTCTGACCCTCACTCTACACTGTGAACTGCACTTATGTCATCCTGAACAAGGACTGTCCTCAGTTTCCCCATTTGAAGTCAGTAGGGAACTAACTTCCTGGCACCCACGAACACACTGTCTCTGGGACCAAAGCTGCACACAGCTCACGGATGTGTGGGCTGGTTTGAATGCAAACGGAGTGGGCTGAGATGGGTGTAAAAGCTGCAGGGAGGGACCCCGGCCCAAAATATCTTAACAGCACATCCCCTGCCAATACATTTGGAGCCTTAGCAATTGGGAGATCTGCCACCAAAGGTCCCGATTTCAAAATGCCAGTGCTCAGGTGCGATGCCCTTCCTTCAGGAAGGAATATTAGTTCTGATGGATGTTGAAACTGGTTCGTGTTTCCTCAATCTAAAGCCAACCCCTGTGAAGGTTATTGCCTGGGGCTGGGGAACCAGACCATTCTCCATAGCCAAGTTCTGGTGAGGGGAGCCTTGGAGATTGGCTTGGGGGTGGGGATGGGGGGATCTGGATTTGAATCCTGAAGTTGGGTGTCTGTGGGGACATGCTCTGATTTGCCTCTGGGAGCCAAGTCCCTCACTTGTCTGGGTCTCCCACGCACAAGCTGTAGGAGTGTTTTCTGGAAGAGGTGGGCTCTAGCTCAGCACCAGCGGTGCCAAGTGGGCAAGTTCTGAGGGGAGGCTGAAGGCTGGCACTGAGGAAGCGTTGCTGAATCCCCCTCCTCCAAGGAGCCCAGCTCTGCAGCCTCAGGTCCTGTGCAACCCTGAACAGCAGCTGCTGCTGTATTCACAAGCCCACCCGTGCAGGAAGATGTCACGAGTGAAGCCTCACACGCCAGCCTCACACGCCGTGTGCCTGATGCCGCTTGGTGTCATACTACCTTTCTCTCGTCACATTCTCTGTGTTTATTGTCTTCAGGTAGACACTGAGGGTCACCTGCTGCAACATCAGCCCTGAAGACCTCACCAGTGGGCAACTGTCTCCGAACTGCTAGGTGGCAAAGCTTCCAGGATGCTGCCTGGCAGCTGGTTGTGCCATGCGTGCACGGAATACCCAAGGTCCTTGTTGGACACGGGGCCTCTGCAGACTTCACCTACCCCTGCTGGCCCTGTGAGCTCAGGTTTTTGCTTTTTGAAAAACCAGTTCTTTATTTTACATGTGTGTGGGGGGGGGTAGGTGTACCTTAGCAACACGTGGAAGCCAGAGGACAGCCTGTAGAATTCGATTTTCTCTTTCCACCATGAGGGCTCTGGGAACTGAACACAGGTTGTCTGGCTTGACCTGGCCATGAGTCCCATTGACCTGCTGGGCCACCTTGCTGACCTGAGCCCATCGTTTGCTCCCTGCCTTCTTGCTCTAGTACTTACCCCTAACCTGGTCTTCTTGCTTATGGCCGGGGTCTGTCACAGAGGTGCTTCACAGTGGCTCCTTTCTGAGGACCACTCTGCCCCCAGCACCCAGAGCAGTACTAGGTGTGTATGCCGCCTGGACCAGGTGCTCAGAACTAATTAGTACCTGCAGAACTAATGAAGTGTGAATAAATGAATGACATGGAGGGAGAGCCTTTGCTCAGGCTGTCTTTCAAGGCAGTGTTCTGTTCACACGACAGCAGACAGGAAGTGGAAAGCGTGCTGGAACTCAAAGCAGGGAATCGTCCTCCATACCGTGCTCAGTGACCGTATCTCCCAGCCAGGCTCAGTCTCCTAGAGGAAGAGAGCGCTACAGGCTGAGTTGAAAACAGAATCAAGCCAGAACAAGATAAACCTAGCTCCCTGCTCTAGGAAACCGTGGAGCTGACAATGAGCCAGGCTAGGGTTTGAATGTGTCCCCTGCTGTTTACCTCCTGGTCAGCGAGGCTAGAGCCTGTGTGAATTGGCAGAGACTCCTGGAGAGGGGCGAGGCTCAGAGCCCTACAGTAGAGGCTTCACAGAGCGTTTGGTTCACAGGAGTCTCTTGCCTTCTGCTATGGGAGGGCTCAGGAATGCAGGGGCATGGGAATGAAGTTCTGTGTGGGAACCAGGGAAACCCCTACCCAGCCGTGCTTCTGTCTGGGGCCTCCAGAACAATGGGAGAATTAATTTCAGTTCTTTATAAAAGGTCCAACCTCAGGTATTTTTGTACAGTAGCAGGAATGCTTTCCATGTCCCAGGCCCTGGGACTTCGGTGCTGGGAAGGACCCATGTTTGTCCCATGGGAGCTTATGATGCCTTTGACGGGCTGGTGATTACATGTGTGTGTGCATGCATGTGTGTACATGCATGTGTATGCATACACATGCGTATGTGCATGCACCTGTGTGTATGAGCACATGTGTATATGTGTGTGTGTGCCTGTATGGTGTGTGTGTGTGTGTGTTTTGTGTGTGTGTGTGTGTGTGTGTGTATGAAGGCTGGAAGGTGATCTAGGCTGTCATTCCTCGGGAGCCATCCACTGTGTATTTTGGGACAGTGTCTGTCGCTGGGGTCTGGGGTTGGAGGATTAGGCTGACGGGCTTGTGAGCCCCAGGGAACCGCCTATCTCCTCTCCAATGTGGAGACTGCCAGCTTATTTCCACTATGCTTGGCTCTTCCCTGAGTTCTGGGTGTCCACTAAGGTCCTCGTGCCTGCAAGGCAAGTAGTGAGCCTCGTCCCCAGACTCATGGTGACTTGTATGTGACAGCCTCAGGTTCTTGGCTTTCTGACCCTTCGTCCTTGTACAAGCCTACTTAGGATGCTTCCCCCCCCCACACACACACACACTTGATCCTTCATCACTGAAAGAGGTGTTTGCCTGGGATAACTCCACACTTTCTGGAAAGAACTCAGGGAAACTGAGGCATGGCGGAGGGGGCGTGGCGGCAGGCCACTGGGGACCAGATGAGGACATGGAGCTGCAGGCCCCAGAGAGGAATCCTCCCAGCTGTTTCTGAGGGCTGGGGGCTGATTCTTCTCCATCAGTGTCCTGGCTTAGCATGCAAGGAGCTGATTTCCTGTGAGCCGTGAGAGCCAGGCAGAGAGCCAGCTCCTCAGGAAGAGAGTTCTGCATCCTCTGGGAGCTGGGGCCAGGGTGGGAGACCATGGTGCTGATGCTGGCTGGGAGGAGGCGACGACAGTCTCTTGTCCATCAGCCATCAACCTGCCGAAAGGGAAGGGAGGGCTGGGGACCCAGAAAGGCAGGAGGGGCCTTGGTGTTTTCCAGGCACCAGCCTTGGGTCCTCTTCATGAGGCTGCTCGCCAGCTGTTGCCGGCTGGATCTTCAATCATCTGGAAGAAGATGTTCAGGAGTGAGAAGTCTAAGTAGGGTCAGCAGGATGACTTAATAGGACAGCTGATGACTTCCTAGGAAGCCCCACCGAAAAAGCAGGGAGGATTTAAGTGACACACTAGGAAGAAATTCAGGCAGGGCTATTGTCTAAAACTCAAAGAGGCGAGGGGGATACCTGCTTGGAGGTAGCTGTTTCTGAATTTTTGGCAGTTTTGGAAGACTCTGCCCCTATGGAGCCTGTAAGTATAGACTGCTCACACCATCATGGAGGGGGGAAACATCTCAGAACTTAGGAGCCAGGTTGTCACAGCAGGCACCTGGAGATGATGGTGTCTGCCCGGCTTTTGCATGGGTGCTGAGATTCGAACTCTGGTCCTCACGCTTGTACAGCAGGTACTTCCCCTGCCCAGCCCAGGCCTCCCTTGGAGGTTCTGGGACTTGCAACAGGAAGCAGCCATGTTGGCTTTGCCTCTTCTTTGCCCCAGGCTCAGAGAGGGGGACAGCAGATCCATCACACCCCAGCCCAGCTTGAGACCCGATGCTGAGCTCTCCCTGCTCCCGGCTTCCCTGTCTCCATTCTCCCTGACGCTTGGGAAGTTCATTATTTCCCTGACTGGCTTTTCTGGCACGACTCAAATTAATTTTCCATCTCTCCCCCTCTCCCAAGCCTCGCAGTCATTAAATGCCAAGGAAAGTTAAATAAACAGCTGATTTACACAGCGTTTTTCTTCCTTCTTTCTTTCAAAAGCAGTAGCTTCTATTAATCAGCCGAGCTGGGAGAGGTCTGATTAAGCAGTTGGTGCACCCGTCCCCAGAGCTGGGGTCAGAGGCTGTCCGGGCCCCAATCAGGGATGGAGAGCACGCAGCACCCCCACACCTCTGATCCCAACAGAGGCAGAGGTCTGTGTGGCTTTTCCACCACCAGAGGATAAAGCTGGGCGCCTGGACCGAGCAGTCCTGGTGTCTGAGTGGGGAGAATTTTAAAACTGTCTTCCAGTCAAGCTATTCTATAGAGACTCGGAGGCAGAGAGAGAGATGACCTGAGCTATGCAGTAAGGCCTAGGCCTGCCAGCATTAGAACTCTGAGCTTCGTGTTCTAAGTCAATGCTTTGACTTCTTTGACAGACTGGCATTATGAGAGAGGCCCCACCCCCAGCATGCCTGGAGCGCTCTCCAGAGCCCTATCTATCGCTCCTGTTCACGGGCTGCTGAGGTGAGAGCCTGTGGCCCTCAGTGCCCACATGGCTCCTGTGTTACTCTCTGAAAGCTGGGCTCCTCTGCCTGGTCTGGGTATCTCCACCTCCAGCTGGACAGAGACCAGCCTGGCTGCTGACATCCATACTCCCAATGTCTCGAGGTCTTGCTGAGATGCCAGCACCCACTGGGAGGGCTCCGTGGTGGAGTCACAGCCCTGGACCCACAGCTGCCTCTTTTCATTTGGCCTCTTTAGGCCCCCTTCCCCCACAGGGCTGTTTTCTTTCTGCAAAGGGACCAGGTGCTCCTGCGATCTCCTGGAGGGAGTGAAAGGGCTGAGCACTTTTAACAAGGCACCTGCCATAAGCCCTGGCATGGGTCCTGGTCCCAAACCTTCATCTAGAACAGCGCTTCTCAACCTGTGGTGGAGACTCCTTTGGGGTTGAATGACCCTTTCACAGGGGCCACCTAAGACCATCAGAAAACACAGATATTTGCATTATGATTCATAACAGTAGCAAAGCTACAGTTATGGAGCAGCAGTGGGAATAATTTTAAGGTTGGGGTCACCACAACCTGAGGAACTGTATTAAAAGGGTCGCAGCATTAGGGAGGCTGAGAACCACTGCCATAGAGACTTCTGCCTTGGCTCATAGAAGGTCTACTAGAGACGGAGGGGAGAGCCAGTGGCTTTGTGTGTATGTGTGTGTGTGTGTGGATGACTTAGCTGACAGTGCGCTCTGTCTCACTGTGTGATGTGGGGGGCGGGGGTGACGTAGCTGACGGGTGCACCCTGTCTCCCTGTGTGATGTGGCGGGGGGCGGTGTGTGTGTGTGTGACGTAGCTGACGGTACGCTCCATCTATCTCCCTGTGTAATGCCGAGCCCTTCTGCCATGAGGCAGAGGCTGATCAAAGGGCAATGTGAGCTCCGGGATTTCCCAGCCCTTTGGAAAATAAACTAACCTGTCTCAGGCATTTGATTATAGTAACAGAAAGTGCAGGGAGGCCTAGTGCTCGCACCCCTGGGCACTGCTGAGTAATCACCGAGACCAGGTGCTGTGCAGGTTCAAAGCTGCATCTCCAGGGAGGAAGGGAGGGGGCGGGGGAAGCAGACATGTGAGACGCTCATTCCTGCTATGGCAGAACAAAGGCCTGCTTCAGATATAAGCTATGCCACTGCCCCCTTCTCCCGGGCTGTGAGCTGCAGCCCTTACAGTTCCCACACTTCAGGCACACCGCAGGACTTGGTGAGGTGAGTGATGACCCCAGCTTCATCTATAGATAAGGGAAGTGAGGCCCAGAGAGGGTAACTTGCCCCAGGTCACTACACAGCAAGAAGGAGACACAGACTGAGGAAGCACGGAGGGAAGGCAACTGATTCTTAAAGAGGAGTGTGTGTGTGTGTGTGTATGTGTATATGTGGTATGAGGTGTTGTGTATGATATGTAATGTGTAGTGTGTGGTGTATGTATGGTGTGTGATATATATGTGTGTATATATGCATGTGTGTGTGGTGTATGGTGTGTATGTATGTGATGTGTGTATGTATGTGTATATGTGTATGTGTATAGTGTGTGTATGTGTATTGTGTGTGGTGTGTGTGTATGTGTGTATGTGTGTATGTGTATAATGTGGTGTGTGTGTGGTGTGTATGTGTGTATATATGTGTAGTGTGTATGTGTGTATATATGCATGTATATGTGTGTGATGTGTATGTGTGTGCAGTGTGTGAGTATAGTGTGGTGTGTGTGGGTGTGGGTATATGTATGTGTGGTGTGTGTGTGAGTGTAGTGTGGTGTGTGTGTATGTATGGTGTGTGGTATGTATGTATATATGCATGTATATATGTGCTGTGTATGTGTGTGGTATGTACATGTGTATATGTATGTGTGTGGTATGTACATGTGTGTAGTGTGGGGGGGCGTGGTCTCCAGAGTGAGGACTATGAGGTGTGTCTAAGTGTGCCCTCCCCTCTGACCTCCGTTCTCACCTCCTCCCCAGGATGTCAGCTCTGTGCAGGGCCCTGTGGGCAGTCAGGTCACCCTCCAGCTCTGACTGATGGAACAAGGGGCTGGTTTCTGATCAGGATCTAGGAGAGCCGCACGTGGGTCCCCGAGATAGAAGAGCAGAGTGAGAAAGGAGGAAGCTGAGGCTATCCTAGGAGGATCCTGCCTGGGTTCAGCAACTCTGGCCAAGGGTGACGTGGTCCTACCACCTTCCTTCTGACCCTTCCTTCTGAGCCCGGCTGCACTTCCTGCTCCTGTGGCTCCTGGCATCCCTTCCAGCCTGACCATCCCTCTAGTTTCACCTACAATGCTAGGGAGGGACAGAACAACAGGTACAGAGACCCAAGTGACCAGTGACCGGAGTAGACCAGGAAAGGCCAGCAAGTGCCCTTGGGCCTGGTGCTGAGTCTGGGCTCCTGCACGCTCCGTAGCATCAGGGGCCCCTGGCCTTGAGGACTTCCCTGAAGAGGAACGGCAGGTCAGGTGTTGCTGGGACCAGAGTCGGCTCCTCTACCATGTTGCTGAGGCCCCGTGGCTCATTTTCAATCAATGCTGTCCCCACACAGGAGCAGAGTTAATTAAACACAGCTTACCCCACGGCAAAGGAAAGGGAGCTTCCTCCTGGAGAGCAATTAGTATTTCAACTCCACCTCCTCGCTTCCCTCTCCACCTCCTGCCCAGGCTCCGGGCTTTTCTGCTGGCTGTCCATCAATTAGCGTGAAGAAGCCAGGAGGAAATGCAGAGACCAGAGGCATCCTATCAGATGCCCTCCCTCCAATGGGGAACCGGCCTCTGCACCCAGAGAGCATGTGTTTCCAGTGGAGGAGCTTGCTGGGCTTCTGGGAGCAGATGTCTCAACCTCTCTGTTTTCTTGTTCACACCCTAGGGATTCAGGTGGCTTATCTGCTAAGAATTGTTAATTTCAAACGAGAAAAAGTGGTGTCAAGCGACATACCTGGCCTGGTCATGCCCTGGGGCTCTTTGAGTGTGCATTTGCTTCTGTGTGTGATGTATTGGATGTGCTTGTGTGCTTGTGTTTGCACACACGTATTCAGGTACACACCTGTGTGTACAAATATTGAGGTCAGAGGTCAACATCATGTGTCTTCCTCGATCTTCCTCAACTGTTTTCCTTCTTGGTTTTTTGAGACAGGGTCTCTCATTGAACCTGGAGACCACGGATTGGCCAGCAAGCCCCAAAATCCTCCTGTCTCCATTGCCTCAGAGTTGGGATTGCAGGTACATTCTGCTTTTTATGGCGATGCTCGGGATCCGAACTCAGCTCCTCCTCATGCTTACACAGCAAAGCATTTTATCCACTGAGCTATTTCCCCAGAAAATTTGTTTCCCCCTAAAGCAGCTAGAACCAGAGACCTCTAGCCAACTGGGCCACCACTTTGCTGTGTGGCATCAGACGGGTACCTTGCCTTCTCTGGGCCTCTGTGGGAAGGAAGGTTGTGTCTCTGCCTGTGTGTAATTCAGACTTCTGGGAGATCAGGAGGGCACAGAGTGCTGTAGCCCTACAAACATGAAACTGAGAAGATTCTGGGCCCAGCTGCCTTCGCTCTGCTGCCTGCCTCATGTGCTCAGGGAACCATTTTAAAGCCTGGTGCCTCCACTTGCTTGTCTGTAAAGTGGGAAAGCCGCTGCCCTTCCTTGTCTAATTAGTCAGGCCAGGGAGGGGCCTTTAGTGCCAGTGTCAGTGACAGGGTTGGCTGCTGCCCTGGGCAGACTGAGGCCTAATGGCAGGGGTTGGTCCGAGAGCAGGAAGGGGTTTCTAGTGCAGAGCCCTTGTCCTCCTGTGACTAAGATGGGGAAGGAGGAGATTCTTTGGGGCCTTGGAGCAGGACCCTCCGGAGAAGTGGGTTCTGCTGCTCCAGGCTCCTGGGAAACCCCCTTCCCACGTCTGTCCTCACCGCCAGCTTCATGGACCCTCTACATCCAAAAGCCAGTGGTTGGAGGCCACAGAGCTGTGAAAATAACAGATCCAAGAGCCACCCCATAGAGCTAGGGATGGCCACCTCATAGAGCTGGGGACGGCCACCTCATAGAGCTGGGGACGGCCACCTCCATAGAGCTGGGGATGGCCACCTCCATAGAGCTGGGGATGACCACCTCCTAGAGCTGGGGACAGTCACCTCCGTAGAGCTGGGGATGACCACCTCCGTAGAGCTGGGGACAGCCACCTCCATAGAGCTGGGGACGGCCACCTCCTAGAGCTGGGGATGGCCACCTCCGTAGAGCTGGGGACAGCCACCTCCTAGAGCTGGGGACAGCCACCTCCATAGAGCTGGGGGTGGCCACCTCCTAGAGCTGGGAATGACCACCTCCTAGAGCTGGGGACGGCCACCTCTTAGAGCTGGGAATGGCCACCTTATAGAGCTGGGGATGTGGCCCAGTTGTTAAAGTGCTTGTCAGACACGCACAATGTCCTGGGTTCTGTACACACATCTATAATCCTGGCACTGCAAGATCAGAAGTTCAAGGTCACCCTCAGCTATATAGTGATTTAGAGGCCAGCCTGGGACACAGAAGACGCTAAAACTAGAAAAGGAAAACAGAAAACACGTTTTAAACATACCAGTCATTAAAGCACAGCCTCTCTGCTGAATCTCCCAGCAGCCAGGGAGGGAGGAGGGAGGAGGAGGGAGAAGGAGGAGAGAGCCCAGTTGTCAGAGCAGGAGACTGAGGCTCAGGCAGTTTGTACCAGTTGTTGTGAGAGAACAGGGCTGGGTGTGAACCATGGTATCCAGTGCCCTGCTCGGGTTCTGCTGGCCCTCTTCTTCACCGAGTCTAAACAGCAGGCGAGTTTAGCTGTCTGTCAGTGAGTGCCTCCTATTTGCTTATTGTTAAATCGCAGTCCCACCCCTCCCATGGCAAGCCTTGGCCACTTACATGCGGGTGCTTATAGGGCTCAAACCTCCCCACACCCGGCTGGAGCAGGCTTTCTCCCAGGTGACCCGGGCGTCCCTGGAAGGGGTTCATTCTTTATGAGTGGAAGTTCCCACTGAAATAGTGATGGAGGCTCGCACCATGAATACCTGCGTGGGTGATGGACATTTATTGTCATATCTGGACTCCCAAGCTGCACAGGTTGGTGGTAGCGCTGGTGGCATGGTAGATATGCTCACATCAGTGTCACCACGAACATGTGTACAGCTGTTACACTGGCTGTAACATCACTAGGCAACAGGCACTTTTCATTCACATCCTTTTATGGGACCACGGCAGGATAGAGCTGCGTCCTATCAGCTCATGGACCTCATGGCTTAGGTACATGATTCCTTGGGAAAGGCTGGCAAGTCACCTATGCATATTAGGGATGAAGGAGTTGAGCCCAGAGAGGGGAAGCCACTGCCTGAGCTGTAGCCCAGCACAGAGACCTCCTTCCCATATTGCTGGGCTCTGATCTGGGTCTCTAGGGGAAGCCCCCATGATGTTCTCCCTACAGGAGGAACAGCAGGCATGCTGTCACTTCCCAAGGTGCCTGAGCTTCTCAGAGGCTTGAAGTTGGGGGAGGGGTGTTAAGGCTGTACTTGGTCCCTGCCTCTGTCAATAAAATCTAGCCTTGCTCAATGACATTCATGGGGACCAGTCACGGTGCAAGTGTGAGTAGCCAGTGGAAGGCCCATGTGTTAGTTACCTGTCTCCTTGCTGTGGCAAAACGCCCGAAGAAACAGCTTAAGGAGGCGAATTTCCTTAGGCTCACACTTCAAGGGTACACAGTCCATCACGGTGAGAAGATACAGAGCACGAGGCAGCTGCTCACACGGCATCCGCAGTCAGAAAACAGGAAGAGACGGATGCTGGTGCTCAGCTCACTTCCTCCATTTTATTCAGTCCAGGACCCCAGTTCACGGGATGATGCTGCCCAGGTCCAGGATGGGTCTTCCCTCCTTGATCGACCTCTCTGGAAACACTCCCACCACAGAGAACGTTATGTGGCCCACTCACTAGATGTGGTTCCTGCTCCTCACTGTGAGATTAAGTACCCATTGTGGAAACCAGAACTCTAGCTGTCTCTGCTTCCTGGGTGGCCCCATAGAGAACCCTTTACAGCAGAGGACATGAAAGGCCATGATGGTGGGGCTGTGTGTGCCAGCAACACTGACAGGGAACCTGGCCAAAGGTGAGCTGCGGTGAGGGCATAAGAATTCCAGGGCTCAGGGGACATGCTGTTAATCCACATCCCATGAAGGACCCAAAAGGCCTTTGATCATAGTCATACATGGCTGTGAAGCCACCAGCTTCTTCATGCTGTGTGCTCAGGTCCTACAAGGTAGTTCCAGAAGGCCAGTTCTTCTCTAATCAAGCCATATCATGCTCCCGTCTCACTGGCCCACCAGCCTCCTGCACATCCCTTTCTGCTGGTCTTCTGCCGCCCGCATGTCACTGGACTTCCTTCGGCACACACCGAGTGAGGAATCCTTTCTTGCTGACACAGCAAGGGGTCTTAGGGGGTCTCAAGCAGGCAGGTGGTCCCTTCTTCTTGTTCTACCCTGCTCTATGTTTGCCTACAAAGACACGGCCAAGCTGGGGCCATTTCAAAGTCTACAGCCCCATGCCATGAAAACAGTCCAGGTGTATCTGCAGGGGAGTGTGGACACCCTCGGCAGGGTTGTGCCTTTGGAGGGTGTTGTCTTTGTGTGTGAGCGCATGTGTGTGTGTGTGAGGTCATAGATGAACTTCGCGCATCTTCCGCCATTGCCCTCCTCTCTGTGCCTTGAGACAGGATCTCCTACTGAGCCCACACCTCACCAACTGGTTACACCGACTGGCCAGTGAGCCAGTCTGGGAACTGGGGATCTGAACTGGGGACCTCATACTTGCACAAGAAGCGTTTCACCCACTGAGCCACCCCCAGTATCCCTTCCAGGCTCTCTCTCTGCTTCCTGGCCACTCTGAACTGAACAGCTTTCTTCCTTCACAGTTGACCCCATGGCATTCCCTTTCACCATGCATGGGCCCCAAAGCAGCAGAGCCAAGTGACAGACTGAGAACCCTCTGAAACCAAGAGACAACGTTAATCCTGTCTCCCTTAAGCTGTTTCCTCTGGTGTTTTGTTACAGCACCAAAAACTGGCTGATGCAGTCACATAACAGTTCCAAGCCTCAGTTTCCCCAAATGTGAATTCAGAGAATAAGAGTCCCAACTTCAGAAGAAGAGTGTGAATTTCGAGCTTGTATTTGGCTCTAACATGTGAGTCACTGCGATGACCAGGATCCCTGAAGCCATTTGCAAGGTACAGTGCCGAGTGAGACAGACTTGAAGCCACAGGCTTTGCTGCTAACTCCTGCAGCATTGCCCAGCCCTGCTCAGTCTGAGGTGACCCTTCTGAACTTTTCTTGCTGGGTTTCTTATGCTTCTTCAGAGATGGGGCCGGCCTATCTTTGCGTCCCCTGGCATCTCCCGGAGACCCTCACCCTGTACTGCTCCCACCAGGCCTGGAGCTCAGCCTGGTAGTGGCCATGGGGGGCTTCTGGTGCCTCTCTCCTCTTCTGAGACTGTTTGTGGTGATCAAGTTTCCATCAGAGGCCTAGGCAGCACATCTGTGGTATCCCACGGCTGAGCTGAGGGATCGTGTGCCTAGGAGAGCCGAGGTCTGATCTGCCATAGCAGAACAAACCCCGTTTCTCTTACTTTGTCCTACGTGTACCCTGTGCTCTGCAGGAGCCTAGGCTGGCAGATTGGTCCTTCGGTGAGGCAGGGAGGAGGCAGAGGCTTTGGAAGCATCTGGCCTGGAGGTCAAGACACCAGTGTCTCTCACAGGCTGTATGACCTGGGCAGGTCACCAGCCCTCTCTGTGTCAGGTCCTTCGATGTTTTGATAACGGGTCATGACACCATGTGTCCATTTGGATCACAGTGGAGACTTGGGGACGCCTCATTTACCTCTATAGCATCAGGGGCCCAATCACTGTGTGGCAGATGCTAAGTGCTTAGCAACTGTTTGCTGAGTGAGCAGAGTACACAGAGACCGTGCAACATTGAGTCCCAGTCACCACAGCCGCCAGGAAAAAAAATGACTTTGGATGATCTGATGGACTAGATTCTCAGATCTCTGTCCAGTCTGGGGAAGGAGAGAGAGAGAGAGAGAGAGAGAGAGAGAGAGAGAGAGAGAGAGAGAGAGAGAGAGAGAGAGAGAGAGGGAGAGAGGATGGGAGAGCAGCCAGTGAGCAGACCGG
>NW_026067894.1:1646926-1791659 GCF_014885135.2 Alexandromys fortis
CAGAAGATGGGAAAGCAGCCAGTGAGCAGACCGGTGAGTGGCAGCCCTGTCCTGGGGGCCTGTCCCTCCCCCTCCCTCCCCTCTTTCTCCTCCCCATCCCTCTCTTCTTAACTGTCATCCATTGGAGGGCTGAGCAGGGAAATGGAGGCTGGTGAGGACCCAGCATCTTAGGGAGCCACATCTTAGGGAAATCCCCAGGTATTGGGGCCATGGCACCCGAGCCAGTAAGGGACAAGAAGGCAATGTGACTAGAACAGAGACTGACTGAGGCCAGGGTTGGAGGGGAGCCTATCTTGGTCATTGTCTGACCTGTGACCTTGAATGAGCTTGGTCCTATAAGCCTGCAATTGTGACCCCAAGGCCAACAGGTACATGTGGCTGCTGGGGTGTGTTGGATACAGGGCCCATGTGCTTCAGGAAGGTAAGGCAAAGGTTGAAGGGTACATGTTAGCTGCATGGGTGGGCGTCCCAAGACATGGAGGGATCAGCATCAAAGTTATAAACATAAAGTCTGCCTCAGGGCACGGGGGACTAAGGTCCCCTTGGGTCACAGCTGAGGCCATTCACGACAAGCTACAGAGAAAAGGTGCAGAACAGAACCCTTTGTCACCGTCACTCGGCAAAGTTATCTTGACATATGCACGTAGATCAGATTTAAAATTTCAGAATTCATGTGAATGGAAACGCGGGGCCTCAGGAACAGTTATGACACTTTAATGATGGGGACAATGGCAGAGTGATAAGCCAGGCTCAGTGACTGGCAGCTTGCACCCTGAAAGAGCGGTCAAGCCCAGAGCTCCTGATCCCTCAGCGACAGCAGGCATGCCTGAGAAGTGGAAGGGACAGGAGCGGGAGTCTGTCTACCCCTCACTGGATTTAGCCTGGGCCTCACTTTCCTCATTTTTAAATTGGGGTAATAAGAGCTTAAAGAGCTGAATGAGGGAATGAATGACCATGTCTCGGGCCGTGGGTAGCATCGTCCTGTGGAAGCAGCAGCAAACATCACTACTGTTTGTCATTTTGCAGGCCAAGTGACAAGCTGGCAGGTGACAGGCTAAAGCCAAAGCTCCCCGGGGACACACCCAGATGCTGGTCCCTCCCAGCCTCTGTAGCCAGGTGAAACCCTGAAAGTAGCTCAGGGATTTCCATGGGTAGGTGTGACACCTGCTTGGGGCTGTCCCTGGGGAGGTGTGACACCTGATTAGGGGAGGTGTGACACCTGCTTAGGGGAGGTGTGACACCTGCTTAGGGTTGTCCCTGGGGAGGTGTGACACCTGCTTAGGGTTGTTCCTGGGGAGGTGTGACACCTGCTTAGGGTTGTCCCTGGGGAGGTGTGACACCTGCTTAGGGTTGTCCCTGGGGAGGTGTGACACTACAGACTTAGCCTTGAACCAGCACTTCCCACTTCCCATCTCTGGAGCCCACTCCTTGCAAATGCCCTATATCCTTCTAGTCTAGGTGCCCCTGGCATGTTTTATGATTTCATTTGGGTCTGAAGGTCTGAGCTGAAGGGGGAGAGGGGACACAGGGACAGATGAGGGTTCTCAGGGGCGGCAGTGAGCAGAGGAGAGGAGTTCGGAGTAAGAGGTGATTCTCTGGCATCCACTGAGCTTAAGATCTTGTTTTTCTGCTCAGTGCCATCCTTCCTCCAGCTTCACACAGGAGGCTGAGGCATACAAGAGGACTATGGCTTGAGACAGGGTCTCCCAGTGTAGTCCAGGCTAGCCCTCAAATTAAGCTCCTCCTGTCTTAGTCCCCAAAGTGCTTGGATTATAGGCATAGAGTCATTGCTCTTAGAGCAAACAGAGGTAACCTGTGGGTGTGCCACATGCTTGGCAGGCTGGGTTTGGGCAAGAGATTAACAAGGATACCCTAGGACTGAGAGATGGCTCAGTGGTTAAGAGCACTGGATGCTCATACAGAGGGCCCAGGTTTGAACCCCAGCACCCTCATATTGGTTCACAACCATCCATAACTCCAGTTCCAGGGGATCTAGTGACCTCTTCTGGCCTCGAAGGGCACCACACACAACGTGGTACATATACATATAATGCAGACAAAGCACTTAACTCACATAAAAATAAAATAAATAAATCTAAAATTCAAAATGTAAGCAGGGACTGATTGGGGAGGACTCCCTGGAAGAGTCACAGTGTTCTCCTGCAGGCCATGAGGGTTGGGATCCGAATCCAGCCATGTAGCCTGCCCAGCTCAGGTGGAACATCACCATGACAACAGTAGGCTCTCAGCAGTGCATCCCTCAGGCTTCTAGGGACCCAGGGGCAGGCAGGAAGGTGGATTCCAAGGTAGACTATTTGGAGGAGGGTGAGGCTGGCAGAAAGTTGCTCTTAGTCTGGCACAGGGCCCCATCTACTTTCATGGTGAGTGACAGAAAGTCTTTTAGGTTATAAGATGGAAGTGTCTGAATTTGATGGACAGTGCAGTCCCTGAGGGTGGAGCCCAGGGAGGAGGAGGTCTACAGCGGAGCCTCTGGGAGGTGGCCTTCATTGAGACTGGAGTGCACTAGGTGATGGGGGCTTTACAGATTCACTGCTGAGATGGTGGCCCAGACAGACTGGAGGCGGGGGCTTCCAGCAGGTGGGAGGAGGGAAACAAGGGTAACTCTAGGGGAGGAAAGGACTTATGGGATGGGGAGATGAGGGGGCAGAGATGCTCTGTGGAGTTGAGAGTGACAGCCTTATGACATGGGGTTATGGGGTACTGATGAGGGGAGCCAGGGCTCCGAACATGAAGTAGAAGAAGCAGACTCGTGTCTTTAATCTCTGACTGACTTTAGCTGGCCACAGGGGTATCTATTGTGTGGCTTTCCCAGGATATGCGAACATATGTCTGTTCCCTTCAGATAGGGCACACTGATGAGCAAAGAAATCATCTACCTGAGTGCAGTTTGGTGAGTTTATTGGGTTGTTTATAGGTTCGCGGATGTCACTCGAAGGCAGCTAAGACATCATGGGGTGACTCAAGAAAGCTGCCTCTCTGGAGCTCCCTGAAGGCAGCTGCACCCAGTCCCCAGTCACTGTCACTGCCTATCTAACATTAGGAAGAGCTTTGGGAGTCTTGTACGTTTCAGGGGCCTCCTAGACTTTGTGTGTTTCCTTTCCTCACCAAGGCCTGTGAGCCCTCTTCCCTCCAGGCAGGAGTGCTTCAGTTTGGAGGGGACGGCCTCATGTCACCATGGCTGACACACTCTCATTCCTTCAGAGACACAGAGTGCAGATCCGGGAGCAGAAGTTGGGGGCAGTGGGCTAGTTCCACTGATGTCTTCCTCAGGGGCTCACAGGTCCTCACTGTGAATGCTCCCCCATGCCTCCTGGAAGGGGAGAGAGAGTACTGAGGACAGTCATGGCTTCATGGAGTCTGGGGAGAGGAAGAGGAATGAAGACAATAAGGAAGCTGTAGCCAGAATTGGCTGGGGTGAAATTAGAAAGATGAATTTGGAAATAACAGGACAGGAAGATGTAGTAGCCTGAGAAGATGGGGCTTTGGGGAGGGAGGGACCAGACCGCAGGGACAGAGAGACCACCGTGGAGATGGTGAGCCTGGCCAGGGTCCCAGTAGCACAGCTGGCACCATCGGGAGAAGATACACGGGAGGTAGAGGGAACAAAGTCAGAGTAGGCTCGTGGGAGGGAGTCTTCAGATTGGGGTACATGTCCCATTCACTGCTTTGTCCCCCATCTCCAGAGTTTTGGGACCACTCCAAGATCAGTGGAGATAGGAGAAGTCAAAGGAAGTCATCTACTCCAGGCACAGAAAGGGCAGGGTCAGAAAGGGCAAACCTGATCTTAGCTCAGAGGAGAGGATGTAGAGAATGATGGACCGCGGAAGGAAGGACGTGGGGAGGTAAAACACGGGGAAAGCAGGAGAGATGCCCATGGGGATGGAGGAAGAGACTGAGGGGTGAGAAACCTCAGGCTGTGGCATTCCTTCAGAGCGCCAGGGACACGTCCTGGATAAACTCATTGGTTCCTTCAGTAGGGTCTGGTTACTTCCACAGAGAAACCTGCCCTTCCCTGAATGCAGGGTGGGGTTAAATGGCACTGAGTCCCTTCTATGTATTAATCTAACTAACTGTGGGCATCACTGCCCTGTCTTACCACTCCTGCCTGAAGCTGGGGTGCTATGTGGTCAGAATGTAACTGTGAATATCCAGTTCCACCTGGACTGAACAGGACAGGATTACAGTCAGGCTAGGCCCTCCTCATGGAGGCTCAGTGTGCTGGGGTCTAGAGCAGAGGCCCAGTGCCTGCTCAGATAGTTTATCAGGGTGGGATGGTTGATTCCCAGCTGCACAAAACCGACATCCCTGGGACCGAAGAGACCGTTTAGCAGATAAAGACCAGAGGTTAGTTGCCAGCACCCGCATAGGGCTACCCACAACCACCTGTAACTCCAGGTTGAGGTGATCTGGTTCCCTCTTATGGACTCTATAGGCACTGGTACACACATGGTGCGAGCGTGGACGCATACATATTTTTAAAAATCAGAACCAAGAGCACCCAGACCAGGTAGCCCTGGTACATGCTGGTACAAGGCTCTCTTTCTGACACGAGGAAGGAAAATGTCTTCCTGCACTCTGGGCTTTGAACACTCTAGTGTAGGAATTTCCAAAGACGGGTGGGTGGGGTTCACAAGGCTGGAACAGGAAGAACCATGAGTTTACTAAGCCTGTGACGTCATAGAAGTTCCTCGTGGGGGCCTATGTCTTTCTCCTGCAGCAGGTCAGACAGCAGCCTTCCTCCTTAGAGCAAAACTGCTTTGGTCAGTGAGAGAAAGAGAAGTCATAGACCCACACCAGGAACCCTTTAGAAAGAAGAGAGAAAGATCTGTGGTCAGTCTGAGCCAGCTTAGAGTCTGGCGCTGAACCTGCCTCTGGCCAGCTATGTGTCCTTGAACTCAGTGAGTCTCTTGACTTCTCTGTGTCTATTCTGAAGGGATGTTGGGAGGGCTTCAGGGTATTTGCACAAACTTTTGTGTCCTTTTGGCCCTCCCCTAACCCTAAGGTGGGGTTCCATTAGAATCTCTATTTTACCAATGAGCCAAGCAAGGGGAATGAGAGATTTTTTTCCCACCATGAAGCTGAGAAAGACATGAAACAGGACCCACACTCAGTCTGACTCATGGCCAGTGTGAGCCTTCTCTTCTGCCCATGACCACACAAAGCTTTACTAGGGCAACCCAGTGTCACACCTCCAACTCCTGCTGGAAGTTCCGTCCCTCGGTTTCAGGACGGGCCAACTGGGAAGGGCAAAGTCACCACTTGCAGGTTGGCCTGTCAGATGCCTCACAGCCCAGGAAGAGGCAGCAGCTGGCATGGAACTGTCCTCTACCATTAGGGAGCTGCTCTCAGCTCCACTGACAGGTGACTTAGGGCTTCATGCTTTGGGGACAGAGAACCTGGTTCCTGGGCACAGAGGGAGTGATGCAAGGGGGGCGGTGATGGTCAGCTCAGGTGCCTATAGATGGCCTTTCTGGCTCAACAGCTGGGTCTGCTCTGCCTGCCCTGGCTCTGAGTACCCAGAGCAGCCTGTGGAGTGGGCTGGAAAGGATGGGGTTTATGAACAGGACATGGGAACAAGGATGCTGAAGCTTGCCAGCTGGGCTGTGTCCTCACTAGGAGCTACAGCTGCTGACTCAGACTCTCAGGGAGTCAGGGGGCAAGGGAGACAGCCCTTGCTGTGTGCCCTGCTCTCTGGTGGCCCTTGACCTCCTGATGGTAACAAAATAGCATGAAGGGGCCGAGGATGTGGCTCACTTGATAGAATGTTTTCCTAACATGCACAAAGTCTTAGGTTCATGCTCAGCACCGTCTGTATACAGCCAGGTGTAGTGGTACGTGCTTCCAGCATCCCAGCACTTGGGAGATAGAGTAAGGAGGAGTTCAAGGCCAGCCTTGGCTATCTAAGACCTGCACCAAAGAAACCAAACCAACCAACCAGCCTACAAACAACAATGAAAACAGAAACAAGAACAGCTTGGAGTACTAATGGAGTTGGGCCCTTGGTTAAAGTCTTGACTCTTACACCAGTGAATCGTAGAATCTAAGGCAGTGGTTCTCACCATTGGGTCGTGACCTCTATGGTGATCAAATGACTCTTTTACAGGGGTCACCTACGACCACCGGAAAACACAAATATTTACCTTATGATTCATAACAGTAGCAAAATTACAGTTATGAAATAGCAATGAAAATAATTTTATGGCTGGGTCACCGCAGCATGAGGAACTGTATAAAAGGGTCACAGCATTAAGGAGGTTGAGAACCACTGCTCTAGAGGCTGCTGTGGTCTTATAAGCTAATCACACTGAACCCCCGTAGAGGCCAGGTGTTAGGGTCTGGCTCACAGCTGGATGAACTAACATCAGATTCCATTTTCTCCTCTCTCTCTATCCCTGCCGTCCCCTCCCTCTACCATCTTCCTCCTACCTCAGCCAACTGGGAACTCTCTGGTATCATCTTGTCTCACATTCGCCCCCAGAGCAAGCTCTGACCTGACCTCACCCCAGGCCCTCAGCCCAAGGCTCCCCAGTAAGGCTGAGGAAGCTTTTCGCTCTGAGGGAGCTGACTCTCCCCAGCTCACGGCCTCTGGTTCACAGATCCCTGGGTTCTGTCCAAGGTGAACAGGTCTCCAAGTGTGGAAAGCTCTAGCACCCTCAGCTCCTGTGCTCCTACAAGCTCCAAGGGGTTGGCTGAGCAGAGACGCTCCAGAGCCATGAATGGATCAGGGGACCCACCAGGTGAGGAGAGCCAAGTTCTCCTGTCACTGATGGAGGACGATGGAACATAGTGAGCAGGAAGCTTCAAGATGCACAAAGGTGGCCGTCAGGGAGTCACCTCCCTAGACTTGCCTGTGACATCATCTTTCTTCACTGTAGCCAGACTTTTTTTGGATACTGTCACTGTTACCTAAGACAGAATTGCCAACACAACATTAGAAATACAACCTCTGTGTGTGTGTGTGTGTGCATGTGTGTGCACATGTATGTAGAGGCTAGGGGTCAGTCTCATATGTCAGTACCTTGGGTAAGACCTGGGGCTTCTTACTCTGCCTCCTATGCAATCTGCAGGCCACCATTGACCTTGCTATATCACACACACACACACACACACACACACACACACACACACACTGCTCCAGCTTCTCAGCGACAGCATGATGGCTTCTTCATATATCCCTGTCCCACTAGACTCTGATATCAACATGCAGATTGACCACTGTATGCCCCTTGTCACTATATCTTCATGCCGCTTCCACCAGGAAGTCTTCTGTGATTACCATGCCTGGTCTGGTCCTGGCAGATGATGGTCATGAGCTCACACCCCGAAGGTAGGCTCTTCTTTTTTTGTCTTTCCTGTCCTTAGACCCTTGTTTGGCTGACAGAGTGCTGTTAGGTGACATTCTGGGATTTTCAAGACCTAGGTCATACACAACTTGGCACTCATCCCTCAAGCCAGCTGCTTAGGTGACATCTTTGCCCATCTGAAGATGCCACAATGAGAGGAGATTCAGTCTGGCTGCCTGCAGGGACAGACCCACACCTCCCCTTGCCTCTGATCTGGCCACTGGAAACATCTTGAATGGTCAGTTGCCATGAGACGAAACTACTGCAGAATACATCTGGCTGAGCCCAGCTGCCCCCTGCCCCTAGTACTGCATGAGACCAGCTGCTCTGGTGCCAGCCATGATCCTGCCTGCCAGGACAGTTCATTTCACAGGAGCAAGACTCCATCAGGATCTGCCCCCCAACAAGCCACGTGCTTCTGTGATTGTCTGTCCTGGTAATAGGTTGGCCACCCACCCAGACTACCTCTCTTCAGTAGCTTTCTGGTGAGCAAGCATTCCACAAGCTCTGGGCTACAGCTAGGTGGGTCAGGACTGAATACAACCCAGTGGGTTGTGGATGAAGGTGATAGAGTCTCCTAGTCCTGAATGGGAACGTGTTCTAGTGGCTTCCTGCTGCGGGTCCCTAATGTATGACGCAGGGGGCCACATATTGGACATGAAGGAGGCTTGCTGGTAAGAACTGGTCCAGGAGAATGTCATCTATCTCCCACCAACTGACTTCTGTGCAGGAGAGACAAACTTCAGGCCGTTAGGTGAGGGATGGGAAGCGGGTCTATGCTGTGCCCAGTGCCGTGGGTTGCCCCGCCCCTTGTCTCTGGGTCTCTCGCCATGTTGCCCTGATGCCCGAGGTTTGTAGACACTGGGAAACTCTGGTGTGTGGCCACTGAAGGGCTGCCCACTCTCTTCTGCACAGCCTCCTGTGTCGTACAGTGGCCAGGCTCCTGCACAGCCTATGGTGAACGCAAGACGGACCGTGCCCTGCCTGTCACCTCGAAGGCAGTGGCTGCTGTCCCACTTCCCATGATCCTCCTCTTCTGTGGCCTGATTTGAAGGCTGATATTTTCCAGCTTTTTCTCTTTTGGCAGGGGATGGTTAGGGGAGGGCTAGGCGGCAGCTTCATTCTAGTCAGAAGCTAAAAGGCTCGTTGGGTTTTCTGATAGCCTTTGAATGGGCTCTTCTCACAGACGGCTCCTCGCAGCTGCGAGCGCTTCAGACTCTGTGTGTGGAGGGGGCAGAGCAGATATGAAAGGCTCCTCCGCTGCCACAGAAGAAGGAGAATGCGGGATAAAAACGACAATGCGGCTGATACATGAAATGGAGAAATTCTGGCACTCGCCGTATCATTAATCTGTCTAAAGTGGCTTTGATCTCTTCTGCTTTAATTAACTTGTAATTATAACATGATGATTTCAGCGGCAGTCAGGAGCTGGGAGCTGGGCCTGACAGCACCTTCGGGTTCCAGAGGTGTTGGGGGAGCTGCCTCATCTGCCTTTCAGAGGGCACCCCATACTCTTCCTACACATGAACACACTCACACATGCGCACCTACATATGTGCACATTCATACACGTGAACATGTCACACACTTGTTCACTTGAGTACTCAGGCACACATGTACACACAGGCTCACGTGTGCATGGTCACATGCCTATATATGTGTGTGTGCACACATGTACTCACATATACATTTACATGATATATTCACACATGCACAACTACACACCTAACTGGATCTGTATTTATGCTCACAGGCACAATCACTCATGTATGTTTTCACACACCCATGTATTTAACACACACCTACACTGACATGTACATGCACACTCAATCATTCTTGTACACGTACACACACGCACAAACACACACACACACGCATGAAATCTCACTCCCAGACTTACCTGCCACTGTCATCATGGAGTAGTAGCCATGTGCTTATGTGGCTGCCAGGTTCCACCCCAAGTCACATGTTACTGGCAGTGGCTACCTGACTAAAGTTGGGGACAGCAGCTGACAGACACGTGGCACCCTCCAGACATCCTCACAGGTGGTCTGATCAGTCCCATTTTCCAAAGGAGGCCCCGAGGTGCCATGAACCCAGCTCGGTTGTCTAAATCCCCAGTCAGGGTCAGACCGTGGTTGTGGTTGACTGACCTGCACTCAGCTCCCCAACCTGAACCGATGCGAGTCCCCCTCCACTTGCTCACAGGGAAAGGGGGCCCTAGTGCTACACTCTGGGTGCTGGATGGCACATAGCGAAAGCGTAAGTGAGCATGGTTCATTGTCATCGCTGGGAGAGCATGTCTACTCTCTGTCTCTAGTGGGGCTGAGTGTGACGCAGAGCAGGCTGGCAGAAGCCACCTTCTGTGTGTGTTACTAAGAAAGTGTTTTAAGTTAATGTATTGACTTCATATGTTTGGGACAGGCCTTGCCGTGTAGCTCAGGCTGTATAAACCCCCTCTCCTGGGTCAGCCTCCCAACTGTTAGGGTGACAGGCTTGCATGCTGCCCAAGTGTTAGGATGACAGGTTGTACGCTGCCCAAGTCATCTTGGAGTTTTGATAACGTGTCCCTCATACACTGGTGGTGTGGTATTTTAGCCATGACCTCTAAGTCCCTCTGCTCTTAGGCCTGCGTTATCTCCTCACTGCCGTGTGAGCTTGGAGCCAAGAGCCTCTGGGCCAGCGTTCAGCCTAGTGAGTGTGGGGAGAGAAAATGGGCCCCTCTCTTGACTTGATGGAGTGAAAGCTGTGGACTGTGGAGGAGACACCCCTGCCCTAGGCACCTGCTCCAGGCATCAGCGTCCTCCTCTCTGTCTGCTCTCTAGGCCTCTTTCCGCATTACTTCTGTCTCCTGGACCCCACTCTTTCTATTATCGCATCTCTATCAATCCGAGAGCTTCACAGAACAAGGTCCATGGTAAGCCCAGTCTTCCACGGACCATCTGAGCCCCACTTCCCTGAGGCATGGTGCCCTGGTGGTCCAGCCAGGCAGCTGAGACCCCCTCACAACTCTGCTAATTGTCTCCCTCGAGAGGCATCCTCATTTTTCCAACCTGGCTGCCAGGACTTGGGGGCAGAACTCTGAGTTCTAGCCTGACTTCCAGCATCTGGTCCAAGGCCTGGTACAGAGCAGTCCCCTGGTAAGCTACGCAGAGACACTCTGATCCCCATAACGTTCAGCACCAGGGTCATTCGTGACCTGTGGGCTACAGGGAACTTGATAGATAGACAGAACTCAAAGTGAATGTTTGATGGGCAGTATCTCATTTAATCTTCTAAGTGACCCATGGAGCATTCATTCATTCATTCGTTCATTCACCATTCATTAATTCATTCACTGTTTGCCATTCCTTTAGCATACATTTGCTCATTCATTAATTCATCTTTCATTCACTCATCATTAATTCATTCATTCTTTCATTTCTTAGTCCCTGGCATGCCCAGACTGCTTCCTGGGTACTGGGCACAAAAGGCCATATGTCTTTCCACCCTAAGCTTAGATGTCAAACATTCTAGGTTTGTCCAGAGACAGGATCCTTGCTGTTTTAAGGGAAGGAGAAACAAAGTCCACTTGCTATTCCCTGGGCTGTTCTGTTTGGGCCAGCCCAAGCAGGGGGAGAGATGCTGGGTGCCCCCTTCAAATCAGGAGCTAAATGGCAGTGAATGTTAGTATTTCGGGACAGGAAATAACTGCTATGCAAATGATATGCAAAAGTATGCAAATCACGGGCATTCAATTCCAGTCCTAAGGTACTTTGGTAATAAGTCTGTGGCAGGCAGGGCTGGTAACGGGGAGGAAGGCACGTGACTTTGGGGATGAGCTAGATAGGACTGCAGGCTTGCTGAAGTATTGCACTCTCAGGAGGCCTCCCTGGCTGCTGAGGAGTCGTGATGGAGCCAGGCAGTGCTTGACCATGAGGAAAAGACAGAGAAAGGGGCAGGCCTACTTCCAAGGGCGAGCAGAGCTACAGGTCACCCTTGAGGGGACAGGAAGAGGCTGGGAGAGCTCCTGGAACCCCAGAGGCCACTGCTGCTGCTGTTGTAGGGAGCCAGCTGCTGTCTGCAGTGGCCGAAGCGGCCTTCCCCTCCACAGCAGCCATTGTCTTTCAGGCGCTGGACTCCCCAGGCTTCGGGGTTTAGCTGTTGTTCGCCAGCTTTTTTTGACAGAGACATGTACAGCGTCCTCCAAGACCACAGTGCTGGTGACGGTGCCTGAGGGCTCAGCACTGGCAAGAGAGTGAGTGGCAGGGAGGGTGTCAGAGACGGGGGATATCACACGGGCCTGTCTAGCGGCAGATTCTTGAGCTCAGAAGGCCAGTGTCCTGTGTTGTAGGAAACTGAGATGAGAACTTCTCAGCCTTCAAAAGACACGCCAGTTGACATATGTACATGTGTATTCATACACACACAAACACTCACACACACACATATGCACATCACCTGAGTCCATTTAGTGTTGCTTGTGTGTCTGTGAGTTTGGGGCTGGGATTGGGCAATCTGTCAGGGGTTTGGTTTTTGTCTCTCAGCAACCGTAGATTGCCTGTGGTCTTCATCTAGCTTTGGGGCCTTGTGACAATTCCCCCAGCCGTATTGTCTTGCCAACTGATGTTACTACTGAGCATGTGACCATGCTGTGGAGATGCCACGGGCGCGGCTTCCATATCATGTCTAGACGACTATGTCACAGTAGGGGTCCTGGTCCTCTGGCTCTCGCAGTCTCTCTGCCCAATTTTCCATGCTGTTCCCTGAGCCTCGGGTGTAGAGGTTATATTGTGGATGAATCAGTTGGGGCTGGGTTCCCCATGGACACTTATTTGCTGTATTTATGGCTACTCGTGGCTCTCTCTCATCGTCTCCATCTGTGGCAAACGATGCTACTTTGCTGAGGGATGAGGCTGCACTTTTCTGTGGTTGTAGAAATAAGAATTTAGACTGCAGTTCGATTGTATATTGGTCTAGGAAGAGAGTGTATTGGTTCCTTTCTGACCTCTCTTGCTGTCCCCATATTCACAGACTTAGCTGGGGACATGAAACCTATGCACTAGCCCAGCCAGGTGAATGTCACAGATCTCCACCTACATTCAAACTCTCTTTTTAAATACCAAAGAAGGAGGTGGGGTGGAAACAAAAGGATAGGGAAATCTGGAGCCCGAGTCCCTGGCTGAGGCCTGAGAATGGAGAATGAGCTAGAAAGGAGAAGAGGCTGCAGTGATGGCCAATGCTCTGTGAAGCTGTGCAGCAGGCAGCTCTTCAGACGTAAATGGGCCCAGGAGAGCATCCCTCCTATGTCCACCAGCCGCAGGCCATCTAGGCAACTTGGCTAATCTGTCTGGGTGTGGTGAGGACCCCAGGCTCTCTCCTGCAGCAACCGGCCAGTGTGTTCCCTTTGCAGGGGGCCCAGGTACAGGGTGGGCCTGTCTCACTGAGCATTTGCAGCAGGGGACTTCACTGAAGCTGCCATTCATCCTGCTTGGTGACCTGAAAAGAGAAGGTGTGTAGGATCACACCTGGGACCTCCTGCATCACTAACAACAGAGGGAAAGATCTTGCCCTTCCTCTGTTAAGCCCAGGAAATGCCTGCCCTGAGTCCCCAGTGTATTTCTTCAGGGATCAATAGCTGTTCTGGTTCCCTAATGGGCTCTGGATGACCCACAGTTCTGGCAGAGCCGTAGGGAGATGCATTAGCTCCCATTGTGTCCCCGAGGGGCATTCAGCCTTAATGGAGAGAAGGACACGGCTGAGCCCGTCTCTCCATTGTTTGAGATATTAATGATGCTTTTACAATTATCACCTTGCGGGAGGGACAAAGAGGATAATACGTGGTCAAAAACCCAGTTTCTAAGCACAGAAACCTGTTTATAAGGCACCCACTGATCCAGTCACTCACCCCCACCATCCAGCTCTCCACTCACCCGTTCGCCCACCCCACTGATCCATTCTTCCATCCTGCCATCTGCCCGTCCATCCACTCACTAATCTATCTATCCATCCACCCACCCACCCATCTACTATCCACTCATTTACTTACCCAGCCATCCACCCATACATTATCTATTCATCCATCCATCCACCAACACACTGA
This sequence comes from Alexandromys fortis, assembly GCF_014885135.2. Lineage (NCBI taxonomy): Eukaryota > Metazoa > Chordata > Mammalia > Rodentia > Cricetidae > Alexandromys > Alexandromys fortis. Next base: position 1,660,373 of record NW_026067894.1, read on the forward strand.
TATATCCACTATACACCCATCCTCCCATTCATTCACCCACACACCCACCAACCCACTGATGTATGCATTAATACAACATGTATTCATCCATCCATCCATCCATCCATCCATCCATCCAACTGTCCATCGGTCCATCCACCCATCCATCCATCCATCCATCCATCCATCCATTTTCCCATCCATCATCCACCTAGCCACTCATTCACCCATCCATCCTCTTATCTATACATCTTTTGGGGGTCTTTTATATGTATCAAGTTTAGAGTATGCAAAACTAAAAAAAAAATAGCCAACACACCATTCTGGATGTTGGGTGCAGCCAAGATAGAGTGCAGGTCAGAGCCTCATCCATCACAGATTGGTATCTAGAATGTTAACCCATGAAGGGAATACAGGATTGTTGTCCTGGATCAGTAGTACTGAACTCCCAAGATGCTCCTGTGTCCTGGGCTCCAAACAATGGTCCTTCTTCCAGCCCTTATTTCTGCTAGGTATGAATAAGGACAGTAATCATTCATCTGGGTGTCAGTGGGGGAGGGGCTGACTAGTCCAGTGGGTGATGCATCCACACTCGACCTCCAGGATCTTCTGAGAGCAACTAGTTCAATACTGACGAGTCAACTGGGTAACTTTGTAGATGTAGCTGTGGCCCTAGATACCACAGTACCAGGAAAGCCAGCCAAAGGGAGATTCCATAGCCAGCCCATCTAATGCTTCTGGAGAGATGAATCCCATAGTAATTTTAAGGGGAATCTCTAAAACTACTCTGTGCATGTGTGTGTGTGTGTGTGTGTGTGTGTGTGTGTGTACATGTTCCTATGGGTGTATAAAGTGTGTGTGCATGATAAAGGATGATATCAGGTGTTTTTCTTAGTCTTTCTCTACCGTATTGTTATTTATTTCGGGTTTCTCACTGAGCCAGGCACTATCCGTTGGCTAAGCCAGCCAGCCAGCCAATGAGTTCCCAGGATCTGTCCATCTCTGCCTGCCTAGTGCTGGGTGCCAAATATGTGTTGCCACACCAGCTTTTTTTGTGATTTTGTGAAACCCAGACTCAGGTCTTCATGCTTGCATGGCAAGTACTTCAGTAACTGAACCATCTCCCCAGACTCTAAAGTCTGCTTCTGAATCCCAGGATAAGAACCCCCAATGTTAGGAGCTGGGGAGATGGGTCGGTAGGTAAAGTGTTCATTCAGCACACACGGGGACGTGAACTTAGATCTACAGGACTCATGTAAAAGCCAATCTCAGTGGCATATAGCACTAACCCCAGCACTGGGGATGAGGGGACAGCAGACAGAGACAGGCAGGTTCTGTAAGCTCCAAGTTCAACGAGAGATCCTGTCTCAAAAAAAAAAAAAAAAAAAAGGAGATGGAGAAGGAGAAAGACATCTAACATCGACTTCTTGCCTCCACGTGGTGCTCATGGACACACACCTGTATACATATATGTTGTGTACACGCACAACACAGAAACCCCACTTAGATCAGCTCCACAAATTAAATTTCTGTCTCAAACCAATGAAATACCCTCATCATCAGAGAACCCTGGTGACCAGCCCCCACAGGCAGAAAGAGTCTTAACACCCACTGGCTCTGCCCCCTGGGAGATGTAACCACAGGGGAAGATGGAAGCTAGTCCACCATGGAGTCAGAATGCAGAGAATCTGAGCAGGGAGGAAGTCTCACATCACCCCCCCCCATCTCTTTGCCTTGGAGAGCCTTGGGACCGATTCATTACTTATTCCTTCCCCCGTTCTGAAGACGGATTGTGTAGCTGTGTAAAATAAGTGTAACAAATAAAGGAAATACATTTAAAAGTACAGGAATTGGCCAATTTTGCAATATTTCACCTCAATTTTATAGGCTGTCAGATGTACTTGCGATGCACGTGTGCTAAGCGTGTCAAGTCTATAGAAACCAAAGCTCCATTATTTGGCTGCGATGGGCCGGGGGAATAGCGTGGAGTAATGTTCTGTCTGCAGCAACCGCTTTTCTCTGAAGCTGTCTTCATACAGGGAAGGAATCCAGGGCCCTCCCTGAGCTCTTGTCCAATTATTGCCTCTCTTAGTGCCCCTCTGCTATGATGTCTTTGACAGTCAGCTGGTGGATGGATGAGGCTGACTCCCATGATGCAGCGGGGTGAGGGGGAGCATGAGCCCCCTGGCCCAGGTGGATGAAGTGGTGGGGGAGAAAAAAATGCAAGGATTCGCCACAAAAACTGTGGTTCTGGGTGGTAGGTATACCATGCCAGTGCCCTTTGTCCTGGAGACATCACACTGTCTGTACTCTCCACTGGGGTGGCTAGCCTCAGGTAAACTGAGTCACACTTGAATCGAGGAGTGACCATCCGCAGTACTGAGGCATGTCCAGGCAGCCTACAGTACAATTTTAGCTACGCTCTGTTACTGACTGGCTGTGCTTTTTCAGGTCACACAACCTCTCCAAACTTCACTTTTTCTGGCTTGGAAAAGGAAACTGATTCCTGGCTCATAGGATTATTGTCATCCCATCGAACAACTCCAGGGGGTGCTAATGACATCGTCTAATGGATGGTAGTTCTGGGAGTTGTGCAGTATGTTACCTGTGCATCTGTACATGGCAGCTCTGCATGATGTAAAACCGCCAGCACACAGCTGGTATACCATGAGTAACAGCCATGATTCGCATGGCGATTCCCAGTCCCGTGCACAGCCAGCCCTAAGATGCTGGATCTGGGGGATCCAGATGGGTCCGCTTTACAGAATGATATAAAAATAAGAGATTGGTACCAAGAGAGTAGTATCTAGATTTGAATGTGTGCGCTGCCACTTCCTAGCCGGGTTACCTTGGGGCAGTTGCCTGACCCCATCTGTGTCTCATCTCCTCCTCTGCAAATACGTCCAATATCAGAGCTTCTACAGGGGTCCCTGCCAGCCCTGAGCCTGGTGATTCAAGTTCTAACATTTATTTACAGGATTTTGGCTGGCACACAGAAGGTACGGAATGTTGGTGCTCACAGCAAACTGGACAGCAGCACTGGACAGCAGTGTCCACTGTGGGCTCAAAGCTCTTTGGAAGCATTGTTGCCACAAATAGCCACAGCAGGACAGATGAATGGGCAGAGAGCTGGCACTGGAATGGACACACACACACACACACACACACGGGGGGGGGGCAGAGAATCCACACTAAACCCGCACGACGGCTTCCTGTGGGAGTGAAGGGAGCGGGCAGAACTAGAGAGAGAGGGCTGTATGGATGGGTGAGAATGGAGCATGACCAAAGCACAGAGAGTTGGTGTAGAAAGAACTGGTGGCAGGGCTGACCGACAGCCCACTGTCCCTAGTCTGCCAGCCACTGGTCTGGAATCATTGCAAGATACCAGGGATACGGTGGCACCAGATAGGATGAATGACTGTTGTCTTTTGTGCCAGAGGACCCTGGTTCAAACTCAAGTTTTGCTTCTTGCCAGCCTCTGGAAGGACTCATTTTCCTAATCTGATAATAAAGAGGGACAGACAGACCTCGATCAAGTCCTATCCATTTCAGAGCTGGTCACCGCCTCCCACACAGGGGATGAGAATTGAAGATGACTGAGTGACCAGCATGCCTGTGAGCTAGTGGTCATGCAGAAGTCCAGATTACAAGGGGTCAGAAGTGGCACTTCACAGGTAGACTGTGTCTTTGGAGTTATACCTGCCCTCTTCATTGCTCCATGGTGGCATGGGAGGCAATGTGGCTCCATCAATGTAGCTGTAGAAAGAGAAGTCAGACAGAGAAAGAGTGAGTATAAAGAAAATCTAACTCTAGAAGGGGCCGTATACACCCGCCTCTATCAGGGCTCAGAATATGTCAGAAGACATCAGGAAAATTACAGGGATGGGATGAAGGGCTTGAGTGGAGGGGCTGGGGCCCTCAGAAGGGATCACAAGAAGACAAAAGTGTAACTAGCCTACTAGAACATGGGACTCCCCAACATGTCACAGGTAAGCCACCATCAGTGACATCCAGGGGAACAGGCAGGGAGGGACAGGAGGACCTCAAGTATTCTAGATCAAGAGTAACTAAATGGATGGATGGATGGATGGATGGATGGATGGATGGATGCTACGTGCAACACAGCACAGGTTTGTGAAGTTGTTTTTGTTTGTCTTACGTAGCTCAGGTTGACCTTAAACTCATTGTGGATCCGAGGATCACTTGAACTTTCGATCCTCAGACCTCCACCTTCTAAGTGCTGGGATTATAGAAGTGTGTCATCACATCCAATTTGTGTCATGCTATCAAATTCAGGGCTTTGAATATGCTAGGCAAGCACCCTCTCAGCTGAGCCACACCCCAGCGTTTTGGGCACATGGCACTCAGTCTATCTCTTAGTTGTTGGCTACTTTTATCTTACATTTTCTGCCCTCTCTCTTCCCTCCTTTTTGCTCTCCTGAACTCCCCCCTCATCCTACCAGCATCTCCCTCCTTTTTCCTCCTGTGCCATACAGAGACTCATTCTGGGGACCAGCTCTGAGCCTAGAAGCCACAGGTTTCGCCAGGAGACAGGCTGGGTGTAGCAAGCTGGGTTTATTCAGGAAAGGGAAAATCTTATATGCCCTCCACCCACTCGGGGAAGAAGAGGCAGCAGCCCTGGCACCGGGTAGTGCTTCGTAGTAGCTGGGGACTGGTTTATGTCATCTTATCTCATGGCATGGCAGCTGTAGAGCCCTTTGGCAGACCTAGGTTGTCTCATTTTGAGGAAGTTACCATACCGCATGCTCAAATAGCTGGTTTAGTCTGGTTTAGGCCAGCGAGGACCTGTTGGTCCCCAGACTTTTTGTGCCTGGCCAAATATCACCCTATAGTAGCACCTGGATTTGAATTCCAATCCTGCCCACTACCACCCATCTGACCATGCGCAGATCATTCTAGCTATGGCTGGTGGTCACCAGGATACAGAACACTCTAGCTATGGCGGGGGTATCAGGATACAGAACACTCTGCTGGACATCTAGTGTGTAGTACATGCTCAGTGTTATCGTGTGGTGGTAACGCTGAAGTTTGTGGGGCTCTGTGCAACAAACGCTTTTTTCTCACTCATCAGACAGACATTGGGGTGACGCTGCTGGTTGTCCAGCTGTACAGCCTAAAGTCCCCATGGACCAGAGAAGGATGGAGGTTGTTTCTAAACTCCTACACCAGCATTCCTCTGGAATACATGGTCTAGCTTGCAGGGGAGGAGGGAACATGTCATGCACTGACTGACCTGAGGGACGCAAGATAACGTCCTGTAGTAAAAAGCGCAGGGCCCCTTGTTTGTCCCAGCCGCCCCGCTAGCTTACACCCGAAATAACCGCACAGAAATTGTATTAATTAAATCACTGCCTGGCCCCTTAGTTCTAACCTCTTGTTGGTTTAACCCATCTCCATTAATGTGTATGGCCACTTGACTGTGGCTTACCGGCATGAGTCTAACCAGCATCCGTCTCAGGCAGGAGAACCACGGCATCTGCAACTCTGCCCTTCTTCCCAGAATTCTGTTTTGTCTTCTCCACCTATCTAAGTTCTGCCCTATCAAAAGGCCAAGGCAGTTTCTTTATTCAACCAATGAAAGCAGCACAAATACAGAAGAACCTCCTACCCCAACGTCCCAATACTGACTCTGCCCTTGTGTTCTATGTGCAACTGGGCTCACCCAAACTCTCTGAACCCCAGGAGTCTTTTCAACAGGATTAATGGCTCTCGTTTTATTACTCTGCTCGTGTGAGAGAAGTTCAAGTGTTTGGAAGATGCTTAGCAATGTCACCTTCCTTTCTTTTCTGGCAGCCAACCCCTCTCTCCTGTAACCCCCTTCCTTGCTCTCATCCATGCTACCTTCCCTTGCATGGACCAAGTGGCAACTGGCATGGTTCTTGGTCCCCAAACCTGCTCATTTGCAGAAAATGGGGCCAAACAGCCAAAAAAACTCCCCAAGTGTGGAGAAGGTGTTACAGAGTGGATGGACAGAGTCATGCCCCTGCTCTCCAACATAAATCTTTGGGGAAGCCATTAGCAGGCCCTGTTGTTCTCAGACAAATTATGAGGGGGATCAATGTAATTTTTTTCACATGCTGAATTCATGAGGGTTTATGGCAAAATCAATGCAGATCTTCCTGGAGAGAGAAGGCAGGTGCACAGTCCAGAATAGTGAGGGATTGGAGAGAAGGTCCACCAATCAGCAGTGGAGGTGGAGCCTAGGAATGGAGCTGGGGACATCTGCTAGGATGCTACAGGGATGGATCTTTCTGTGGAGACTGAGTCCAGCAGGCTGAACACCCCAGAGGAACTGGACCAAGGATGGCACCGAGCACACCTGTGCTTTGTTTGGCATCTTCACAGCTGTCCTAGAGCCCCACAGACTTGAAGAGCTGGATTCCATCAGTGACCCATTTCCCAGCTGAGGAAACTGAGGTGCTGAGAGACTGGGCACCAAGTGGCTCACAACTGGAAGACCTCAGTTGCAAGCCAGGAGCTCCTTACTCCACCCGTGGCCTCTCCAGGGCTTTCTGCACTGGCTCCACACACTGCCCTCCGCTCGTCTGCTGGTCAGCCTCTCTCTCGCAGGACTAGTTCCAGGTCAGCCCTTATTGCATGGTCTGGATTCCATGGTGCCTGTGCTGTCCCCACAGTCTTGTGAGTTGCAGTGTGATTCTGTGACATTGTACTATGACTAATCCTTCTATTGTTCTTACCAGGGTATGAGCCACACAAGGTTCTCCTGTATATTTTACTATCTCTCTTTCAATCCCCATCTGAATAAGAGCATCAACATTCATTGTCTATCCATCCACCATCTTTATCCATTCATACCTGTATTCATCCATCCATCTATCAATCCATCCATCCATCCATTCATTCATGTACCAGTCTACCAATCCACATGTTTACCTCACCCATTAATCTACTCATCCAACTCTGTACCAATATATCCACCCATCATCTAACCATCATCCATTTACCCCCAACCACATCTACCCATCCATCCATTCATCCATGCATTCATCTATCCATACCTGCTTACTTCCGTACATATATACCCCAACATATATCCATCTATGCATGTATCCACCATCACCCTCTGTCCATTTATGCATTCATGCATCCATCCATCAATTCATCTGCATACTCTTCCACACACCCACAATCTGTTCACTCACCCACGCATTCATATATCATCTATGTATCCATCTATCCACATATTTGCTGTGGGGTGATCTTTCTGTATACTGTGAATATGTGTTGACCTTATTGGTTGAGAAATAAAGCTAATTTGGCCTATAGCCAGGCAGAATAAAGCTAGATGGGAAAGCCAAATGGAGATACAGGGAGAAGGAGGGTGGAGTTGAGCAGCTATCAGCAGCCACCAAAGGAACAAGATGCCAGAGCACCTGTAAGCTGTGAACCACATGGTGATAAACAATGAATAAAAATGGGTTTATTTAAATGTAAGAGCTAGCTAGTAATAAGCCTGAGCCATCGGCCAAACATTTATAAGTAATATTAAGTCTCTGGGTGGCTATTTGTGAACTGGCAAGTGGGAGAGAAACTACTGATTACATATATTTATGCATACATCCATCTCAACCTCTATTCATACATCATTAATCTATGCATCCATTTATCCACCTATTCAACTACACATCTACTCATCCAACCATTCATGAATTCATCTTTCTACCCACCCACCCATCCATCCATTTATTCATCCATCTGTCCATCCATTCACCCATCCATCTGTCCATCCACCCATCCAACCATCCATCCACCCACCCACCCACCCATCCACCCATCCATCATCCATTTATTCATCCGTCCGTCCGTCCACCCACCCATCCATCCGTCCATCCATCCACCCACCCATCCATCCACCCACTCATCCACCCATCCATCCATCCACCCACCCATCCATCCGTCCATCCATCCACCCATCTGTCCTTGTGTCAATTCGTTTCCAGATAGCTCATATCTTAGTTTCTCTTCTTCTGCTATTATAAAAAACACACTGATAAGAACAACTTGAAGGAGAAGGGGTTTATTCTGAGTCACAGTTCAAGGTACAGCTTAATATGGCAGAGAAATCAGGTGGCAGGCGTGTGAGGCAGCTGGTCACATCCCATTCACAATCAGGTAGCAGAGAGTAGGGAAGGCACGCAGCTGCTCAGCCCTCTTCCTCTATTTACATTATCAGGGATACCAGCCCAGAGTGGGGGTGTTTTCCCACTTAATTAACATCATCCAGATTACCACCACCACGCATGCCTGAGGTGAACCTGATTGGATAACTCTCTACAGGTGTGCCTGGGGCTTGTCTTCTAGGTGAGTCTAGATCCTAGAAATTGACCACACCAACCATCACAGATCTCGAGGTAGCAAAATGGTCAGAGTTCACCCTGATACAAGTCGCAAGGACACACTTGGAAGACACTGGGCTAAGGGAGATATGCCAGTTCCATCCAGAAGGACAAATGCTACCTGTTCACCATTACAGGAAGCACACGGAGCTGACACAGTCACGTGATGGTTTCCTGGGGAGATGGGGGCAGAACCTCAGTTCTATGGGGTGGAGCAGTTCTGGAGAGGGATGGGGTGCTGGCCTGCTAGCCATGGAGTAGACAGACTTCTGTCACTGTCCTATACCCTTGAAAATGGCCAGAGCAGTGTGTTATATGCTATGCATATTTTAATACAATTAAAAATCAATTACTTTTTAAGTATCTGTCTTTGCAAGGAGGCCGTGCCCCCCCCTTGGAGTCCTTGTGGGCTGTGCACATCCTTTGTGGCGATATGACATTCTCTTGAGCACAGGTCCCCTTCTGACTCCTTACCTGGGCTGAGAGTCACCCAAGGGTAACTCAGCATATTTCACCATCTCCGTTACGATCACTTGACAGTCAGTTTTGACATGGTTCCGTCATCAGCTCATTCATCATCCCTCTATCTGTGCATCCCTGCATCTAGCCATCCACCCACAGAGCGGTGCAGCATCCCTGAGTAGTGCATTAACCCTTCCCTCCCAGTGGATCCAAACGGGACATCACGACCTCTTGCTCCCGGCAGCTCCGATGGCCACGGCAGCCCTGTCCACTCCTCTTCTTCAAATACATCAGGTGCTTGGGGTTTTTTTTTACGTGAAATCACAATCCTCTTCATAGCAGCAGCTGACTCTTGGCCGGTGCATCCTCCTAGAGCCTGACATTGCCCTCTTACCCTGGGAGCAGGTGCTCATAACACCACACCCATCCTGTGAGAGGGGAAACTGAGGAAACAAAGTAATTTGTCTAAATCTCCTCAAAAGATAAGCCACTGAGAGAAATTGGGTGCAGCAAGACTACTGGGGATTTCTGCCTGAAGCCCCTCCCCTGCCTTTCCCTTAGGAGGCTTCTAGCCACCTCATCTAATGTAATCTTATCTATAAGTCCCTTCCCGGGAATCCAGTCATTATCCCCAGGTTGAGGGGGCTTCTTGTGGATTTCTTTGAATGTTGTTCCCCCTTGAATGTTGACCTTTCAAACAGTGTTTTTGAGCCCATTTACCTACAAAATGCCCAGGCATAGAGAGTTTTTATTTCTTGGGTCAATCAGCTGGTATTTAGTGGAGCATGGTACCAAGAGACAGGGATCAGGAATAGGTCCTCAGCAGCCTTTCCAAGCAGTTAGTGGAGGGGGCACCCAGCTCAGCAGCCTCTCCTGGAAGGTGGCGGCAGTAACCAAGGGGACTGTGCCAAGCTGTCTGCCAAGCCCAGAGGCTCTAGGCCTCCTCCTCTTCTCTGTGAGACCCCAACCTTACGAAGAGCCCAGAATTGAGTGCCACCCTGTGCATGACATCATTTAATAGCCCTGTACCAGTCACTTTTGGTGGCTGTAATAAAACACCAGGGTCAAGGCTACTTATGGAAAAGAGGGCTTATTTTGCCCTTTTGGTTCCAGAGGGATAAGAGTCCACCACGTGGGGGAGACAGGGAAGGAAGCTCCAGGAGCAGGAAGCTGAGAGCCAGTATCTTCAAAGGCAAGCAGGAAGCAGAGATAGTGAGCTGCGAGTGGGGTGGGGCTATGTTATCTCAAAGCCTGCCTCTAGTGACCTATTTCCCCCAGCAACCAAATAGCACCGCCAACTGGGAAGTGTCCAAATACACAAGCTAGTGGGGGGTATTTACTGTTTGGACCAACAGAAACTTTGAGCAACTTTTAAAAATTATAATGGTGTGTGTGTGTGGGTGGGTGGGTGTGTGTGCACGCACGCATGTGTCAGAGAACAGCTTACAGAAGTTGGTTCTCTCCTTACACCCTGTGTGCTGTAGGGATGGAATTCAGATCAGTCACCTGCCTTGGCAGCAAGTGTGTTTCCCTTCTACACCAGTGGCTCTCCACCTTTGGGTTGTGACCCTTTAGGCAAACCTCGGAGAGGCCAGAACCTAAGAGCCAAGCATTGGAACCGTGCTATATATGAGTCTTCAGGTAGAGCCCTCCCTCGTTCTTCCTCACTTGTGTGACCCCATGTGGGTTCTGGGAGTTCTTGGTGCAGTGGCTTGTCTGTGTTGTGTGGCTTTTTTCCTGGGGAGACATGAGCAGATGTCCATTTACCCCAGAGACAGCACCAATGAAAGACAAAGAAAAGTTAGTGACCGAGTGTGAGGGCCAGGGTTGTTTACATGAGTCTGGATGGCCCAGAGACAGCTGCCTCACTGGAAAGCCCCAAGCCTCAGCAAGAGGGACCACTCTGGAATTCTGCATCTCTGCAACCACCCCTACCTCCGTAGGACTTGATAGGAGAGCCTCATCTCCCCAGCGATTGTTACTGCTGGTGGAGCTTTAAAGCACTATAAAAACTCAGAGACAGAAATTGGGGTTCAACTTGAAGGTCAGAAAAGCAAAACAGCCAGCCACTGACTCTTACTTCTACCTCAGTCCAAAATGGTGATCCTGCCTCCAGAAATCTCAAAATGAGTCTGAGCCTGAGAGCTGTCTCCTCCCATTTTATAATCCTCTATAGTTTTGGGATTAAGGTCATGTACTACTACCTCCTCATTTCTATGGCAAGTTAATGTGGCTACTGGGATTAAAGGTGTGTGTCATTGCTGCCTGGTCTGTAAGGCTGGCCACTGTGGCCATTTCGCTTTTCTGATCCTCAGGCAAGTTTTATTTATTAAAATACAAATGAAATGCCACTACAGAGCTTGGGGAGGGCCCCTGTGAATCTTGTATATTTCAGGAGCTCCCTAATACTTATGAATTGTATTGTCTTCCTGAGCCTCTAGTAAGACAGGCTTCAGTTGGAAGGAAATCTTGATAGAACAAATGCCCTGGTGCATGGGCTGGAAGTTTGGTCCTCAGTGTGACGGTATCAGAGACATTGAAGCTTCCTGTCATGGGTGGGTAGAGGTGGGTAAGACCTCTGTGCTCAGAAGGGGGCTGGTGCTGGTATGTGAAATGAGTTTTATTTCTCATCAGAAACAGTTGTTATACAGCAAAGCCACTACACGTATATACCCACTCTGCTGGCATGTCTACCATGAGGCCATCCACTATGACATGGCATAGCCAAGGAGGCCAGGGAGACACAGGCCTGATCTTAGACTTTCAGCTTCCAAAACCAAACCAAAGAAGCCTCTTTTCTTCATAAGTGCCCCAGCTTAGAGCACTGAGTCACAGCAACAGAAGGTCAATAAAGACCCTTAGTGTTCTTGACTCTTAGTTGTGTTACGTGAGCCCTGCCTGCCATCATGTGACCTCTTCATGTGTGTCTAAATTTCTTCCTGTAAAGATGCAAGCCATATGGGGAAGGGGCCACCCTGGGGATTTTGTGTTGACCTGGATACATATGTAGACAGTATTTCAAATAATGGCGACATTCACTGGTGTTAGGGCGCAGGACTCCAACAGAGCTTTGGGGCAGGCATCCCATTCAATATCTGACACCATTAGGTGCCGGGCTAGGTGAGGGGTTCTGGAGGAAGACACCTGTCACATAGAAGACCTTATTTCCACATTTCTTCTCCATCTTCTGAATGGAACGAGGCACTCCCTTGTCCTCCATGAGAACCTGGACCTGTCACCTAGCTGTCGCACCCTGCCAGCCTCAGCCCCACCAGCCTGGCTCAGTCCTGAACGAACGCCTCCACAGCTCATCGGCAACCATAAGAGGAGCAGCGGACAGAATAAATCTCACTCTGAAATTAATGTTGCTCAGGAAAAAAAGTGCATTTACTCATTCCGACTTCTTGTTGCAAGACTCATAAGTGAATAAATTCAAAATAAATGTATCTGGGGCGAAGGGAGAAGCCGCGATAAAGCAATCGCATCCCCCTAAATGAAGACAAAGGCTCCGAGGCAATATTAAATTCCACCCCCAAAGGCTCATTTCATTCCAGACCCAGATTCCCACAAAATCGAGTTTCCTAGTGGAGCCGAGCCCCTTTCTGCTTGCATCCACCCCTCAACCTGCCAACAAGTCCCAGATCCTACTTCCAGCAACACGCTTGCAGGTGGGCAGCTCTGTTCATATACCAGCTGCACCCCCAAACGCTGAAGATGCTATGGCTTCCTAACCCTCACAGAAAGAACTCCCACCGGCCAGGGGACTGGCAGCATCTGCTCGGTGTCTAGGTGTCCCTTTCCTCTCTTGCTCTTTCTACAGCCCAGGTTCTGGAGAGCAGTGATGTTCTCATCAATGTGTCTGCAGATGCTTGGGGGGCAGGGTGTGGAGTGCTGAGAGGTTGCCTCAGTGCCAACCTGTTCTCCATCCAGCGCTTGTCCCGGGACCATGGTTCAACATCTGTCATGCTGAAATGTGTCTCCCAGCACCACGCACTGGAGGCTGAAGGCCGGATCAACCGTGCTGAGACCACTGTGGCTAGGATTAGGGTTAGGCTCTGTCCTCATGCATGGATCAGTGCCGATACCAAGGGAGTGGTTGAGTGGTGACTTACTAGGTTGAGTCTGGCTCAGAACATTCCTTGGGCGTGCTCACACCTCCCTCTCTGTGTGGAAAGATGTTAACACCAGCACCTTGACGCTGGCCTTTTCAGCACACACTACAAGTTAGAAATCTTTGTCCCTTGTAAATTCTCCGGGGCCACACTGGACACCAATCCTGCCCTCTCTTGTCTGATTTCCCATTAAGCTGATAACTAGATAGCCATGGGTTTTGTCCCTGGTGGGGGCACCTGCAGGTGGGTGAAGGCAAAACAGGGAGTCTCTCTTATTCAAAGTTCCCCTGGAGGGAGGTAGGGAGATGGTTTCCAAGTTAGACCCTTGCTCAGCAACCACAAGGACCAAAGTTTGGATTCCCAGAACCCAGATAAATGCTGGGTGGTTGTGGCAGCAACCTGTAATTCCAGCCTAGAAAGGCAGAGATTCCCCAGGGCAAACTGCTTGGTGATACTCGCCTTGGCAAGCTTGGGTTTTTCCTAGAGACCCAGTCTCAGTGAGTAAGGTAGATGAGCAGCTGAGGATGGATCCTGACATCAACCTTGGGCCTCCACATGCACGTATGTGCATGAGTGTGTGTGTGTGCATGTGCACACACATACACACACGCATATATGCACCTTCTTGTACAAAACGCACAAGCAAATATGTATATGCATACCTGTTTGTACAACACACACACATACTCGGCAGATGTTCCCATGCAAAGTCACCTTGCCTCCTTGCACAGAGAATAGCCATGGCCAGGCTCTCCGCTTGTGTTCACAGTAGACCCCGCCCGTGCTTGGCTTAGAGGCAGCACAGGCGGCTGTCAGGACACACTTGTCAGATGGACTTGTCAGTGGCCCTAGATGGTGTCACCAGTGGAAATCTGGGGTAGATTGCCAGTCTGACTTTACAAGCTAGGCTCCAGATTCTGTCATCTCCGTGCCTAACTGGAGCTGACAGCGGCGAGCTCGTGCTGAGCGGGTTTTCAGGGAACCTGATGAGCTGTCTGACGGGGCTGACAGATGCCTGTCTCCTTTGCCAACTGTTGTGGGTTCACGTCAGGCAGAGTCATAATCAAGAGCCTCACTGCCCGGTCTCACTCCCTAGCGCATGTCAGGGATCTTGCTGTTGCCCAGGCAGACGGGGCTGTTTTTAGCCACAGGATGGCAGTCATGTGTTGACGCCTACAAGGTGCCAGCCCTTTAACAGGCTGATCCCACGGGTGGCTCAGCATCTCCTGTGGGGACCCTTGATCCTTGCAGTCTTGATGCTGAGACCGGGGTGGAAGATTCTATTTTACTCTATTATGTTGTGGTGTGGGGAGTTATAAGGTTGATGTATTATACAGAATTTACGTTATTTGAAATTTATTTTATGTTATTTCATGTCATGTCCTCCAATTCCCATTTAATCCTCCTGTCAGCCTGCGGGGAACAGGTTCTAGCTAGGTTTACACCCAGGGAGACAAGCTCAGAAAATGAGTAACTTGCTTAGTGCTGACCCAGCCAGTGGGCAAGCTGTGCTGTGGGAGCACTACCGAGCCAGCCACTGAGCCAGCAGAGCTGTGGGAGCACTACCGAGCCAGCCACTGAGCCAGCAGAGCTCTGGGAGCACTACCGAGCCAGCCACTGAGCCAGCAGAGCTCTGGGAGCACTGTAGAGCCAGCCAGTGATCCAGCAGTGCTGTGGGGGCACTGAAGGCAGAGGCGGGCTTTGGGATCCAGCTCTCTGGATCTGAATGTGAGGAGTTTTCTTTAAGCCTTGGTTTCCCCATCTTTACTAGTTATCAAATGACCCTCTTTGATGGAAGAAGACATCATGGGCTCGTGCGTGTGCTGTGCCTGTCTCAGTTCCTGAAATGACTCTGGTAACTTCCTTGTAGTGGTGGCCATGGTAGCTAACAGGCAGGGCTGCAAAACGACTCTGTGGAAGGTGGGAGGCCCCAGGACTCTGGTAACCCTGGAAGTGTCTCGATGTGTTCCTCCCCCAACTCCTAGTGGAAAACGTAAGTCCCCTGCACTCAGTTCACTCCAGTCGGCATGAAGGGCAAAGATGGAGGGCAGGTTACTTCAGCTCACCTATCTGTCTACCTGCTCCAGGGTGTCAGGAGAGAAAACAGACCCAACCCTACCCTGCCTCACCCCAGTACTGCTTGAATCTCACAGATCCAGCATATTGAAGCAGAGTAGTTAGGAGAGGGGGAGCAAGCTTCCTGGGGACCTATTTCCTTCCTCCCTTTTGTTTCCTCCCACCGAGCCCTCAGTCCATGGGGTGGTACTGCGGACACTTGGGGCGTGTCTTCCTCACTGGGTGATGCTCTCTAGGGATTCCCCATAAGCACTAACAAAATCGTTTATCTCAATCTGGGATAGGGACAGGATATACTATACTTATTTTAGTGTGTGTGTGTGTGTGTGTGTGTGTGTGTGTTTTGCAGGATCAGCCATGTGTATCTGTGCACGTGTATGTGGAAGCCAAAGGATGACATCAAGTGACTTCCTCCATCTCTTGTGACTTTAATTTTTGAGACAGGGTCTCTCACTGAACCTGGAGTCTGCCATTTTATCTAGGTTGGCTGGTAACAAGTTTGGGGCACCCTCCTGTCCCCAGTCTCTCCCAGCTCTGGGACATACCACCAGGCCAGGCTGGGATTCTGAACTCAGGTCCTATTGCTTACACATCAAGAACTTTATCCACGGAGCTGTCTTCCTAGCCTGGAATATTCTATCTTTGTCTATTACATTGTAGTGGACTGACAACCACATCTGGATTGTCTGTGGGGAGGGATGAATCTACAGAAAGGTCCGGGGGCAGAGGCTTTCCCATTGGAAGAGCTGGGAAGGGGTGGTTATTGTCAGCCTGTGGTGTTAGCAGATGGCATTGACTCAGACCTCCCCTTCTTGAAGAGAGGCTAGCTTGGAGCTTGGCCAGACAGGAGACACTTCTCCCATCACAGAGAATTGTAGATTAGCCTTGAGAACAGAGGGGGCAAGAAAGGATGCACTTTGCCAAGGAGGCCAAGAGCTGGACCTGTTTCATCCTCCCAGCTCTCAGGAGAAGGGCACGGGACCTGAACTCGACCCTCAGTCCTTTCTTTTGCCTCCAAAGGCCCCTGGTTGCTCACATGAGGACAAGGGTGGCGCTCACTGGAAACAGCTTCCAGGCTCACAGCCCTAATCACTCATTTCCAGCTCATTAAGCCAGGCTGACATTTTAATTTTTAACTTTTTATATATTTACAACTCAGTAATTTTTAGTATATTCACCAACTTGGGAAACCATCGCCACAGTCAGTTTTAGAAGATTTCAATCCTCCAAAAATATACTCTGCACTACTTAGCTGTCACCCTCCGGTCCCTGTCCTCCCGGGCCCTGACACCATGGATCGATTTCCGCCTTTGTCTGTATAGAATGCAAATGGATAGACTCACAGCCCCAAGATCCTTACAACCAACTTCTTGGGGTTCATTTTTAAAGTCTCATGAGGACAAATGTAGGTGAGGTCTCCCAGATCTTCAAAAGAAAAAAAAAGTCTCATGAGGCCTCAAAGAGGTAATCACCATGGTCATTGTCAAGATCAGAACCCTTTTAATGGGCATCCAGTCTGATCCACACTCCCTCTAACCTGTGACTGGAGCAGTCCAAAGACACGAGCCCTGAGAAGAAAATAGCACCCTTTGCGGGACCATGAGTAGGAAGTTACACTTCAATTAACTAACTATGCGCCTGCCTAGCACCCATCTGCCCACCATCTGTCCTTCTAACCATCATCTGTCCATCTACACACTCACCCATCTGCCCTTCTACCCATCATCCATCCACTTAGCCACACATCCATCTGTCCATTCATCCATCTATCTGTCCATCCACCCAGCCACCTGCCAATCTACCCATCATCTACTTATCTACCCACTTATTCTCCCATCCATCCATCCATCCATCTGCTCATTCACCAACCCATTTGTCCTTTTACCCATCATCCATCCATTTACCCACCCTCCTGCCAATCTACTCAACATCCACCCACCTCTCCACCTATCCATCTACCCATCCACCCACCCACTACCTGTCTATATACCCATCATCCACTTTTATGCCCACTTATTCATCTATCTCTCCATCCAGCCAGTTATTCATTTACCAATCTATCCATCTACCCACTCACCCCCTGTTCATTCAACTGTCATTCATCAATTACCCATTATTCATCTCTCCATCCATCCATCCACCACCACCCATCCACCCATCATCTATCCTCTCTTCATCCATCTACCTTTCCACCCATCCATCCACCTTCTCATTGGCCCACCCATCCAGCCATCATTCACCTATCCATTCTTCATGCATCCACTCTTTCCACCTTTTCTATCCACCTTTCACCAGAAAATGTTCTCTATGGACAAAAACATGCCAGGTCTGCTCTGAATGGGAGAATAGAGAACAAGGCAGCTGGTACAGCCCTTGTAACTTAGAGGCAACACACAGAGGCAACATACAGAAAAGAACACTCCAGTGACTACCAGTGTTGACACAGAAACTGGTTGGGCAATGGCCTGGAGGGAGCAGTGAAGTCTCTTCAGTTCTCTGAAGTTTTTTTTTTTTTTCCAAAGGAGCCAGCTTAATGAGGTCTAGGGCACAAGAAACATAGAAAGGCATTTGAAGGCTGATGAGGAGCACATGCTGATGGCTGTCACATGGTAGAATAGGAACAGCGGCAACTCACTGCCCCTTTGGCCCTCATAATCCCAATCTCTACGGTCACTCGGTTATTTCTTTGTGCACTGTGTCTTCTGGCTTGGAGGGTGGCATCCAGGTCTTCGTGACCCCTGTACTCCTTCTGTCCTGCCTGAGGTATGCTTCCCACTCCTAGGGTTGGCACTGACATCTTCCCAAGAGCCCTGGTTTGCACAAATGAAGGTACATGTGTCAGAGAGCAGCTGGGGCTTTGGAGGTCAGGATGGAGGTCTTTGCTTTGTCCTTTCTGCCTTGCCTTGTCCTTCTTCCTGCTTCTGCGGCTTCTCCTTTAGTGTTGAGTTGCTTGAGGAAGAGACAACCCGCCGTGTATATGTCTGTTGGCAGGGGTGTTCTAATTTTAAAAAATGTGTCACTCTCTGAGCTCTGTGTCCCTTAATCAGGCAATTACTTTCTGATGTAGTATAGTTAAGAAAGAAGAAAAAGAAAAAATAGCCACCAGCCCCTGGAATCTCAAACACTTTCTTGAGAATTAATTTGGTAAATGTTTGACTCGAGTTCCAGAATGTCCTTTGTTTCCATTTCTAAAAGACAAAAGGGACAAGGAAGAAAAGTAGTAATTGCGTGTTAATCAATCTTGCTCATTAAAATTAGCTCCCCAGCCAAGGGTGTCATGGAAACAGCAGATGCTGCGAGAAGGACTGGAGGGCCCAGCAGGGGTGGGGTTGAGATCATGGAGTGGGCATGGCCCAGGGGACACAGTATGGGACCAAGTGGCACTGGAAATAGCAGCCAGCAAGGACTGCCACCATATTCCTTGTTTCCTATGTCTGCAGGTTTCCCAGTGTCTTTCAGAAAAAGCCAGTGACCATGTTGGGTGGTGGGGGTGGTGCTGCGCTAATTATGCAGCTGACAACAGCCTGTGGCTGCTGGAGAGTTCGCCAGAACCCATTGCTACAAGTGGGTGAAAAGAAGAGAGACTTGAAATCAGGTTTCCTTGCTGTGGCACTGCTCCACTGTACCCTGGTGGCCTCTGCCAAGGCCAGAGGTGGGTGGGGCAGAGCCACAGGCATGATGGGATTCCGGAGCCCTTTGGGGGTGGAGAAAACAGTCATGTTTCTGCAGCAATACCCTGAGTAGATGTGGGCACCTCACAGGTGGGTCTGTACCTCGAACCCACTTAATCTCTAGATCTTTCCTGAGTGTCTGTCATTCCCCATGCTTTGCTGATCTAGTTGGGGAAAGATAATGTGCCCTTGTCCTCTGTGTCACCTGCTGCTGACTCCCAGAAATTCAAGGCTGGTGACCTGAGCCACTGCCCTGATATGGGCAGCAAGCATTGCAGATGAAAGGGAATGAGGGACAGGGACAGGATGGTCATCACTCACCATCTTTCCATTTGTGCTTGTCTGGACCAGGCTCTGAGAGCCTATCTTCCCACTGCCCATCTCCCGATGGTGTAGAACAGTGGACAGCCTTGTCCCAGTTCAGCCTGTCTGTATGTCTGTTCTAGGCTGCAGGCCCGGGGCCATCTCTCTCAGGTGAAAAGTGGCAACACAGGAGTGGCTTTAGGTGACCAAGCCGAGTTTTCAGTAGAGGAAGGGAAGGCAAAGAGCAACAAACCTTGCTATTGTCACAGAATCACGTGACACCAAATGCTGGTCCCTTGAATCAGAACGACACCTTTAGGTGTTCTAGTCCACCCATGGGCTGGTGTCTACGGGACAGCACAATGTTCAAAGGGCTCAAGGCAAACAGTTTCCCGAAGGAGATGGTCAGCCCCTAGGTCCACAGATGGTTCATGTTCAGGGGTGGCGGATTGTGTGGGTCAACTTCCGCCACTGTCACAAAATACTACAAACTCCCAACTCCTAAGGGCCCAGGATAGCAACAAGCCTTTAACACGTTAACTTAGAGGAGAGTTAAACATCTAGCCTACCACAGAAGTGCTTAACCCGGGGAACCCCTGGGCACCCCACAGCCTTCAGAGGTAAGATATCACCATTATGGGTAGACTCCATATTTGCTTCTGGATGCTAGCTTCAGGGGAACCAGGGAGATGGATGGTCAACCTGCCACTCCATGAGATACACAAGGGGCTGGGACACCACCAACAACAGATGCCACCGTGAAGCTCTCAGGTGACTTTCCACCAGGATGCAAGAAAGCCAGCTTGGACTTCTGGGTGAGGTGGAACAGTCCTAAGTCTCTCAGTCTAACCCTGCTCCCACCTCAGACTCCCCCAGAGGCTGTGTGGTCACCTAGAGACAACAGAGACATCACAGGGTGATGAAGAGGTCAGAATGGTCCTCACCGCCCCCCTTACCTCAGGTCTGCTGGGGCTGGATGCTGGAGGAGAGACATGGGCATGCTTTCTGGCTGGGTTGCTGGCATTTGCCCATGGCTCCCCCTAACTTGAGCAGGTCTGAGCTATGCCTTTCCCACTGAGTCTAAGGCAGGGCCTGATTGCTCTACGGTACCAAGGCCCTGTGACTCGCCCTCTGAAGAAGGGCGCTGGTTGGTTGCAAATGAGCATTATTGTTCAGCTCCCATACTCCGGCAGAACCCTACAGGGGCACCATCTGCGTGCCCTTGCTGGAGACTCTACTAATCTCTGAAGGGTTTGTTTTTTTATGAATTGGTAATGATAATGGTGATGAGGCTGCAGCCTCCTCTCTCCTGGGGCAGCCGGGCTCAATGCACCTGGTAAGGTGGGGCTGAGGTGGGGGAGGGGACAACAAGCCCACTAACACCACCAAGGCTGTGGTGGGATGAGGCCCATTAACCTGTTCGCTTCCCTGACATGTTGAATCCTGTTAAGGGTACACAGACAGAGCACCCGTGGCTCCCAGTGTCTTTAGGGAGACCTTAGCTCAGGGGCCTCCACATCAAGGCTCAAGAGACTCCTCAATATGCTTATGGCCTTCTTGTTCCCTCCACTAGGTCATGAGAGCTTTCCCAGGAGAAGGAGAGATCTCAGTAAGCACAGCCCCTCCCCATAGAGAATTCATTTGGGGGCAAGTGGCAGGAAAACATTAAAGTACCCTAAGGAACCATCTAGACGTGTGATTTGATAAACACATACATTTGAGTAACAGCTTCAGGTCTGGTTGGATCGAGGCATCTCTGAAAATACTGATAACAGACATATGTACATTTCTGTGATTAGTTCCTAATGGGCATTGAAAAATATTTGTCTCCATCATTTGGCTCTGCTTTCCTCTGTATGAACTTTGTCTCCTGCTCTTTCTTCATGGTAGCAAGATGGCTGCCAGTTCCCTTAAGCTTGCTCCTGGCCTCCCAATGAGAAAGCGTGGTGGTCAGGCTTATCACTGGGATGCATACACGAGAGGACCACTTTAGAGGGAGGAAGAATCTGCTTGGGCTCATGGCTTCAGAGGATCTGTTCTGGGTTGTAGCATCCATTGATGCCCAGCTGAGGTGAGGCAGAACATGAAGGGCAGAAGTGTGTGGTGGAGGCTGCTCACCTCCCTATGCCCAGGAAACAGAGAGGCACACATTGAAAGTTATACCTCAATGGCCTGATCCCTTCAGTAAGACTTGATGTCTTTATCGCCGCCAGGATTGCTGTCAGATGAACGCAGCATGAGTTTGTCCATTGTGAAGGGCACTCACTTCCCCATGCCCCGGAGTGCAAACCTATGGACATCTGTTACTCAGACCCCAGCATAAAGCATCCCTTCTCTCCAGTGGTCACTCACTCATGTCAGGTACCTGCTTTCCTGGATGCCTATTGGCCAGCTTGGATCACAAGAGCATCACACAAATCAGTAACTGTGGCCAAGAGGAGGACTGGTTTAGGGGCAGCCCTGGGACAAGAAGGAACAGACTGACAGATGCCTCCACGGAGGATGTACATTCCTCCATCTCTTCCCTCCTCGCCCCAAAGACTGGAGTCTGCCTGGACCCCAGTCCCTGAGCAGAAGAGGCCTCGGGCCAGGGTCGCCCCCAGCCACAACCACCCCCAGGCACAGTCCCTCCTAGCTACAGTCGCCTCCAGGCATGGTCACTATGAAGCCACTCAATGACCCCCCTCACTCCAGGCTCCTCACCTCAGTGGATTATTGTAATCAGCAGCCAGCACTCTGTGGCCCCTGCCTCTAGGCCCTCGCTGGCTTTGCAAGGTCATTGCGTTTTCAGTACCAAGGACAGTAGCTCGGCGGACAGGGTATTAAATAAATGTGTCTCCTAGATGGTTGGCTCTGACTTCAGGCTCCTTCTCCTTACCTGCCTTTGTTTAACCCAAGCCACACTTTCAGGGGCTCTGGTCATCTGGGTGGGATCAGTCATCACCCTGAGCACCTCCAGGGTCACAAGTCAGGTGTCTAGAGAATGCATCTTCCTGCATCCTGTCCCTCTCCACTGGGCTTCCCAGAACTCCTCCCACACGGCACAATAGGGAGTCCATCTCCCCACCCTGATGCTTGCTCTCCATCCAGTTCCCTCGGCTGTTGTCTTGACCCAAATGAGGGAGCACTTGTCCAAATGTGGACATGCTCGGAACATAGAATAACACAATCAATTATTTGGTATGCACTCTACCTGTGTTACCGTGGTCCGTGTCATCCAGAAATTGCTGAGGTCCCCATTTCTCAGTAGAGACTCACAACACACTGTTTCTCCAAGGCTTTCATCTCTCCATGCGCATTCTATCCGAGGCTTTCCCTCTCCTCCTTGTGAGACTGACATTTTGCGTGGTTCCTGGTAGAAGGAGAAAAAAGTAATGTTGGGAAGCTGAAGGGGAGGGCCACTTACCTTAGACTGGGCACTCTGCCTACTCAACAGTAGCTGCTAACAGCCCTGTGAAGTGGGTCTAATTGTCCCCAATTTATAGACACTGAAACAGAGTCCAGAGAAGTCCTTGATTGTAAAAGCTTCACCGTGAAAGGGGATACTCTCAGGAGGTGGCTCCAGATCTGCCAGCCCCAAGCCCAGGCTCTTAGAGCGGCACAGAGAATCCCTCCCAGGGATGAGGACTGAGCTGAGGCCAAGTAATCAGATCATTCCCAAGAGGACTTGACTCTATGAGGGAGGTCTCCTGAACCCCTGACTCCACACCTCCAAACCCATCCTATTGTTCCCCTTGGGTCCTCTTCCATGAGGAGGAAAGAGTTCCACAAGAGGCCAGTAATGCCCTGAAGTTTTCCATATCCATCTGACTGGGAGGCATGGCTGCATTCATGGGGCAGCTCAGGAGGCGGGTGGGGTCAGTGGGCGGGGCCACCAAGGAAAATGCCTGCAGAATGGGAAGGCTGACTTCGCTCACCAGCTGTTGAGGGGGTTGGCCGATCAAGCAGAAACTTAAGGCTTTCAAAATCACTAATCAGACCTGCCAAAGTCTTTAAAAGGGCTTTCAAAAATTTTCTCTTCATTTATTTTTTTTAAGCACACTAAAAGCTTCATTAAAGACCTGCCAAGGATGGAGAGACCTCCTCTCGCTCCCTGTCCCTCCCACAGTAATTAAAACCCGGTTCTCCCCATCAGCTTCCCTGCCTCTTGGGTTGGCAGTGGATAGCCTGGGAGTTCACATTGACTTCTGAGCCATTCTGCCTTATAGAGAGCTGCCAACTTCTCCCACTGGGCTTCTCCTGCCCAGCCTAAGCTCTGCCTGCTTTCCGTGTTGTATTAGAGATGGGGCACCCACATGGTCCTCAAAAAAAACCATTCTTCAGCTAAGAAAACATAATCTCGAGCAGCAGAGAGATTTGTCCTTGGGCACAGAGCTAGAAGGCTGAGGGAGATCCAGGCCAGGGTTCTATCCTTTGAAAGACAAATTTTCATTGAAATATGCCCCCCTACCCAGCAATAGCAGGAATCTTCTATAAGAAGACACTGTCTGCCTGACCAGCAATGGCAGCAGGTGGGACCCCAAAAGGGATCACCAACTGGCAGGGTAGAGAAGTAAGACACAGGGGAGAGGTGGGCAGAGGCCAGCAGCCACTCCTGGAAGGTAGAAGACCTGACCTCCAAGGGACAGGCCCAGCAGCATCCTGGTGGGCTGAACTGTATCCTAACAGAATGGAAACATCATGGAACCATCCGTGCTGGCCAGCAAACCTCTGGCAGTCCTAGGTCAAGCAGGTGCCCACTAGCCCCAGTGCTGGCGTGAGACTCATCCCAGGCTTTGGCCGTCTTAGGGTTTCTATTGCTGCGAAGAGACAGCATGACCACAGCAACTCTTCTAAAGGAAAACATTTAATGGGGTGGCTTCCAGTTTCTGAGGTGTAGTCCATTATCATCATGATGGGACATGGTGACAAGCAGGCAGACATAGTGCTGGAGCTGAGAGTCTTACATCTTTTTAGGGAGGCAACAGGGAGTGAACTCTCACTGGGCACGGCTTGAGCATAGATGAGATTTCAGAACTCACCTTCACAGTGACACATGTCCTCTAACAAGACCTACTCCAACAAGGCCACACCTCCGAATAGTACCATAACAGGCTTCCTGCACTCTGCCCTCACAGTGGCAAGAAGGAATGCCACAGCCCATGCCGGGTGAAGTGCAAGTCTGCCACGCCCCTACCCTTTCTCTTCCTCACTTCCCACTGGGGCCTCAGGCACTGTCCTGACAATATCTCGCCTCAGGGTTTCAACCTTCAGACTGGAACTGAGGTCCCTCATGGAGATGGTTCTTTACCTATCCCATCTGTCCCTGCCTCCGGCTCCTGATCACTCTCCTCCCTACTGCCTTTGTAGCTGTTATCATGACCAATGGTGTTTGTGTGTGTTCCTGTCCCCTCCCAATTCTATTCCGGTTCCCTGGGACAGCATCCGGCTCCAACTGCCTGCAGTTCTCCCCAGGATGGATGCCCTGGATGACCATGGGTGACCAATGGCCCTGCCAGGACACAACACCTATCCTGGGAGCTTAGTTGTCCTCCTGGGTTGAGTCAGCACTCAGTGGAAAGAGCGTCTGATCCTGACAGATTTCCTGGTAGGGTGATGATGTCACTTGGGTGGGACTGGCCTAGAGCAGTCTTGGCAGATAGAAGGGAGGGATCAAGTACAGAGAAAGATTCAGGACCTGGGTCACCCAGACACAGCAGCCCTGTCCCCTGGATACCCTGTAAGGTGACCTCCCAGTGACAAGATGGTAGAGGAGAGTGTCTATGGCCATTGGACAAATTACCAGCCACCCTTGTGAGACCAGGCATGGAGGCAACTGGGTGACAGAATGCCAAGAACCCTGAACCCAGTTCTTACCTGCTATGGGGGCAGATGTTCCATACTCCAGCTGGGCAGAGGGAGGAGGAGAAATAGACAAACTCTTCATGTCTCATCATTACCCAGTGTCTGTGTGTCCCAGGCTGGTTGCCTCCAACTGGGGAGCAGATGAAAAGCCACAGGCCTTCTTCAAGAAGCCAGAAGGGAAGAAGTCCCAGAAATATAGTTAGGGTAGAGGATAAAGGGTCAGTATCCTGTGGTCAGTCCCTTGGTGAGAGCAGCTCCTCCAGTCAACCAGCATATGCAGAAGACCAAAGCCAGTCACTTACCTGGCCCATAATCTTGTGGTCAACTTGTTAGAACCAGAGGGTTTTCCATACAACTGACATGGATTGTCAACTTGGGGATATAATGAGAAGAGAGGGCAGTGTTATAAGGATGAGGGTGGGGGTGATGGCAACTGCAGTTGAGACCCTAAGAGACAAAGCGGCACTGCTAGAAGTGTGGAGCCATAGCCAGCTGTCATAGTTGGTGCTCTATTGTTGTGAAGAGAAACCGTGGCCAAGGTACCTTACAGAAGAAAGCATTTAACTGGGGACTTGCTTATAGCTTCAGAGAGTGAATCCATGATTATCATAGTGGGGGCCATGACAGCGGGCAGACAGGCATGGTGGTGGGGCTAAGAGCTTCCATTCTGACCCATAGGCAGTAGGCAAAAAGAGAAAGTCTGGGCCAGGCATGGACTTTTGAAACCTCAAAACCCACTCCAGTGACAAACCTCCTCCAAAAAAGGCCACACCTCCTAATCTTTCCTAAACAGAGCCACTAACTGGGTACCGATTGTTCAATCATATGAACGTATGGGATCATTCTTATTCAAACCACTTGGGCCATTCGTGTTGAGAGAAGAGAGTCATGGTTACAGTTGCTGGCACTGGGTGCCATGTCTGCTTGGAAGAGATTATTGGGGAAGATCCGTCTTCTAAGCCTTGGTACTCTGCCTCCATCAGTCTTTAGCCAGTGCTTGTCAGATGGCGGAGAATATTGTTGATGCCACTAAAAACTTCACAGGAGGGGTTGGAGAGATAGCTCAGTGGTTAAGAGCACTGACTGCTCTTCCAAAGGTCTGAGCTCAATTCCCAGCAACCAGATGGTGACTCACAACCATCCATAATGAGATTTGGTATCCTTTTTTGGTCTGCAAGCATACATGTAAGCAGAACACTGTATAGTGAATGAATAAATAAATAAATAAATAAATAAATAAATAAATAAGATTCACATAGCCCCTGGAGACAGATGTCACCTGGCTCTGTGGGGGGAGATTTTGAGAAGGAGCTCTTCCCTGTCAGATATTTTTTCATAAGAAAGCTATGTACACTGGGCAAAAAAAGAGCTGGTTACATTTAGGGGTGGGGGAGCATGGGGAATGAGTGTGTGAGAAAGGTCATAGCAGGAACCTGAGAAACTTGGGGTACTAGTTACTTTTCTCAGTGTTGTGACAAAATGTCTAATAAAGCAACTTAAGAAAGTTCTGGGTCACAGTTTGAAGGTGCACAGTCCATCATGGCAGGAAGGCATCTCAGCAGGAGTGTGAGCTCTGGCTCACAGTTTGAGAGTGCACAGTCCATCATGGCAGGAGGGCATCACAGCAGGAGTGTGGGCTCTGGCTCACAGTTTGGGGGTGCACAGTTCATCATGACAGGAAGTATCACAGCAGGAGTGATGAGGCAGCCAGTCACATAGTTGAGGAGCAGAGAGAGATGAATGCTGGCACTCATCTTGTTTTCTCATTTTCATTCAGGCCAGGTCCCCAGTCCACGGGATGGTGCCACCCACATTTAATATGTCATCCCTCATTTCCAGGAAACACCCTCATAGACACAAGACACAGATCTATCTCCTAAGTGATTCTAAATCTAGTCAGGCTGAGGGTGAAAATGGGACACCACATCACCTCACCTCCCAAAGAAACCCTCCCTGACTGCCCCCTTGGGTGAGCTGGGTTCTGCTGGCCTGAGCCCTCCCTGGCCTGGGATGTGGGCACAGAGTTTCTAATGATAATTTTGTGCATCTTATTGTCTGTCCCCTCCCAAGGTGGAGAACAGGTTGAATCCAGGGTCTGCAGCAGCAGGATTTTATTTATTTATGTGATTTTGGTTTTTTGAGGTGAGATCTGATTAAGTAATCCAGGCTGGCCTCCAATTCAAAATCTTCTTGCCTCAGCCAGAGTTCTGGGATGATAGGCATGTGTCATCAGGCATGGCTTTTCTAAATATGAGAGTTTTAAAAGGGGGCCTCACAGTCCCACAGGAAGGGATGAGGGTCCAATGTATGTGTGCATGTGTGTGTTTGTCTGGCTATCTGGCTGGTAACAAGCTGTGGGGTGGTATCTTTTGACTCCCATGGGAGTTGCCAGGGAAACCTTGGCAATGACTGAGTGAGCAGGACAGGACTCGGCAGGCACCTGGCAAAGCCTCTGATTAACAGATCAGGAAGACCCACAGCTCTGTACCAGTGCGTCCACACACTGGTCTCCATAACCTGCATCTCAACCAGAAATTGCCATTATTATTCACTCTCCTGATTCCGGTCTATCTCCCGCATGAGGGCTGTCCCTCTGTCCCCATGCTCCACATAACAGTGCTGCAGGGGCATGAGCCTTGCATCCACTGGCTAAGGGAAGGGGACTCCAAGGGTACACTTAGTAAATCCCAAGGGTTCCTCACCATGAGGTTGGCCATCTATTTGATGGTGAACTTCGACACACCCAGTTGCTGTGTCTTTAGGGACACCTGACCCAAAACAGCATGCGTGTGATGAACAGGCGAAACTCAGAGAATTAGCCACTGCAAGTCCCTTCCCAGGGGACACCGAAGGCAGAAAAGCTTAATGCTGTTATTTACATTTGCTTTATTATTTCATTTATTTCAGCAGGCAATGAGGGGGGATGGAATATGAACCCCATTCCCCTGACACAAAGAGAAGTCAGTGAGAGGGATGGGCTTCCTTGCATGGGATCAAAGTGGACAGTGTTGGTGCCCAAACTAAGGGCCTGTCCTCAAGCCCAGGGCTTATTTCTGGAGCCAGTCACACACACACCACCAGGATCCACCCACCATTCTTCCATGCTCCCAGAGGGATGCTTGGGTCCCAAGAACTCTCTTCTGACTGGTGAACTGGGTGCTGTCCTGTCATCCAAGCCTCATCCCTGGCCTCAGTTTCCCTACCTGTGATGGGAAAATGAATACGTCCATCTTTCTGCTTCCTAGCAACTGGTCACATGGGCTTAGGACCCTCTGTGGGCAGTGCAGATGCTCAGTGGTCTTTGCTGACATCCCAATGACAGCAGAGGGGAGGGATTCCTCCCCCCACCAGCAGCTCTGACCACTTGGGTGGGAGGTGGAGGCAGCAGGAAGGTTGTCAAGGCAGCAGGTGACAAGGTGGGGGGAGCGAGTGGTGGAACCGAGAGCAGGCCTGTGGGGAGCAATGAGGATGGTGGACCTGCTTGTCATATCATATAAATGATAAACAATAATAATAACACAGTTTCTTGTGTAATGAGAAAGACTACCGAGACTGAATTACCTCCGTAATGAGCTGCGGACGTCAGGGAGCTATTTGTTCTTGAAGGAAGAGCTGAGGGTTGTGTCTGTGCTTCCCTGTCATACCCCCACCACATGCACACACATACACACGTACACGCATGCATGAACGCACACACGCACAAACACACACATGCATGAATGCACACACACATGCATGTGTGCGCGCATACATACATGCACGAACACACATACGCGCACGCACACGCATGCATACATGCGCGAACACACACACACACGCACGCACAAACACTGTTGTTTCAGGTGGGGAGGTGGCTGGAACTCTCATAGATGCAGGCTGAGCTGGGGCAGAAGGCACAAACATGGGATCCAGAGGAAGGATACAGTAAGCATTGGGACTACTTACTAATAGTCACACAGAAAGCTTGTGTTTCCTGGTTTCAGGTGGTTTCTAGACCACTGAGTCATTAGAAAAGTGTGGCGTGTGTTTTTCCCAGCTGCAGTCCCCGAGGACAGGTGCAAGGCCCTCCACAGCTGGACAGAGGTGCAGAAGGACAGTGGCAGTCGGTCAGCCCAGGGCCTGGGATGAGCAGAGGGGGCATAAAGGGGGCATCAAGCTTTCTGTGCAACAGAGAGGGGGAGGAACAGTGAGATGAGAGAGGTTGTGCAGGCACTTTGGGCCACTGAGGTCTTATGTCATGTCATTGTTATTAATGATGTCCCCAGGTTTCTTCTCCCTTTTAGAACATTATTATATCTTCTAGACCAAAGATTTGCATACCTTCCCCCAAACCACAGCCCTTAACCTAAAACTTCTGAGATCAGACAGGTATGACCTTCCACTTCTGTCAAAGTGTGAAGTAATCTCAATACTTGGCAGACCAACAAAGAAGATTCCTATGAGTTTGAGGCCAGTCTGGGGTGGCAAAGTGAGACCCTGTTTAAAACAAAACAAAAGACAGATGTATTCCTAACCAGAATCCTCTGCACCAGCCAAGGAGGAATTCTGCCCCTACTTCCACTCCCCAACCTCCCTCTCCCCTGTCAACAGGAGGCATTCCCACTGTACCATGGTCTGGTTAAAATCCTGTGTTGGTGAGTGGGCCACATTCTGCCAAGAGGCCCCAGGCCTGCAGCCCACATAAGCTTAGGTGCCTGAGGCCACCCCTTAGTGCCCACCAGAAGACAACAGCCCAAGCAGCAGCTGCAGCCTACCCAATCTTCTCAAAACGAGAGACAAACTAGGTCCCAGCCAAAGCATTGTGGGGGTCTAGGGGGCTTTAGGGACCTTTGGACCAAGAGGTGAGGGATAAAATTATACTGAGAGCCCCCAGAGCTCAGAATCCCCTCCTCAGTGACATCCCTGCAACATTAAAATTAATCAGCTGTGCAGCGATTTTTATTATATAAGCCAATAAAATGGGAAAATTACAATTTCACTGGTAACTGTTGGGCTGAGGGTTTTGATCCTTGTATTTTATAGCCCCATAGTTCTTGAAGTTTTTTTTTAAATATATTCTCTCACAGTGAGAAAAATCTCGCTGAAGCACTCTGTGTGGCTGGCTCAGCCTACTCATCCCCCCCACACATACATATGCACACACACACATATGCACACTTTCTTGTGCACACGATAGTACTACAGCCAGGCCTTGTGAGCACCACCATCTACATCTGACCCAGGCCTCTTCTGTGAGCAGGATCTGGGTGTCCAGCCCTGGCTAGCACTAGGTGGCATTAGTGTCCCCAGTTGCTAACTGACGTGCCTTCTTCCTTACCATGTGGCTTTCCAGGGAGCCCTTGCTGCTCAGAGCCTGCACTGTTGACTTTGCTGGTGGCCCCTGGGTGCTGTAAGGTGGGGGACAAGTCATTTCTACGGGGGCTGGGGAGACTGACGATTCAGTAAGCAAAGCACCTACAATGTAGCCCAGAGCCTGAGTTTCATCCCCAGCACACACATGGAAAAGACTGGGCAGTTATTATCCTAGCGCTGGGAGGCACAGCCAGGTGGATCCCTGGGGGCTTGCAGGCCAGCTACTCTAGTCTGCTTGGGAGACCTTTTCTCAAACAAAAGGATGGGTGGTCTCTGATGAACCATGCCCAAGGTTGTCCTCTCTCCCCCACATGATCATCTCTGTCTCTTTTTAAACAGTGACTTTTTATTGATATGTGTGTGTGTGTGTGTGTGTGTGTGTGTGTGTGTTCCCTTGAGGTGTCCATAGATGACATGGGTGCTGGGAACCAAACTCGGGCTCTCTGAAGGAACAATAATGTCGCTTGACCACTGAGATCTCTCTCCAGTCCCTCACACAATCATTCCTGTGCTATTTCTTCTCAACCCGTGTGAAGTGTCTGTCCTCTGTTGTGTACAGGATCTGCCCCCAAGTTGCCAGGTTTTGGGGTGAGAGGCATATGGAGCAGACCCTCTCCTAATGGGTAGCCAGAACCCCAAACCTAGAGCCCTGACACAAAGAAGTGTAGCTGGACCACAGACCGACACCCATGACAACAGTGACCAGTGGGCAGCATATGGTGTTACCACAACAAAATGTGACCTTGGTTAAGCCATGTTTCATGGGTGGGGGAGGGTGTTGGGGTCTCTAGTTCACAAGAAGCTTTGTATTTGTAACAGCCATGGTTTCTCAAGGCTCAGAGAGAGCCAGGCTGAGGAATGGTCATTCACATGCCTTTGTATTCTCTGTTGAGGAAACAGAGGCTCTGAGAGGCAGGCAGCTGTCCAAGGTAGTTGGCTAATCAGCAGGAAAACTAGATGCCAACAGGCCTGAGGGCCCACAGTACCCCACTCACCCATGCTGCCCTCACCTCTGGAGCCACCCCAGACCACCTGAATGCAACTCATCCTCCAAGAGTCTGCTTGAGCTCCATACTTTGGGTGGTGAGGGTGGGGAAAGGGGGCTTTTCATTAAATGAGGAGCAGCTGAGCTCCCCAGAGGGAACCCCCTCCCCATCTCCCAACAGTTTCTTCCCAGAGAATTATTCCTACCAGTGCCGAACCAGACTTTCCAAAGATTCTGTGCTAGGGTTTCCCTCTCTTTGAGATGACAGAATAGTCGTGAAGGGTATCTCACACCCTGGCATCTCAAACATGGCAGGATGGGGTTACACTTGCTCTGTGTGTCCTTGTGTGAGAGCATCCCTCAGCAATCACATTGTACCAGGACTGGTAGGTGAATCGTCAGAGAGTGATGGAGACATGATGACACTCAGGGCACTGTCCCTGGGGGTAGACTGACCCATTGTAGATTACTGGATCAGTGTGTTTCTGTAGGACCCAGGGTTTTTTTTTTTGTTTGTTTGTTTGTTTTTGGCTTTTTTTTCCCCCCAAATTGAGCTCTCTCTGGCTTGCTAACTTTGCCCCACTGTGTGAAAATGAGCCATGGAGTCTTCACCAGATAAGTGAAGTGTAGCCCAGACTTGTCCCAGACTCACAGTTCTCATGCAGGAATTACAGGCATGCAGGACCATGCCTGGCTAGTAAACTTCAATTCTTTATATAACGATACAGTCACAGGTATTTTGTTAGAGCAACAGAAAATGGAACAGAACATCATGTTTTCTCTAAATGGAACACCTCTGCCTCCAGGAGCTGGCCTTAAGAAAGCAGCCTTCTCATCGTGAAACACCGCCCGCAGACAACGTGTAACGATCTGTAAAACCTCAGCTCAGCTTCTCCAGTAGCACCACCCAGGAGGCAGGACAAAGAAAGTCATTTGTCACCTAGGACCCAGAGACAAAGAGCTCCTTTGTACTTGGCCAGTTTGCTGTTAGAAAGTATGGGAGGGATTGAAAGGGTTTGCCCTTAGTGACCCCTCCCAGATGTTGGCAGCTGTTATCTTCTGGTTATGATTGTCCAGCGGGTCCCTTGGGACCAGACAAAATGGATGGGAAAGTCTCTAAACCAGAAGCCCAGGTCGGCTGAGTGGTCCTATTCCTACAGGATGAGAGCAAGGAGTCAAGGCTAAGCTTAAGGCTGGAACAGAAAGCTGAAGAAGAGGGCCAAAGCACCCCGTTGGTTTCTTGACTGACCAGGTCTTTGGGTCTGGCCTTTGGAGGGTCACCAGGGGGCCTAGTGTCCTAGCCTGAGAAAAATCTGAGTCGGGAGTGGAATGTGTACATTTTATCAGCCAATAAATAAATAAATAAATAAAATCGGGGTGGTTGGGTGACTTCTCAGGCTCAGAGGCGGCTCCATCACCCACTCTGTGGTGATCAGCTCAGCCCTCCGCTAGAAGCGGCGAGGAGCAGTGGGATAGGCAGGACCCGTCGGACTGGCAGCCTCGTCTTAACCTCCAGCTTCTCCATGCCTTTCTTCTGCCTGTCTCTTTCATGTCTCCCTGAACAGCGCCTGACAGCTCTCCTCGCTCCTAGGCGGGCAAGGTTCTCTTTGTTTGCTCGAATAAAGCAGCTTGTTACAGGGAAGAATACTGCGGTGAGTGTCAGAAGATATGTTTCCTTAAAGAAACTCAGCGGAGTCTTTCAGGTACTGCTTCTCTGAGTCCCAGAGCCTCCAGATCCGAGCCCACCCCACCATGTCTGCTTCCCACACCTCCTTACAGCCATTGCCTGTTGAGTCTCTGCAGTGTCCAGGATGTGAACCTGGATCCCGGGGCTTTTGGGCATCACGAAGGTTAACAGTGCCAACTTGACAGGAGCTAAAATCGCTAAGGAGGCAAATCTCTGGGCATGTCTGTGAGGGGGTTTCTAGATTGGGCCCATTAAGTGGGAGGATTCACCGTGAGTGGAGGCGGTGCCATTCCATGAGCGCTGGTCCTTAATTGAAAACAAACGGGAAAGTGGGTCGAGCACTAGCTGTTTGTCCCTTTGTGTTCTGACTGCACGTGTCATGTGACCAGCTGCGTTGTACTGCTGCTGCCATGCCTTCCCCTGCTGTGATGGACTGCACCCTCAAACTGTGAGCCAGAACAAACCCTGTTTCCACCTGAGACCAAAAGAGACAGAAAGGTCTCTAGGACTGCTGCTACCCTCTGTGGAAGGACTCACTGTGGGCTGCTTCCCCTGAACAGACAGAAGGCAGGGCAGGTTCCCAAGACTCCTCACCCCTGTCCAGTCCCACACAGCCTTCAGAGAGGAAGCCATAGACCTCTCCAGGGTAATCAAAAGAGAAATGTGTTAGTCTGATGGCATTTTGTAACCGATAGTGATTGGCACTTGCTCTGTACCCAGCTCTGGCCTCTGCAACGGAGGACACTGTATTTGGAGTGGGTGCCATGGTCCCCTAGCCACAGAAGTAATCTGAAACCATCAGCCACTTCCCATATATTAGCAGTGTGATTTCATTTAATCTGCCTGATGGAGTCAGATTCTAATCGTGTCCCTTGTGTGACATGTGACTTTTCTGTTTTTGTTTTTGAGATAGTGTCTTGCTGTAGCCTCTAACACAAACATATGCAAGGATGACCTTGAACTGACTTTCCCGAGTGATGAGAGTGCAGGCATGCACTTTCACACCTGGTTTTGTGTGGTGCTGGGAATAGAACCTAGGTCCTCGTCCATTCTAAGCAAGTACCCTACCAACTGCGCTACATCCTCAGCCAAGGGCATGAGATGTGATTGGCGAAGTGGCTTGCTCGAGGACATGGAAAGCTCCATTCCTCCTTGCCTTGCCCTTGCTTGACCTCCGTCTGTCCTATACTGTCTAACTGATGTGTCCTAACAGTCTGGATTTCCAGACCGACAGCCTCTCCTGACCCCAACTCTGCCTGCCCCGTGTCCTGCAAAATGCATCTTTTGTTGGGCCACCCCTGGGGACAGTCTGGAGAAAAAAACTGTACCATGTGGCTCTATTCTGCCAGCTGACTTGAGGCTCCTCTGGTCACCTCAGCAAAGCCTTCCCAGTCATAATCAATACAGGAGGCGACCACCGTGCAAGAGTCCCTCCATGAGTCAGCTGTGTGTCAGGAGAAGGCTTGGGTGTGCTTATGTTGTTCCTTCTGACCGCATTGGGTTTTATAAGGCCTTGATGGGGAAACTGAGACCCGGAAGGAGAAAACAATCCTCTCAAGGGAATACGGTTGACATTCCAGGCTTTTCTTCCTCAGACACTGGGAGCAGATAATCTGCCTAAAGGAGGCTGTTTTTCACCAGCTGGGTTCTGTAAGGTACTTTCCACTCTGATACCTCTCATAATGAAGGTTCTTTACCGCCAGGGGCTCAGAACTAAACCACAAAAGGTTCGGGTCACAGAGCAAGGCTTTAGCTATTGTCAACTTGACTGGGTTTAGAATGACCTTGGACAAAGCAAACCTCTGGCCTTGCCTATGAGGGAGTTTCTAGATTGAATGGAGGCAAGAGGCTCCACTCTGAAGGTGAGTGGAACCGTGCTGTGAGCTGGGCTGACTAAGGGAATAAGGAGAAAGCCGTCACCCTATGTTCCCACCTGCATGCCCTCCCCACCATAGTGTACCCTTGAACTGAGGTGCAAAGCAAGCCTTTCTTCCCTTAAAGGGTTGCTTTTGTTGTTTACTTTATCACAGCCGCGTGAAAAGAGGCACTGCGGTCTCCACGCCTGGCTACCTTTGGGCACAGTCCCACCTTCCTGTTGTGTGGGTAGATCAGCCGATCACAGGTCAATTCGACAACAGAATTCAACCGGTCCTCCTGGGTTCCTGTGGGGCCTCTTCGCACAGTAAGTCCGCAGAGAAAGGACTCCCCCTCAAGATGACACAGGAGAAATCAAGGATGCCCTGACATTCCACGGAAGCTTCTGTACCTCACAGATCATCAAATCACCCAGCCTGTCCTTGTCCCCGCCTTTGCTCGGTGACATAATGGCACTCAGCTTTGTTGCAAAAGGGTGGAGGGAGGGGGTGGAAATAGCCACCCTCAACAACCAACAAGAAATAATTAGTGCACATTGTGTCATTAAACACTAGACTTTAATTAAATTGCATGGAGATAAATACTTGAAGAGACTGGAACGGAGGAGCCCAGAGCCGGCCGAGCGCTCGGCGTAATGGAGTAATAGACGCGCAAACAGCGCCAAGTCAGGGATTCTGACGCGATTAAGACGCCAACTAAATTGGGTTGTCACCTCGCAGGCTGCACCGACCACCTGAAAATTGCTCATTATCTTCCCCGTTTGATCCTCTGGGAGCTAACAAGCCTCTGCACAAATCGCGGCAATGATCAAAGGGCCCGTTTATGTGGGACTCTGTCCCTTGTCGGGGTCCCCGGCTCAGTCTCCGTCTTCACTTTCTCATTTGTATTGAATCACAGGCGACAGCAACCAGTGGGGAGGCTGGGCTAGGGGTGATCGGTGTAACTCCAGAGATGATTGGCCCTCCTCCAGCCCTCCTGGATCGGGGGTGGGGAGGTGGGGAACATCTTCTCTACCAGAGAGTGCAAACACCAGTAATGCCGGTCAGAGTTTGAATCCTATTCCAGACGGCTCGCAGATGTCCACACTGACATCAGTGCTGGGGGCTGCTCTCTCCTTGAATCTGTACCCACTTTGACAGGGTGACACCTGTTAAAGCTGATGAACGGAACTCCAGCAAGCCCCCACCCCCACCTCCAGGTGCTTGAACTCGGGGGCCTTGAAGGGCAGGTGAAGTTGGCAAGGGATAGAGGCCGCATTATTGACAACATACATGCTGATCAGCGGAACTAAAGGCAGGCAGGCAACGCTGGATTCTCCTCAGACTTCTTTGTATATATGCGCCTTGGCTTGGGTGGTACCACCCACTCTGTGTCTCTGGCAATGTCCTCATGGACTCTCCCAGAAGTATGTCTCTTCGTCAGTTTGGGGCCTACCCAACTGACCATCAGGATTGACCATCACAGGGGGGTTGAACCAGGCGCATGAGGCAGAGGAGGCCATGGCCTGAGAAGTGAGGCTAGGGTGCTGGGGGTTCAAGCAAACCCTTTTCCCTGGGAGCTCTGAAGGGCCTCGGAGTCCAGTGTGCCCAGGTGCGAAGTGGAGGATGTTCATAGCACAAGCTGGACTGGGCTCAGTACAGCTCCCCATGGTGACCCCAGGAAAGAAAGACTACCTTTCAAGGCTGTCCCCTTCTCCAGCAGATCCCTCCTAAGAATGGAGTGCTGCTCTGTGTCCCACTGCAAGCCCCTTGAGGATAGGGACAGTCAGGGACTTAGGTTCTGCTTCTGCAGGAGGGAGGTGACCACAGGCCTGTCCAGTAGACATGGGGTAGGAACCTTGAGTAGCAAAGGGATGGTGGTGGGGCTGCTGTGGGCCAGCCTTACCTTGAACAGCTCCCATTCCTCATTCATTCATTATCTCATCATTTGTTCATTCATTCATTCATTATCTCATTACTCATCCACTCATTTGTTATCTCATCATTCATTCACTCTCTTACACACTCATCTCATCATGCGCTCGCTCACTCATTCATTCATTAGCTCATCATTTATTCGTTTTCTCACCACTATCCATTCTTTCATTTTATCATCACTCATCCATTAATCCATCCATTCATTATCTCACCGCTCACATGCCCATTAATTCATTCATTCATTCACCAAATGCTTAATATGCTCCCAGCATGGGCAGGCAGTGCTCTAGGTACTTGGAATCTGTCTTAGTTCCCTGTCTAGTGTTACAGTGAATACAATGACCCAAAGCAGCCTGGGGAAGGGAAGGGCTCATTTCAGCTCACAGCTGGAGCCCATCACAAAGGGGAATCCAGGGCAGGAGCCTCAGGCAGGATCCTTGAGGCAGGAACTGAGACAGAGGCAGGGGAGGAACACTTGGTTTGCTCAGCCTGCTTCCTAAAGCAACTTAGGACCACCCGCCCTGGAGGGGTACCACCCATGGTGGACTGGGTCCTCCCCCATAAATCATTAAGCAAGAAGATGCCCACACAGACTTGCCCAAAGGCCGGTGGGAGAGAGGCATTTTCTCATTTGAGGTTTACTTTTCCAGATGACCCTGACATGGTCAAGTTGACAAAAAAAAATTAACCAGCACAGGATCTACCCTTGAGTAAAAAGCAACCACTCTGGGTCTGAAGGGTGGATGCACCGGTGGGGTGGGAGTGGATAGGAACGAGGCCGCACTTAGGAGTGACGTAGACACACGTGTGGCCTATATTTGTGCTCAGCATCATGTGCACAAGGAAACTGACCTTTCTTTGTGCCATGGCCTGTCCATGCAGAACACAGCACACAGGCACAAGCTGACCTTCCCTTACATATAGATGAGTGTGTATTTTTGGTTTGTTGGCAAGTAAATAAATACTGAGAAAGGGGAGAAAAGGAGGAGTGTGGTGAGGCTGAGCCAGTGTTGGACTAATTTTTCAGCAGGAGAAGGGGTAAGGAGAGCAAGCATATTTTTTAAAAATTTACACATGTGTGTGTCTGTATGTGTGTGCATGTGTGTATGTGAATATGTGTATGTATGTACAAGTGTGTGTGCGTGCATGTTCATGTGTGTGTATGCATGTCATAGCATGCATGTGGAGGTCAAGGGACAATATGCAGGAGCTGGTTCCCTATTTCTACCATATGAGTTCTGGGGGTTGAACTCAGGTCATCAAGCTTGACTGCAAGCATCTTAACCGACTGAGCAGGTGATGGCTTTGCATACTGTATTTGTGATGGTTGATGTTGATTGTCCCCCGATGGCATCTGGCAGCACTTAGGAGATGATGCCTGGGAGGGACCATCCTGATAGGTTCATTGCAGTGGGAAGATAAACCTTAACAGAGAGCAGTGTCATTTCCCTATGGGGTCCTAGACAACATAAAGGTGAGGATTGCTGGGCACCAGCACCTGTCTCTCTCTGCTTCGTGAATACGGGCACAGTGTGGCCAGTGCCTCCAGCTTCTGCCTCCGTGACTTCCCCACCACGGTGGGCTGCAGCTAAGTCAGAATAGACCCTCCACTCTTCAGTTGCTTTTGTCAGATGTTTTATCCCAGCATTGAGAAAAAGTAATTAGGGCAGCGGGTGATCATTACGGCCCGGCACTAAAACCAACAGAATCTGGCAAATGTCCAGCCACAGGGGTCTACTAGCCCCTGAGGAAGAGAGACAGATTGAGACCTCCTGGTCTTGATTAAAGCCCTGACCCCCTTCTTGACACAGATGTCCCATTCTGAGGCCCACGTCTCTCTGGAGGCGTGGGGAGGAGATCCAACTGGAGCTGAAGGGCAAACATGAGCCCAGGACAAGACAACAAGTAGAACCCACGTAGGCAGAGTCAATAATTCACACGGCTCCTTTAAATATTTACGTCCCTGGCTGTTTAAAATATAAAACTACGTCTTTGAATAGATGCTTGTAGTTTGATCACAGCCGAAGACAGCCGGTGGGTGATGGGGTAGAGGACGAGACCCGGCTAGGGCTCTTGGGGGCCATGCAAAGTAGCTGCTTTCTTTAGAGGAAGAGGCTTCCTGCCAACGTTCATCATCACTTTGGGCTGTGGACCACAAGTCCGCGTGTGTGCAGCACAACCCCCACTCTTCATCCATTCCTTCCTCCTTCCCCCCTTCCTTCCTTCCCTCCCTCCCTCCCTCCCTTCCTCCCTCCCTCCCTCATCCATTCATTTTCTCATTACTCTTGCTGACTTTGGAGCCAGACATCCCAGTTTTAAATCCTGGCTCTGTCCCGCGGCGGGGGTCTGGCTGTGTGACCTGGAGTTTTCACTGTAACCTCTCTGGTTCTTGACGCCTTCTTGTAAAACTAAGAAATGAGCAGGTGTAAATGAACACAGTGTCTGGAACTGGCGTGGCTGCTTCTGGGGGCCTCGTAAATACTGTTGCTAAGGCAACAGGTAGCATCGCCATGCACTTAGTTACTCTCTAAGGAAATATTTGCTGGATGCCAGTGATGCACTAAGAGCCGTGAGAGGGCAATGGGAACTGAAAAAAGACACACTCTGCCTCAGAGAACCTTCCCTGGGACCCCGGGCATCTGTCAAATAAAAGTCAACAAGGTGAGTTGACATTGCTTCAGGGCTTGGAGGAAAACAGTCCAACGGGAGGGACTCAGAGTCCCTGGACTGGGCAAAGTGCCTCAGCAGGAGTCAGCGAGATCCTGTCTGAAGAGTGACCTTTAATTTGAAGTTTGGAATGTGAAAAGGAGCCCGGGACAGAGCGCACAGACAAGGACTCTGAAGTGGGGTGTAGTGGTGTGTTTGGTGTGTTTGAAGAGAAAGATGGGCAGGACTCAAGAGTAGCTGGCCTTCGGTGGAGTCATTCAGGGACTGTGGTGTTTCTAGAATGTGCCAGACTCTCAGACAAGTACACAGTGGTCTGAGTTTCCCAGCTGGAATCAGTAAGACCAGAGTGTGAAGTGAGGTCTGCCTGACTCCCAAGCTTGTGCCCTCAACAGATGCAGAGACCTCCCCCAGGTAGGAGCACAGACCTCATAATTTGGATAAGTTCAGAGTGGGCTTGGGGCAACCGTGAGAGCCTGGCAACCACTCAATGCCACCTTCTCCAAATGCTGCCAGGGAGTCATGCAACAGAAGCCTGCTACTGAAGTCCACATCAAAGTGCCCTCTGCATTGCAGCCCCGGGGAAGCCATGCCTGGCAATTCCAGCCTCTTCCTGGAGACTCCGGTGCAGTTGGTTTAGAAAGCAATGTGGGCATTGATATTTTAACAGCTTCCCAGGTGACAGGTGACATCACTTTGTAAGCCTCAGCTCATCGGGCAGTTACCCTGATGGTTCCTGTGCTGAGGACGAAGAGGCAGGTGCTCAGAGAGGTTAAACAGCCTGCCCAAAGTTGCACAGCACAAAAGTACTGGGATCTAAGAGTGAACAGAAACTCCTGCCCCCATGCTGACCTTGCCCCAAACCGAGCTGGGGAGTGGAACACATGAGACACAAGAGAAGGAAGTCACAGGGTCAGAGCTGCAGATGCCTGGGGGTTCCTTGCAGGCATGGGGAACCCTTACTAGAAGAGGCTCTAGGCACACAAGGGTTCCCCTGGACTCTAAAACAAGGCTGACATCTTTCTGTGCTCAGCCACTTGTCCCTAAAGTGTTTGGATTTGAACTCACATTTGATAAACTCCCAGCCTGGTTCCCAGTCTGCTGGGGCCCTGATGTAGGCACCTTCCCTCACCCCAGGGTCCCATTTCACACAAGGTAAACAAGCACTTAGATGACTTGTTAAAGGGCTGGCCTTGCAAGCCTGAGGACCTGGCTTTGGTCTGCCTTTGATCCCCAGAACCCGCGTGGGCATGGTGGCCTGTGCTTGTAATCCCAACCAATTATAAGGCAGGCAGGTCCCTAGGGTTTGCTGGCCAGCAAGGCTAGTCTAATTGGTGAGCTCCAGGAGAATGAGCAACACTGTATCAGAAAAAGAACGAAACAGTAAGGGCAACCACAGAAAACCCAGATGAGGGCTAAGGAATGACACGGAGACTGAGTTCTGGCTTCTGCGTGCATGAAACTGATTTCTGGCTTCTGCACACACACATATGGGTACACACACATACATAAGTGAATATGCATGCACATAAACATGCACCACACACATACACACATGAATATACATGCATGTGCACACACATACACATGCATACACACGAATATGTAAGCATACACACATGTACACACAGGCACACACACACACTGAAACACAAGAATATACACACATGTCCATGCACT
Source organism: Alexandromys fortis (assembly GCF_014885135.2). NCBI lineage: Eukaryota > Metazoa > Chordata > Mammalia > Rodentia > Cricetidae > Alexandromys > Alexandromys fortis. The sequence goes on from NW_026067894.1 coordinate 1,701,357, forward strand.
ACATGCGCAGAAAGAGGCACACACGTTCACGCACACAAACACACAACTGTTGTGTGTTGCAATTTACAAGCCAGTGAACTAAGAGGAGAACTGCCAGACTTCCTCTTCTCACTCCAAATACCATCTTTCCTTGTGGGATCCCCTAACCGCTGTGCCCTGCCTGGGGCTGTAATGATCGGAGCCTGGGGGGACGCTCATCTTTGGTCCTGCGATCCCTCCTTTCTTTCCTTCCTCGGGTTCGGTATCTCCCAGCACCAGGCTATCTCCTGCAAGCAGAAGCATCTTCTCTTGGGTAGCCAGGCATTGCACAGCAAGGAGAAGAGGACCTGAATTCATGTTGATTTTCACTTCCCTTAATGTAAAACAGGATTGCCTTCATTTCCGATTTCGTGGGTTTATCTTACATGGCCAAAGCCGCGGTTATCTCTGCTCCACTAAGTCTTGAGATTGGTTTGGAGCATGAACATATATTCTCGGAAACTATTAAAAGTGCTTTAATTGGCTGTCCGGGGGTACCCTCCACCCTGCTCTCCAAATGCTCCATCCTTCTTTGTCTTTCTCAAGATCTGGGGGCTGACAGCCAGAGTTGGGGGACCTGGGTATACCTCTCTCTTTCTGAGACACACACATACCCTCACACACAGGGACATAAACACACACACACACACACACACTGAGACTGGGAGACATGGGCTCTGTGCAGCAGATCCCTCTTGTGTTCATGGCCACACATCCAAATTCTCCTCTAGACACCCTCGGGAGCATACAAGGAGATATCTGGTAAAAGTGCACTAACTTAGAACACGGGGAGAGAGCACACCAAAGAGATAGCCCTGTTAGTAATGTGTTTGCCACACAGATCCCCAGCTCCTATGTCAAACCAAACAAGCCAGGGATGTGGAGGCAGAGACAGATGGTCCCTGGGGTTCGGTCAGGTGAGCTGAATCAATGGTCTCCAACAACAAAAACCAGATGGAGAGAGATTGAATAAGACCTTTGACCTTGATTTCTGGCTTCTGCATACTACACACATGTGGACACACAGGAACAAAACAAAGCAAAGCAATCCCGGTTGCAAAGTAAACACATGGCAGCCATGTGAGGGTTCAAAGGGACTTCAGAGAGGAAGATAGAGCCACGCGGGGTTGTCAAACACAGTTGAAAGATCTCCATGGTGACAGGGTGACCTAACCTGTGGGCGGCCATCGGGCATTGGTGGGATGCCTCTCCTGGAACAGTGATGGTGCCCAGTTCACATTCAGGCTCTTCCGGCATGGAGGAATGAGATCTCGAGAGAGCCACAAAGCCCCGCAGAGCCTGTCTCTTGTCCTATTCTTGGACAGTTAGGCGAGAGGGGTTTGGAAATGCGTGTGACACTCTGCAGGTAGCTGGCACCGGTCAACTGCTGTGTGTAACTCTCTCCACCTGCTACGCAGTACATGGGTTGCTTGCACTCTTTTAAAAAACACATGCTTGAGGGTGCTCAGAAATGGGTGCTTCCTTGAGTCTTTCTGGAGCTAACTTCCTGATATTTCTGCACCTTGATGAAGTGATGGACACATATAGTGGTAGGTAAAGCAAGTATACTTATTAAATGACCAACTGTGAAAATCTATGATTTGTGTGTGAGAGAAAGAGAGAAGGCGTGAGTGGGTGAGTTCTTTCACAGCCACAGCGCTGAGAGAACAGATCATGACCAAATAAACCCCAATCAAAACAGTTAAGTAAATAAAACACTAAGCAAAAAGCAGAAAATGAATAGAATTTTTCAAATTACTCTCTGTTTCCTTTTCCTTTCCAACTTGGTCACCAGATTTTAAAATGGTTAAACTGCTTAAAGTGGAATCTTAATTTTTAATACACCATGGTATAAAGAATTGGTTCCATGGTTAAGATGGCTTGCTGCTCCTTCAGAGGACCCAAGTTCAGTTCCCAGCACACACCTCAGATAGCCCACAACTGCCTGCAACTCCAGCTCCTAGGCGTCTGGCGCCATCTTTTGGTCTCTGCATGTATCTGCATTCACACAAACATTTAATAAAAATAATAAAACTTTGAAATGGCATCATTCTATAGTAGAACTATATCCCAGATATTATATAATCAAATATTACCTGGGTCTTATTTATATACAAACATTATACACATACTAATTTTTAAAAAAAAATTAATTTGCTAGTCAACCATTCTAAACAATTTGTCGTTAAATTCTACAAAGTTAAAATGCCATGAGAAGACTCATCAGTGTTTCACTCCGTTTTGGTTTCTTTGGGGGAACAATAAAGTAAGGGACTATAATCTGACCTCTGACCATGTAGTTCCTCAAATTCACACTCTTAATTCTGAGTGCAAGCTGAACCACTCCCAGGGATCCTCCCGCTTCTGTCCCCCCACCCCATAACCCCTGCTGTCTGGTCAGGTCCCTTGGATGCATGTGTGCAGTGAGGTGAGTGGCTGGGCAGAGAACCTTAGTTCGTAATTAGCATTAGCCAAATCCTCTCAGGCTAAGTTAAACATAACCATCCCCCTTATCAACTGGGACGCATTCCAGAGTCCCGAGTGGAATCCTAAACCCTCAGTCACGCCCAATTCTGTCTATAATGCCTTTTTCTTTCTTCATGAAGTTCTAAGAGAATGAAGGGTGGGTGGCATATACTGTATGGATACGATGTGTGAAAAGATGACCTTGGTCCTGGAGTGGGGTGGCGGGAGACTTTATCAGGACACTCAGAAGAGCACACAGTTTTAATAGTGAATTCTAGAACTTCTCATTTTATATTGCCAGGCCCTGGCTGGCCTGACGTAATAGAAAAAGTGCCGTGAGGGCAGGTTCTTTCTCTGCTGCTATTTTCTGGTGGATCCTCTCACCTACCCAGGGCACTGACCTCATTTTCTCGCCTCCCGGAAGAGACTGGTCTGGTCTGGAGCTGTGTCCCTGTCCTTCAGCATTGCCTCTTCTACATCCTGACAGGACCAGACTGCTGCCTTAAAGGGGGTGGGGGTGGGGGTGACATCAGAGACTGAGAGAGCTTGAAGGAAGGGGAAATTTCGGAGGCTTGAAAGGTGGGGAAGGGGAAGAGGGGGGAGGAGTTTCTGGTTGTGCAAACTCTGTGTATACAGGGACGTGTCCTTTGAGTGCATGTTACCTCGTGGAGCCCTGAGTCCTGGCTCTGGAGGCAGAGGAGACACTCTGGGGAGCCACAGAAAGCATGGGCTGACGTGGTCCATCTGTCTTCAGCATCACGGTTTTCCTTCCCCAACCCCGCCAGTCAGCAGACTCCCTGCTATAGCCTGAGAAGTTCAGCTGAGCCAAAGTTATGAACCAGGGGTTGGGCGACCATTCAGACATTTCGGGGGACTCCTGCCTAGGATTGGGCATCCGTCTTTGCTCTAGGTGTTTCAGCTTGGGAAAGGTCAGCTGCTCTTCCAACTGTTCCCAGCTTTTATACCACCAAGTCCTCCCAGCAGCTCCAAGGTTAGGTAGGTCTCCATGCCTCCTTGCAGTTAGGTGACTAGGTGCCAAAACACTGGGCGGTTTGTCTCCAGGTTCTGGGCGGGGGTGGGGGAGCGGGGGGGGGGAGTGCTCTGTCTCTCCGCTCTCTCTCCCTCCCTGCTTCCCTCCCTGCAGAACCCCAGTATCCACAGAGCCTTCTGTACTCCAAGCAAGCACTGTTGTACTGAGCTGCATCTCCAATTCTTGTAATTTATTTTCAATGTGTCTCTCAGTCGCTTAGACTGACCCTGGACTCACGCTATACCCCAGACTGACCTTGGGCTTGCAATCCTCCTGCCTCAGACCCTCAGTAACTGAGCTGATAGGCAGTGCCATCAGACCTATACAAGACATGGTATTGTAACGTCTGGCCCAAGAGAAAGAAAGTTCTGGAGAATTTTGACTCCGCATGCAGCCCCTCCAATGGCTCTGGGTCTGACTGAAGGTCAGACTCAGAATTTCCTTTCCACTCCCTCCCACTTTCCTTTGGGAATGGAGAGTGATGACGCCCTCATACACCACCCCCAACATGGCCACTGGGTGAACTCAGGTTTGCCACAAAACCTGTCCCTTGCTTCCGCTCTCAAAACCTGTCCCTTGCTTCCGCTCTCGGCAGTAAGTACCCTCCTCCCTCCCTTCTCGAAGCTGTAATCTCTTCCCTGAGTAGTGTTTTCTTTATTTCCTCTCCATGACTACAGCCTATCTCCCTGGAAATACACTTTGTTGCTACTAAAGAAAGCCCACAGTCACTAAACACATTGTATATCGTCTTTGAAGGCAAATGGCCTCAGACTCTTGCAAAGATAAAGCTTGCCAACAGAGCGACGGACCCCTGCGATGACCATGCTGCGCTGCGCAGCCTCAGACCCCTTCCCTGGGGTGCAGGGGAGGCCGAGAGAGTAAGGAGGGGGACAGAGGAGATGGCGTCTGATCCAGAGGGAGGCCCACCTCTGTCCTGTGACACCCTGGATGATGCCCAGAGGAGAAAAGAGCAAGCGGTGGGGAGCGCAGGTGGTACCCTCAGGATGCTATTTGGGATTTCTTGTAAGCACTAACCCCCCCCCCCCCCCCCCCCCCCCCTCCCCCCTCTGGGGTTTCTCTCAAGACATGGAGGGAGACACCCAGAGGCTCAGAGAAGAACCAGGACTGAGGGACAGCTCGGTGGCTCATGCTGGACTCTCAGCACTCAGGAGGCTAGCCTGGGCTATATAGTGAGTACCAGACCATCCTGAGAAACACTGTGAGGCCCTGCTTCAACCTGCTCTCCCTCTCCTCCAACATGGAATGTTTGAGGTTATACCTTCACAGCCGTCTGTCCCCTTCCTACAACCCTGTTTTGGGGTAGGTTGTCACACTGTCTGACACAGCCAGAAGTCCTACAGCGTGGCGGTTGTCCAGGGCTCTGAGAGACCAGAGGGGAGAGGAACTGCCATGAAGGGCCTGGTATGGTGGAGGGGGAAGCTCAGAGCTCAGACAGCTCCTGATCTGATAGGGGAACCTAGCACGTAGGCTGAGAAGGTGGTGGAGGATTCCTGACTTCCCACTGACCGGGAGCTCCAGGCCAGGGACAAAGCTCCCTGTCTGTTCCTGGGGACCTGCAGGGTGCAGTAGAGGAGGAAGAACTCACAGAAGTCAGACCTCAAGCCTGGGGGAACCCTCTTCCTCCACCCTCCATGTCTGCTGCGTTTCACCCCTCAGGGTTGCAGAAGAAGGTGTTACCAGTGCTCTGACACCACCTCTTAGGGTGGCCTCCAGGATTTTGCTTCCTGCAGGTCTCAATCCTGGTCTGATTGCATGCGTTTCTACCGCTATCGTTTTGATTCATCCATCCATCCTCTGGTAGCACTATGGGCAGTCCTCACCTTCTAGAATGTGCCTCTCTCCTGTGGTGAGCAGGCTCCAGGTTTCTGCAGCTTCTTGTCTCAACTTCTCACATGGTGCCTGGCCACATGTGCACGCTACACTGACTGAGCGTGTGTTCCACACCTCTACTTCCCCGTTACAGCTGAAATTCTTGTCACCTCTTAGGTCCCAGTCCCCTGCCGGAAGCATTTTCCGTGACTTCTCCCATCATCCCTCATCCTCTTGCCCATCTTGGCAGCAACAGTTATGCCTCTGTTTAATAAACGACACCTGGGATGGTTGACTCTCTGCCCGCTCATCCAGAGGTTCTGCTGGACAAGGAAATGTGTTACCGTTGTTTACTGCCCTGCCCTGAGGCTTCAGCGCGACACTGTCTGGGAAAAGCCTCCAGGGAACCTTCACCATTTGCTTGATGGCCCAGAGGCTCCTCTAAGCAAGCAAGCAGCCAGAGTCCTCTGGCCTTTCCCGGCTTTAGAAGCAAATCTCCAGGTCATGGGTTCCCAGAAAGCTCGCTCTAAGACCCTGTTTAGTCTAGGTCCCAGAAAACACATTGGAAATGCCATTCTCCTTCTTCAAATTGAACCAGCCACTTCACATGAACCAGCTTGGGAAAAGTTAGAGAGCTGGATCATACCACAGGTTGGCAGCAATGTGGGGACACCGGCATTCTGCAAACCAGGCAGGCACTAGAGAAAAGAACTCCATGCTCCGGGCCCGCCGTCCCGTTTCTGATAGACTCGAGTTAAGTCTCGGCGTAGGTCCCAGGGACACCCAAGAAGTGAGGTGTGGGCTCACCTGACATTCACTAGAGGAAGATCAGACTCCAGAAATATCTGCAGCGGAGGAATTGGAGATTTATGGAGCACGGCAGGTAGATCCCAAAACACAGCATTAAGTGAAAAAAATTAAGGCACAACAATGAGAGCTATAGCTCAATACAATTTATGTAAATTAAAACGCATCCGCACGATAAGCAGCTGCATATATTTCACCAGAAGCATCCATGTCTGGGGATATAGATCGGGGATGTTAGAATGGGAAGGGGGGGTGGACTGTGTGCAGGGAAGGCGATGGAATGCAGCCAGAACAGAGAGAGGTGGGGCCGGACGCCACCATGATGACAGCGGAAAGCAGGGGGTGGGGGAGAGGGGCAGGTGACGGACTTCATTAATTCAGTGCTTCCAAGAGATAGTGGCAGCAACTGATGAGCTAACCCATCGTCCTTCCCTAGAACTCAGCATGACTCCAGAATAGGGCTAACAAGGGTTCCTATCCTGGGCAGTCGGACAGCTTGGGTTCCCTAACTTTTCCTGTGTGTCATAAGACTGTCCAGCAACATCTCTGGTCTCCACCGCCCTCCCCCACAAGCTGTGATGCTCAAGATGTCAAGGGTGACTGTGCCCTGGAAGACAAAGTGCCCCTTGTTGAAAGCCAATCAGTTGGAAGGAAGCTTGGAGACCTGCTCCACGCCCAGGAGAAGAGCCCACACTTGCCGACAGAGACCCAGGCACTAAGAACCCACACTCCATCCTCAGGGCCACCAGGGTCCAGCCCATGCTTAAATCAGGGCTCTGTAGAGACTCCAGTTACAGCTCACAGCTCCTTACATCCCACAGCCCCAACTGCCTTCCTCATTTTAACCAGCAGAAGCATTTGCCTAGGACATTTGCATCTGAGATTACCCATGATTCTTGAAGAGACATAGTTGCAGGCATATATAGCCATGCCTACTATATATATATATATAATTCCATTTCTGCTTGTAGAGTAGAATGGAGGAAGGCAATGGGGGCTCAAGGAGAAGGTACTGGAAGGTCATTTCATTGTCTATATGCTAGGGAGGGAGATGGGATATGAACACCTCTTAGTCATTGGGCAGTGAAGGCAGCCTGTGTTGATTTCCTCATATCATATCATATCATCATATCATATCATATCATATGTGAATGAATAATTATAGCGAATGGGTGAGACCCCTGAGACTCATCAGGAAGGGTTGTTGCTTCTGGTTAGGGAGAATGGTACAGACCATCCTGTAGAATAACAGTCCCAGTCCCACTCCAGGGCCTTCTGCATCATACAGCACAGTACAGAAGCCTTCTCCAGAGGGACCACATCCCTTCCTCACTGAGAGGAATGGCAAGGAAGGAGTCTTCCATACATAGCTAAGCAGCTGCTCATGGCTGTGCAGTGGCTCCCAGAGTTCATGAGCCAGCAGGAACAAAGCAATGACTGAGCAGGGGTGCCTCTCTCATGGCTCAGCACATTCTTCTCAGTGCAGCGCTCAACCAGGCCTCAACTCCCGAACAGAAGGGCACACACTGCTAATGGTCCAAATGCCAGATGAGGTGCAAATGCTTCGTGTGGACCAGCACTTTGCTGGATCCTTCCCTGCCTCCTTTCTCAGCCCCAGGCACCCCAGGGGAGCCAGACCATCTACTGCTACCTCAAGCCACCCCATGTCTGTTGAGCCTCAAGCACTGCACAGCATGCATCTACTTTAGGTCTCTCTTCCTCCTGTGATTGCAAACATCTCAGAGGTTGTGACTAGATCATCTCTCCATCCCCAAAACTCGCATCCCACTCAGGACGTAAGCTGAGCTGATTTTGGGCCAAGGCAAACGACTAACCTGTCCACACCATTCTCATTGACAGCCAACCTGTGCAGACGAGTTTCCTGGGCCCTAAGAGGAAAGAAAGTCTTGGACGGGACCTTCCCCCAAGCTATAGGTAGCAGAAGAGTGCTAGGTCACCTGTTACCCTGTGTCTTTGATCTCCTCAAATAATCAGAGGGGCCGTGGGGGGCTTATCTAATTATTTCTTCATTCTTGGTGCCTAGAACAAGGTTTTTTTTTTTCAGATAGGAAATAGTCATGGATAGACAGATGGATAAAAGGAAGAATGGATGTATGGATGGATAAATTGATCCATGGATGGATGGATGAGTAGATCAATTGACAGATGGATTAATGCATGAATGATCAATGGACAGATGTATGTATGTATGTTCAGATGGATGGATAGACATATGTATATATGTGTGGACGGGTGGATGAATGGATAGATGGATGGATGAATATAATAAATACAAGCAAAAAATACAGATGAAAATATAGACACATGGGTGGGTGTGACTTGGTAGTTTGATGGGAGTGTGGATTTATGAATGAGAGAGCCGAAGAACAGATGTGTAGGTGGAGCCAGAGTAGTGGTTACATGAATGAGAAAGAGAGAGGTTAGGAAAAGAATAAGTGGTGGGTGGGCTTCAGGAGTAGGTGGGAGCATTGCTGCTTTGCAGGGCGAAGGAACTGCATATGGCTGGGTGGTGCAAGTAGCGTGGGAGAGTCCGGAGGTTACAGCTAGGGCTGTAACGGTGGTGCGAATGCTCAGATTCTTCCCAGCGCCCAACATCTCACTCAGACTTCTTAAGTGAAATGGCCCTTCTGAACTCGGTTTCATCAAATCCCATCCCAAGTCCCCCTTCTTTTCCAGCTCTCGGCCCCTTCCAAAGCTAGGCTCTTGCATGCCAGATGGAAACCTTCCCAGGAAGCTGGGCTCCAGTCCCTGCCTCTGCGCTTAGCGCTCATAGTGAACAGATTTAATACTTAACTCCAGCGTCTCTCCGCTCCTCACCTGCCTGAGGAGGTAGAGGCAGCAATTTGCATATTTATTAAATATCTCTTAGCAGGGTACACAGCCGCAGTGCAGCCTCCCGCTCCTGCTGGCAGACAAGCCGCACGATCAGAGCCGCATCACGGCCCGATAAACAGCTATTAGGACCCGGGATGCTGGGAGGGGAGAGCGGGGCTGTGGGAAGCTGGGACCTTGCTGGGGAAGAGGCCCCAGGGGCCCAGCACGAGGTTGTCAGACACTTGCTGGGCAGCAGGAGCTGCCGTTTGTGGCCCAGACAGAAAGGGCTCCCGGGGTATCTGTTCAGCTTGACTCCATGGAATACCCATGGAAATCAGCCATTTCTTCAGAAAACCCCAGGAGAAGAGGTTTCAGAGCACGCTTGTTTTGTGTTTCTTCTGCTGTTCAGAATACCTGGGAGCCCTTCCTACTGTCTGCACAGAATAGTGTCTGTGTGGGCACAAGCTCACTCCTGATCCATGGCCTTGGGTCAAAACAGAGACACATCCACTGTGGATTGGGCTACAATGCTCCAAAAGGAGTTACTAAGAGGACCAGGCTTGGTTATAACATCCAGGGTCTTGGTTACAGGTCTCTGCATAGGTGCCGAGTGCCCTTCTGGAGATTAAGAGGACCCTGCCAGAAGCCTGGACGAACTGGCCCCCTACACAGTTCATCTTGGGGGGCCACAACTCACCTATCTGTCTCCTGCCACAAATTCTAGGCTGGGTCTTGGGGAGTCATCCTGTCCTGGTGTGAGTCTCTCTTCACTTTTTTCCAGCTGGGTGACTTTGAGGCTCACCTTCCCCACTCGCTCAATGTTGTTGAATGATCGGACCCTCCCAGGCTTGCTATGAGGAGTTACATACAACGAGGGATGCCCAAGGCTTAGCACAAGGCCTGATTCCATTCGGGCAGGCTGGAGATGTTTGCTGTTGTTAGTGAATCATAGAAAGTCCGAGATGCAAAGTCAGGCTGGTTTAACTACCCGTGGTCAGCTGTGGTCTGAAAATAAGAGATGGAAAATTCCAGAGTTCAGCAATTCGTAAGGTTTAAATCTAATGCCGTTCTTAATGGAGTATTGTAATTTTGCTCGCCTTTGTCTTGCTTGGGGGTGTGCGGCATCATTCAGCCTGATGTGTCTATATGCACTAGCTGCTCACTGGTCCACTGAGACGCAAGCCATTTTGTTTATTAGATCGGACTATTTCAGAATCCCATGCTAAGTTCGAAGGACACTTATTTGACTAAGTAATAGTGGCAGCTGCAAGAGGGTGACAGAAAGGTGGCACAGGGACCCAACGCAACCAACAGGGTGGCACAGAGGCTCAGGTTAACTCTGTTTCCCCAGGGAGCACTGCAGGACATTAAGAAGAAATGGTATAAATAAAGGCTGGTCACTATCCACAGTTCAGGTTTTCACTGGGGATCTTGGATCTTGTCCGCTGTGGATAGCAGGGCTTTTCTGTTGTGGATGTTGTCTGCTGCCTCTGCCAGAATCTGAGTCCTCAAGACTCTTCAGGGTGGGTAACACAAGACCCTCATTTTGCAGGTGATGAAACAAAGTCCAAGAATAAGGAAAGGGACATGTGTGGTCCCATGAGAGTGGGAGGGGCTCATCTCCCTTGGTCTCCTCATTCAGGGAGAATAACAAGAAGGGTGGCCAGGAGTGGGGTGACTCCAGCAGGGGGAACCTAGGGACACTCCTAAAGTCTCTGGAAAACTCTCGTAAACATAAGGCCTGCTGCTTGCAGGGCTGCTGCAGACAGCAAAAATCTCTGGTCATAAAGTGATCCTCATAAAACAAAGATGAAAAGAAAAAAAGTGCACAATAAAAGCAGCAGCGTCCCTTAGGGAGGAGGCGGAGAAAGGCTAAGCTCTGAGGCTGGCCCCTGCACGCTGGGTAGATCCAGAGTTCAAAGCTGAGAGTAAGTGTGCGGCCAGCACAGTAAGGAAGGCAAGACCAGAGACCATTGGTGCAACTGTGGCTAGGATGGGGGTCACTGTGGGGGTCTCCGGTGGCTTCAGACATGTTCCTGAGCATCCCTTTCTGTAGTCGGAGATGATCTGTCCCAAGTCTCTTGGGAAGATGAGAAAAGTTGGCTGTGTGGGTGAGGTCTGGGCTTGCTGAGGGTGGGAGTCAGGTGTGGACAGTGTGGGACTCTTACAACCATGGTGGCAGTGGGCTTCCTGGGCTGAGGGACAGGCAGGTCCTTGTGGGTAAGAATGGCGTCTAGCTGGGTATGACATGAATTTCTTGGGCCATCTTCAGAGCCTCCTATGGAAGCAGCTCTACTTAGTGAAGCCTCAGACCCTGGCACTAACTGGCCCCTGAGCTCTCTCCGTTCCTCACGCTTGGCTTTTGTCTACTGGATCCCAGCGAATCCATCTTGATGAGTGTTCCGTTCCTTTTCTCTCAGGCTTCAGAGCCGAGAGACATTGTCCTTCCTGCTGACAGAGGCAGACTCTGCCTCTCCCTGTGTAACGGCTGGTGCCTCTTTGGACCCTTGCTGCCCAAGGACTTAGTAGTTCCCTTAGGACCCCAGCCTAAAGCCCAATTACAACCTCTTTGACCAAAAGGTACCTCTTGACTAACCAGGTACCTCTATCTGTCTCCAATAGAGAACATCGCTGACCCCTTCCCGGCATGCATCTCTCTTATCCCTCTTAGCTGGACAGAGTTAAGGACCATGCTGACCGACCCTCATCTTAGGAGGGGTGTTCTTGTCGACTCTTGGGATGCATGATTCCCTGGGGGTCATGGAGCCTCCTAGGCTGAGAGGAGCTAACCTGCTCATAGGCACGCTGTCTCTCTCACACTCTGGAAGATGTAAAAAAAAAAAACTCCTCTCAAAAGTTTGACCCCACATCCTGTTTGGGGGACACTGTGACAGGAGAGGGCCTGGGTTTGGGACTGGACAGGGAGGAAAGCAAAGCTTACAGAGATCACAGTTTCACTGCTTGGAAACCGGCTTCTTACAGTCATCCCCACGGGGCTGCTGGGAGATAAGGCAAGCATTTCATAGCACCTGACATATGGCAAGTGAGAGTCATGTGTTGTCAGTGATGGCGCTGTCACGGGTGGTAACATTATCTCAGAAAATGCAGTTTTCACATAATGTCACTTTAAATGGCTCCCTCGATGCCTCGTATCACCCTTGTCGTGATCTGAACAGGGGCCAATCCGTTCCCTTGCTCTCTCATGGCAGTAGAGTGGTTCTTCCAAACGTGGAGTCGACATCTGTCCACATCTGCATGGGACTCTGCCACCTCTACTACTGGGTGACTGGACCAACACTTGTTTTCTGAGCCTCCATTTCATCATCTGTGAAGAGGATGCTCGCATCTAAAGGACCTGAGGAGCAACAGAAACATCTCTAGTTGGGCTAGGGTGACTCGCGGACTGAGGCCGAGGACTGTGGCGTGTACCCTGCATGTGGAGCCTCCTGACACTGGGCTGCAGCAATCCTTGACCATGGAGAGACTGAGATATCAGTAAGGCTGACTTCATATATCCTAGGCTCAGGAAGTCAGCAGTGATGTGCTGGTTCCTGGGAATACCCTGGATACAGGGGAGGCAGCAAGGAGGTATCAGGGTTGGACGCTCAGAGCCCAACAGTGGCGGAGTGAGACGGTATCAGCAGAACAACTGAGGCTAAGGGAGGTGGTACCCTCTGAAGTCGGTGGTGACAGTAACAGCTTGGGGGGGGGTGTCTCGCCATGGCTAAGTCATCATGGTAATGGCAGCTTCAGCACTTCCATGCTGACTGAACTTGGCACCTTGTAATCCATGTTTCACTCCGGCAGTCCTAGGGATGTGGGGGGATCCCGTCTCAGTCCACACATCTCATTGCACTTGAAAACAGGCTATGAGATCAGTCCAGGACCAAGCCCAGTTCTGGGTTGGAGCTTGTGTCTGTTTCCAGTGCCTATCATTGCTATAAGAAGCTATAAGAAGACCACTTCAAGCAGGACCAGTGGTTATTTACAGGTGGTCAAGTCTGCTCTCTTGCTAAGCACACAGCCCTGGGGTTGTGGTGCATCCCAGGAGTTGTGGGTGGACAGACCGGGCTGGACTCCTGGCCCATGGGAACCCTGGTGTGATGGATACTTCTGAACATGATGCTACACATAGAACTTGCACATGAGCGCCACCTCTCAATGCCGAGGCTGCCTCTCATACCCTGCCTGCTACTGTACCTTCTAGCATGCCTGAGACTCTATTCACCGTGCCTGGTTTCAGTGCCTGGAAGATGTTTTCCAACCCAGCTCTTCCTTGCTCTTTCATCCAGTTGGTTCCTTCAGGAAGCTGATTCTGATTCCCCAAGGCTGTTAGGGGTGCCCCCTCCCTTCTGGCCCCACAGCACCTCTAAGAGCCAGCTCCTCCTGGTAATTGCCAATTACCTGTCTGTCTGGAGTACCTGGGGCAGGAGGATGTCATAGCTGTCCCAGCACCCTGCAGTTGGCAGAAGGTGATCTGATCTGGGTGCAGAGCAGATGAGCGATTGAACCAGTGGACAAATAAACAAATAAATGTGACAATAACAGGAAAGCCACCACGAGCAGCCCCGCCACTCAGCCTCCTTCTGGGTCACAAACATCCTTCTCTGCGTCTCCTCAATGCCCTCCCGCCCCCCTGCCGCCGCCAGTCCTATCACCACAGGCAACTTTTCTCAGCACTTGAATCTTCCTGTCATCTTTGTAGAAGATGTTGTCTGGCTAAATATGATGGTTCGCGCCTGTGATCTCAGCACTCAGAAGCCGAGGCAGAAGGATTAAAATTGTTGTGAGTTTGAAGCTCTTCTGGAATACAGAGCGAGTTCATCTCTCAAGGGGGTGTGGGTCTTAACTGCTCTTGCCTGGACTATTGCATAAACTGGACTTAGAGAACCCGCAGAGAGAGGACTGCTGAACTTGCCTAAAGGTGAGATGACCTTTTGGGGTTCCTGATTCATGAGAGAGTCTGCAAGACATTCTTCAGGACAAGCAGATAGTGACTGCCTTTGAAATTTCCTGCTTTGTGGAAATGTCTGCTGGAAACTATGGGCCTGTAGGCTGAAGATGGATGCCCCAACGGTACAGAGGAACTTTGGGTGACTGTCCAGGCAGCGAGATGTCTCTGTCATTTCTAGAGCTTTGGATTTCTTGCTTGCTTAGGTAATATTGTATCTTTCTGGACTCTTTGATAGAGTTAAGAATAGTTAGCTATAGTTATAGTTTTCCTTAGTTATGACATAGATTATTGAAAATTTTACTTGATAACTGTTTTGTTATATGTAATTTTGCTCCGTTAAAGTTAAAGCCTTCTTTTTTTTGTTTAAACAGAAAAAGGGGAAGTGATGTGGGAGTGTCATATCAATCTGTTGATTTCATTGGCTGAGCAATAAAGAAACTGCTTGGCTGGCCCTCATAGGTTAAAGCATAGATGGGAGGAGAAAACAGAATAGAATTCTGGGCGGAAGAGGAAGTGAGGTCAGACTCTGCTCTGCTCCCAGACAGACCAGACAACTCTGCTCTCTGGAACAGAGACTCCAGGATGGATGGAGGCTAGACTCTTCCCGGTAAGCGCACCTTGGGGTGCTTACACAGATGATTAGAAATGGGCTAGTCCAGGTGCGAGAATTAGCCTGTAAGGGTTAGAGTTCATGGGCCAAGCAGTTCTTAAATGAATACAGTTTGTGTGTTGTTATTTCGGGCGTGAGCTAGCCAAGCAGCTGGGGTGTTGGGGACGCAGCCCAGCAGCTCCTATTTCAACAGGTGGGGGTCTTAAAAGGAAAGAAAGAAAAAAGCTACCTGGATCCTGGATCTGTAAGGTCCAATTACAGTGACTGTACAGCTAGGGGTTCACATCCAGGACACAATCTGGATGTAATGGGGCCCCTTAGAGTTGTCATATCTAAGTGCGAGGATCCCTAAGATGCCCAAGAGAGCTTCTGAGTTCACCTCCATTGTTTCACCTTCTGTCTTTTGCTGGAAGGGCAGTTGTCTTCCAACAGTAGGCATCAATTTCCTAACCCAAGCGTGTCCCCAAAAGCTCTGGCTGTGGGTTCCGCATCACCATGAACCAATGACACCCTCACACCTCATCTCAGAGAAGTTTCTCTAGAGCTCACTTCTAAACTGCCAATCCCTGTCTTACTGGACTTTGGACACAATCCCTGGAGTGGTCTGTCCAGAGGAGACGATCTCGCCACAGTTCCCTGTGTCGTAAAATGTCAGGGTGTCTGCGCTCTTTATTTATAGACATATTGCTTTTCAACTCTTCTCACTCCAACATTCCAATGTGTTATTTCTGAAGATAAATGCACATTACGGTTTCATAATAGAAACTGCATCTCTCCCGTGTGTCACCTCTAAGCATGTATATACATAAATATGGCACATTGCCTCTGACAGTAATTTAAAAGGCACTTTGGGGAACATATTGATCATGACCGAGGAGCTGAGCTGGCAAGGTCTAGATTTCATAGAATCTGCCTCCTCCAAACCCTGGAGTTGGGAGCTGGGGACTTATGGATTTCATTAATCTTTATATATTGGGGTGCTTGCTCAATAAGCACCATGGGCTTAGAGAGGAGGGGAAAACAAAATTTTATAACTAGAGTGTAAACAAGAAAAGAAAAATGCAGAAATGCAGACTCCACAAGTGCAGAGCAAATGGCCAGGAAGCCAGCTCTCCTTTCCCAGATGGGAGGCCATCTGAAGCTGCCCGGGGCCCTGGGGACTTTCAGCTTAGCAACCCATTCTCCAAGGATGGCATATGTGGTCTAGCCAGAGCATCCTCTAGGACCGGGGTAGTGTCCTCTCTCCTCACTCTTCTGCCTCCTGAGGACCTCTGAGGCTCACCTTGATCTAGTCACGTATGCCCTTGGAACCAGTCATCTTCTGGACACTACTAGAAACCCATTTCCTCTAGGAAGTTTCTCAGAACTGAACCCCAGCATCTCATTGGTACCCTGGGCCCATCTTAGATGTGATTTCTCTCTAAACTGTTATGAAGATGGTGTTGTCTGTCCTAAGGTACCTTTGGGTGTCACAGCAAAAGATGCTAGCATTTGCTGAGTGTCTGTGGTACCCCAGCCAGGTTCCTTCGGCCCTTCCCAGTCATTCTCTACAACATCCCCGAAGGGCTGTTCTATTCCAATTTTTCGGGAGAGTAACTGAGGCTTGGTAATTAAACTATTCTCCCACCACAAATCTGGAGATTTGAGAGTATATAGAGTTGCCGCTGCAGGGGCTTCAGGTGGACCTTATCCAGGCAAAGGAGAGTTTGCTATGTAGGCTTGAAGGCCTGAGTTTTACCCATCTAAAATGTCAGGCATGGTGGTGGAGTTATAATCTCAACACTAGAGAGGTGTAGACCCGGAGGATCCCTGGGGCTTACAGGCCTGTCAGTCTGGTGTAATCTGGGAGCTCCAGGCTAGTGAGAGGCCCTGTCTCAAAAACCAAGTGGAAACCTAATGGAAAAGAATATCTGTTACAATCTGTGGCCTCCACAGCTGCACACACACACACACACACACACACACACACGCACAGCACATACACACACCCTTTTATTTTAAGTACAGCTGGCTTCTGCAGTTCTGCTACTCACAAAGGCTGTAAATTCAGAACCTCTTCCATCATTCCTTGGCGTTTTTGGCACTGTCCACTAGGCTGGTCAACCGGAAGTCCTCTGCTTCCTTCATCCCTCTTTCCAACACTTCCCATTTCTCTCCATCCTCTGATCCCTCATGAGCTCAGATCACCACTAGTTCGGGCTTGAGTTGCTGTGGTGGCTTCTTAACTTTCTTCTCAGTTGTCTTCCTGTCCACATTGCATGTGGCAGCCCGAGGGAAGCTTTCCAGGCGGAAATGAGTCAAGCCATTATCTTGCTAAAAACCCACCAATGCCATGCCACCAATGTGCCTTATTGGTAGTGTTGATGATCAATGAATGTGTCTCGACTGTACCCCCCTTTTAGGTCAGATGTACTCAGTAGGTTCTCAATAGACGGTTGCCAAGTAAGTTCCTTCATCACCTCTGGGTCTATTCCCAAGGCTTTGTGCCCATTAACTTTTTCTTCCAGAACCTTCCAAGAATGGTTCTGATTCAGAGCCTCAGCTCTGCCTTGGAGCCAAGAGCATGAGGGCTGAGCTGGCCTTTGCCTCTGCCTTCCCCTCTCAATTACATGGTAATCCCTGTTAAAATTACAAATTTATTTATAGTTTTTTTTTTTGCTTCTTTTTTTTTTCCCACACGGCAATTTTTACGGCTCATCGGCCATAACAAATTCTACTTCATAAAGCGAAGTCTTGCCATTATTACCACATGGAAATGGACGGGGAAGTGACTCCTATTCCCAGCCGGCGTGTTGTCTCCGCACATCCATAATAGTCTCAATCAATGCCCTCGGGGGATTTGTTCTGCTCTGCAGGGACAAGAGCATCTGGACCCGAGAATGACGTTTCTGACAGCTGGCAGCAGTGGTCTTGCCCCATGAGAAAGCAACGGCAGAGAAGCCCTGACTCTGTTCTATCTGGAAACAAAGGGCCCATATTTAGTGCACTGCTGTAATGGAAGCCACAGGCACATGCTAATCATTGTCCCATTTTCCAGAAGGGGAAAGTGACATCTGAGCCAGGCATGGTGGCCTATTCCTGTGATCCTAGCTAGTGGGAGTCGAAGGCAGGAGGATCAAGAGTTCAAGGATAATCTTCATGATATAGAAAGTTCAAGGACAGCCTGAACCTCTTGAGATGTTGTCACAAACATTATTGACAAGAAAATACATGTAGCCAACTCCAAGAGAACAGGGAGTGGGGACATCTGTAGGGGCATGTCTCTTCAGGCCCAAGCGACTGGAAAATCCTTGGGTTCCCTTCACTTCTTTCCTGGGCATCACTGAGGGGGTCCATTACGCCATCCTACCATTCATTCATTAGCTAGTTCATTCATACAAACATTTTGGCATTTCCTGGGTGCCATGTGCTCTACCAGATGCCTGGACTCTATGTTGTGATAACCATCTGTGAAAAAAGGGGCCATTATCTTCTCCATCATGAAAAAGGACATTTGTAATAATGTTCTATCAAAAAGAGGGAAGACAATGAGGAAGGTCTGCAGACAGAGGAGGAGGCACAGACCTCTCTAAGCCATTGATTCCAGCATGTGGTCCCCTGTTGGCCTCTTTGTATCACAGACACAAGGGCCTGAGGGCCCACCATCCATTTCCCCTCTTACTGACATTAGACTGGGAACTCAAATGTCCCTCCCAAGGTCCTCACAATAGCCTCTCTCTGGGTCCCAGACAACCTATGGAGCAGAAAGGAAAGTCAGGGGATGCAAGAGTCAGCTTGAATCCTGCTTCTTCTCCTCCAGTTGTGTGACAACTCTAAGCCCCTTCACCAGGCCTCAGGCTCCACATTTCCAAAAGATAGATAAAGACACCACACCCAAGAGGACCTTGTAGGGTTTTTATTTTTATTTGTTTCTTGCTGTTGTTTTGAGACAGGGTCCCATGCTATAGCTTAAGATAATCTTGAACTTGCTATGTAGCCCAAGCTGGTCTTGAACTCAAGGTGATCCTCCTGCCTCAGCCCTTCTCAAGTGCTGAACTTACAGATGTGTACTCCTTGCCCCACTCTTGGGCTTTTTAATCTAGAGTAGAAAACCACATGTGGCCAGCATGTTGTTCAGCCCACAGTAAACTCTAGAAGCTCTGGGTTTCCTTTCCCTCCCCCTTCACACCCACCCTGGTCCTCCCCAAATTCCTCCATACCTCAACCTTCTCTGACTCGCTCATGGAAGATCATAGTTGCCATGGCAACACCCACAGACAGTGAGGCGCCTGGTCTCTGCTCGCCCAGCCCCATCCCTCTTTGTCCTTTCACCTAGCCTGGACCATTTCAAGCTTGGCAGCTGCCAAGGCAACAGATCTTGTGAGAGTCAACTAGCCTTTCGTCCTGGGGCAGGCCCTTCTGCCTGGAGGTCTGAAGGGTTTAGGATTAAGTAGGCACCGTGGGCTTTTCTCAGCCAGACTCTCCCTGAAGATATATTCCTCAGCATCAGGACAAGGCACCATTCATTAGTCTAAAAGCAGAAACAGGCTGCCTCACCCTTCTGGAGGCAGACATCTGAGAGGGAGGTGTTGAGCCATTGATAAAACTAGCTCCAGCTGAGGCCATGAACCTGCTGCAGCCCCTATCCTGGTGGTAGCTTGTAGACATTGTCTGGCCCCATTGGTTTCTCAATGTCTACCCTCACCTTTGCCTGACATTCACTCTGGATGCCTGCCTTCTGTGTGTTAGACTGTCCCATTTTATGGAGGACACTGGAAATGCTGAGATCAGAGCTCAATTCAATGCCATTTTAATTCTTGGATTATTTTCATTAAGACCTTGCTTTCAGGGCTGAGGCAATATCCTCACCAGTAAAGCACTTGTCTCCCTAGCATGGTGGCCTGTTTAGTTTACAGAACACATGTAAACAAAGGTGCATGTGTTAGCACATGCTTGTAATCCTAGAAAACGAGAAAGGTGAATACCTGGAGCTTGTTATCAGTCACACACTAATTCTCTCTCTCTCTCTCTCTCTCTCTCTCTCTCTCTCTCTCTCTCTCTTTCTCTCACATACACACACACACACATGCACACACACACACACACACACAAATTTACACACAAGCACAAACACACGGGAATGGTGGATGGGGTAGGGTTGGGTATAATTCAACCTCTCTGACTATCTGTGTGGCCTTGAAAAATTATGTCACTTCTCTGGGCCTCAGAAAGGCTTTGCTGGCAAATAAGGATAAAAATCATGGCCATGAGGCTGTTGTAAAAATTCTGAGTGACAAAGGGTACTATCTGTCACTAGCTCCATAGTTGATGTGGCAAAAACTGTGTGCCTTCCACATCGTGTAACCACGACACAGGTACTATAATCACCAATTTATATAAAAGGGCATCAGTGCTCTGAGTCTAGTGCGGTTTGCCCAAGGCATGGTGAGGCTCAGGCTTAGCAGTTAAGCTGCAAGCCTGTGGCAAGCCACGGGGCCCCCCACAGGGAATCAATGTCTTTTCTCCACTGTGTGGCTCTATGAAAATTTCAAGCCTAAGCTACTGGTCCCTTGGATCATCCCACCCTGAAGGAGGCCTCACACACTCCCCCGCCATTGGCACTCTCCGATGGCACCCCAGCATGAAGCCCCTGGTGATCTGTCTGGTATTTTTATCTTCCCTCCATTTGCCTTCAGTTGTTTATTGGTGCAACGCAGCCTGCATACATGTTAAATATATATGCGTCCCCGTGCGCGCCTTCTCAACTATATTTACACAGCTCCTCAGAGGATTAATTTAACCAAATAACCGGAGCTATTTAGGTAGCTGACATTTACGTGGAGTGGAGTTGGCAAGGTGCTGGCTTTACTCCCAGGCCTCAGTTTCCCTACAGCCAGGGCCCAATGGATAAGGAGTGCAGTGGTTGGTCTGGTTCAAGGTTATAATCCTGACCCTATTGCAAGGATCTGTGTCATGTTAGGGAAAGCCAAACGCCTAGTCTTGGTTTGTTCAGCTAAAATGTCATTTTCCCCACAGGACTTATCAGATGGGTTGGGCATACCTGGCTCTTTTTTCATGGTGGGTATTTATTTGTTGGTGGCATTTTTTGTCTCTTACCCCTTTGTAGGGGTAGCAAGTGACACAGACTATAAAATCAAAATTCCCTGGCTTGGCCTGACAGGGGGATGGTGCTCCCAATTCTCTGGTTCAAGTTGATTTTTCCTTCCTGAAGAACATTCTGGAAATGTTGTTTTCCCTATGCTTAGACACAGAGCAGTTCTGTTGAGACATTCAATGATAGCATACACTCTCAGTCAATCATTACTCCCAGGGACATCCTCACAAAGACTCTCACCCATGGTCAGGAGAACTGTAGATCCATGCTGCCCTCTAACCTACTGTTCCCAATGTTGGGAGCCCTGGTGGTCCCTGGAAATATGTCCCCACAATGTTCCTTGTTGATTTTCTTCTCCCCTTCTCTTTCCCTGGGGACCCTTCAGAATAAATTCTTGACATGGAATTTTTGTTTTGGGAGGTCTTGTTCTTGTAGCCATCCCCTTAATATCCCCTTAATATCAAGTTGTGCATGCTAACAGCCTGGACTCCGGGACCTCCCAACTCACCTGTGAATTTGGATTCAAGAAGTCCCAAGGGTGATTAAGCTTTCTGGAGATGCAGTTATACCCTCTCTGTACCAAGAGTGGTAATCCTTGTGCATGCTCCATGGAGGCACAGATGTAAGCAACCCCCCAGCCATCTAGCTTCAGTGGAATCTGTTCACAGCTGTGGATCAGCACCTCGAACAGCTGCTGTACAGCAGGACACTTTTCAGCACTTCGGACAGCTGGTCTACCCACGAGACTACTGTTCAGCACTGTGGACAGCCACCATGCTGTCTGAACTGTGTTTAGGTCCTTGGACAGCTATTTGCTCCCTGTCTCCACCTCTCAACACTGCTCAGCACCATTGCTGAGCATTGGACCAATGCTTTGGACCAGGGGACAGGTTCTCATCCCCAGAACACTGCTGACTCCTCTCCTTTCCCTTTTCTCTCCAGTGTCACAGGGCTGATTTTTGCTCTCCTGTTTCTATTTCTCTGGATTCTTGCTCAATCCTCCACAAACCTTGTCTTTCCTTCATTTGCTGTTTCTCCACTCATCTCAGTGGCCCAGGCTTGGAACTTGTTTCTTGAGGTGACCTCTCTCAGCTCTCACTCTCCTTGCAGGGTCTGGCAGGATGCACTGGTACCCGCAGCCCGCTTCTTTCCTTAGAACCCAACACAGAGGCATCAATGAGCTTCGGGTCCCTTATGCTACCACAAGATTCCCAAGATTCCCAAACTTCCCTTTCTCCCTCAAACTCTGAGTAACTGATCTTACACAGCTGGGTCATCAATTTTAGACCTGTATTCACTTTTCCCAGTTCTGCCCATCTTCACATAGCCTGGAGATGTGACCTCAATTTCTTTTTTCTCTGCCTCATGTCTGGGACAGCTCTGAACAAGAATGGAAAAACCAAATTTGATTAACTGAATCAAACCAGAAAGGAAACTCTTGGTAGGTGCAAAAAGCATTTATTTAGCATGTTATGGTACCACACACTTCTCATCCAAGTGCTCTGGGGACTGAGGCAGGTGGATCTCTGTGGTTCATTGCCAAGCTCATCTACATAGTGAGTCCCAGATCAGCCAGAGATACACAGTGAGACCTTTTCTCATAACAACAACAGCTTTAAAGATCTTGGCTTGCCAGTATTTTTTTTAACATGGCTTCAGGGGGCTCTTTAACCTCTTGGTGTCTCAGTCTCTCCATATGTACTCTGTACCACATAAGCAGTTTGTTCTGGGGGATTCCTTCAGTGGAGAAGAAAATATCACACAATATTGGGGTTTCTCTAGAGCTAAGAAAGCATTCAACCACCATATGACTAGTCTCAAGAAAACACAGGCTTTGTCCACAAGTGGGGCTCTGGCTCACGCTGGTGTCATAGGGGTGGTAGAGAGGCCACAGGGAGGCACAGCCCTCACAGCCCAGGAATTTCTTTGCCTCATTATTTCCCTTAACTCTCAGACTCAGCCCCCAGGCTCCCATGCACTTCTGGCTTCAGCTTCAGCTCCAGCCTTCTCTTGACTGTCTTTCTCTCTGTGTATGTTCCTTTGAATTGCCCCAGCCTGACTGTCTGCCTGATCTTTTAGCAGCAGGAAGGACACATGGAGCTTCCCGAGTCAAGGAGGAATCAGAACTTCTGTGAGTTTCCAGCCTTAGGGAGGATGGAGACATTTCCAGTGATTGATCTGGAGTCAGAAAAACTTGATCCAAACCCTGGCCTTGGGCAAACTGCCCGGCTTCTGGAGTCTTTCTCCTTTGTGGAATGGTCATGAGAATCCCACCAGTGGCCTTGCAGGGTGGCTAACTTTCACACTGTGAGCTCAGCACAGGGCATGGCCATCAAGATGAGCTCTCAGTGTGGTTTAGGGGCCCCAAGTGAGGACCTCCCATCAGCCTATGGTGGGGCCCTTTGTCTTAGGCTTCTATCTCTGATGCAGTTAATCTTAGCCAAGCATGGGGCCATTGCTGCAAGCTGCATGCCTCAAGTGGGTGGAGCTACACACACCAGGTGCAGGCTGTGCCCCCACTGAGACCACAGGCAAGGGGACTCTGCTTCTGAGGCACAGGATGGCAGTAGCAGAGGATGAATCCTGGCCCAAGACTGCAGCAATTCCTTCAGGCTCAAGTGCCCTCTGTTCCCAAAGAGGAGAGAATGTCCTGATCTGATACTTTGATTTCATCCTGACATTAAAGTTTGTTTCTAATCAGAGGGTGGAGCTAACCACTAGCTGACCAAAATTTTTGGAGGACTGAAGACACACACACACACACACAGAGAGAGAGAGAGAGAGAGAGAGAGAGAGAGAGAGAGAGAGAGAGAGAAAGAAGTAGTGAGGCGGGGCTTAGAGAGAGTCTTGGCCCATTTGGATAGAGGAATGGAAGAGGTATGAGTTCATTGGTGGCTTCTCCTCTACAGATTATCTGATTATTCAGCTTTTTACTCCAATATCTGACTCCTGATTTTTTTTTATTGATAAAGAATGATTAGGTCAGGCGGTGGTAGTGCATGCCTTTAATCTCAGCACTTGGGAAGCAGAGGCAGGTGGATCTCTGTGAGTTTGAGGTCAGCCTGGTCTACAGAGCAAGTGCCAGGACAGGCTCCAGAGCTACACAGAGAAACCCTCTCTTGAAAAAAAGCAGAATAATTAGATAAACGCTTCACCCCAGTGTAACTGTGTCCCAAGTAGACCCCTGCCCAGATGCTCTCAACTCTGCCATCACATACCACACTCTGAGAATATTCCTCTACCCTGTCACACTCCACATCATGAGCTCTGTGTCCTCTCCTCCTTCCATCCCACAGATACTCACTGAGATGTATCTCAGCCACCGAGAGAACATGGATGAGAAAGGCAAGCCTCAACTTGCAGGTTCACCCACTATGCCCTTCCTCCTCCAATCCCTGATGTACAGCACTGTGGTCCCCAGTTCCAATGGGATAAGGGTACTCACCTCGCTTACCAAGTCAACTTTCCACAGCTGTAGCAAATGCCATAGAAAAACACCTTAAGGAGAAAATGTTTGTACAGTACAGCCTCTATGGGGGCTTGGCCCTGTGGCACCAGGGCAAGGACCTAACTTCCTCCTCCTATGGCTCGTGTCTCACCTCCTGAAAGTTTCTTCATACCTTGGGCAAACCAGCCTTTAGCCCATAAGGTTTGTTTTGTTTTTAGTGGGCACCCAGATCAGCACTTCCTGAGCTCACAATGACTGTCATACTCAGAGCAAGGTATGGAGAAGTCAGAGGGATTCCCCTCCTGCTCAGTCCACAGCATATTTCTACCTTGCATCAGGCATGCAGGGAAAACCCTTCCACACAGACAGACTCCAGCTTCCCCAGATGGTCCCTCCTGGAAGGCTGCTGGGAGTGGGTCTGGCTGGCTGTTTGGAAATCTTTGAGTACAAAAAAATAGCTGAAATGACACCCAGGAGGCAGCTGTACTTCCCCAAAAAGGGAACACCGCGAACAATGCCGTTCCTAAATTGCGAACCACCCTGTGCTGCCAGAGAGGGGTGCCAGAGAGAAGATTGGGGTGTCAGCAAGGCCCTCTGAAAGGCAAATTTAAGGGGCAATTCATAACCAGGGGTGGGTAGCTGCCCTCTGAAAGGCAAATTTAAGGGGCAATTCATAACCAGGGGTGGGTAGCTGCCCTCTGAAAGGCAAATTTAAGGGGCAATTCATAACCAGGGGTGGGTAGCTGCCCTCTGAAAGGCAAATTTAAGGGGCAATTCATAACCAGGGGTGGGTAGCTGAGGACCCATCTACTCCCCATGGGTCCTGTGTCTGCAGTCTCCCCACATCCTGCTTCCTTCTGGCCCTATGCTTAGTATTACAGAGTACACCATCAGCCCAGGGCTGGGATTTACTTAAATGGCCAGTGACCACATGGCTAACATGTGTATTAAGCAACATTTATGAAAATCAATATGCCAGCCCCATAATTGATCCAGAAATAGGAAAAGCTGAAGGAGCTCAGACTTCAGAAAGAGCAGGGTGCCTGCAAGCCCGAGTCAAGACCAGCCTCCTTCAAGTGATGGCCTTTGCCCCAGGGTGAGGTTGTCTCCCCTGGCGTTTTCTCTCCTATGTTTGCCTGGAGGAGCATTGGGAAGAGCACATGGTTGCCTCCATGAGGAGGTAGGATGGAGAGGCAGAATAGGCTGGGAGCAGAGGCATGGTTGAGGGACAAGAGGAAGCCCAGAGTAAGAATAAAGACGTAAAAGCAGAGGGAGCCACGTCCATGACCTAGTACTCAGGAGACTGAGACAAGAGGATCGCAAGTTCAAGACCAGTCCAATACCCTGTCTCAAAAAGCCAAGGGCTGGGGACAGGTAACCTACCACAGTGACCATGTGCCCTGGCAACTATGGGGGAAACCTGACAGACTGTTAGGAAAGAATGACAGTTTCTTTCTTCCCAAGATTGTTTTTGCACTGAGGCACACAGGGCGGGCTCAGGGGACCCTGACTAGCTCACACAGTGGCTGGCTCAGCAGTGACTCAGGCTGGGAAGCAGTGGGCGGCTGCTTCCTTCTCTTTTGTCTGTTCTAAACCAAGCTGCCAGCTCTGCAGCTTCCTTGCCTGCCCCAGAAAGGACTAGAGGGGGAGGCGTGATAGTGGGTATAGATGGAAGAGGGTGGGTGCTGGCACTGCCATGGGGGTGGGGAGAGATGTGGGGAAGAGAGTGGGAAGGCGTTTCCAGTATGGAAGATTCTAGGGATCTGTCAAGAGCGTTCAAATAACTCTGTGAGGGCCCAAGCTCAGGAACCTCATTCGGTGATCTGGGCTGCGTCTCAGCTTTTATATGCGGTATAGGTTTGAGGACTATTAACCTCCGTGTTAATTTGAGCATAAATAGCTTGCACATTGCTTTTGAATGAGCCGTGTCAGAGAACAGAGAACCTATGAACTTGAAGAAGACAGAGAAAATAAACAGGAGACATGGAAATGAGAAAAAGAGATTTGCGTCTGAGATGCTCCCCTGTACCTGCTCCTGTAGAGGTAGCTGCCTCGGGCCTGCTCCAGCGGAGGTGGAGGTCGCTGAGATGCAAACTATGTCCAGTCAGGGCCACCAGGGAGCAAACTTGAGCCTGGAGCCTTTTCTCACCAGCCAAGGCCACAATGTGTTTCCCATATTCAGGGAGCCTGGCAACAGCAGCCACATGGGTGACCTCCTGCGTGATTTGACCCTTGCCACTCCATGCCAGCTTAGCTAGCACTCTCCTCTATTCAGATGGCAGCTACATTCCTTGCTGAGGGTCATGGCTCTCCCTCTTGTCATCAGAGAGACTCTTTCCCAACCTGCCTCTGTACATCCATAGTGTTCCTGATGTAGACTTGAGCCAGGACCCAGGGCAAGCCATGGCATGGAAGCAAACTCCCTCAATCCAGCTGTTATCTTGGGTCCAGGCTGGCATTCCCAGAGTGTGACAGGAGGGACGGAACCGATCCTGGCGGTGTGAGTCCAGCCTCATCAGGAAGCGGAGGAGGAGGCAGCTTAGAAGCGCTGTTCACTGGCTGTGTGCCCACGAGGAAGCCTCTGCAAGCCTGTTTCCAGCTCCTCAGTAGGAAAGTCCTATCTTTCCTCCTTCACCAGGAGCACTCAGAGTGCAGGTCACCACCATCTTCACAACAAACTCCACACAAGAGATTTATTGGGAAAGACTCAAGAGGGTGACGACCTCTGTTTGGGTAAGAAGCAGCAGGGAACTGAGCGGGAATTGTGCTTATATAGGGTTTCTTGGGGGAGGAGTTTCCAGGGTGAGACTTCAAGTCCTGAGCTTGTGGCAAGACCAGCGATTGGTGGGATTTGGGCATTGTTGGGTTTTCAGGCTTAAGGTTTGGTGGATTTTAAAGCTCGGGGATTGATTGGTGTGTTTTCAAACTCAAGGTTTTTGAGTTCAGGGATTGGTAGGTTTCGAGCTCAGGGATTTGTGGGCTTTAGTGGGTTTTCAAACCAGGAAGTGAGCCCAGACCTTTTACCCTACACATACACCTGCACCCCATTGCACCCCATGCCTGCAGCTTTGCCATTCTGCTCTCTGAAGAGGCCTGGGCTAGCCTCACCCAGACTTTAAAGGCTAGAAGGCTTTGGGAGCAACAGGTGTGGGTCCTGAGTGCAGGCCTCAGAGGGCCTCAGACATTCCCATACTCTCCTCAGCTTTTTGCCTTCACCAAGGGGGCAGGGGGGGACGTCCTGGCCTGCAGGGGCCTTGGAGGAGTTACTAGAGTTATCACAGAATCACCAGGAGCCACCTCACGCAAGGTACCCCAGATGCACAAGATCAGCGGTCACCTGCCTGACCTGCAGGAGACCATGGCTGCAGAAGGAAGCCCTGCCCAGAGGCTTTTAGAACTGCGTATTTAGTATTCTGTATAACTGAGGCTGGAAGACATTTGCTACCTGGCGCTATTGGGACAGTCAATTACTGATCAGAAGTCTCTGGAGAAAGAGCCAGCTAAGGGCTGGGGAAGCAGTCCTTGGGCCTTAAGAGTGTGGATGTCTGTGAATGTGGCGCTGACCTTGATTGCCACCTTCTCTGTCACCATTTCTGCTGAGCTCCCAAACAGCAGCATCTTTTAAGCTCTGCTTTAGGGCTCCAGGCACCTCCCTACCTGCTGCAGAACAACCGCTTGGCACTGAAAGCCCTGGGGCAAAACTCGCTTCAGAAGCCCCAGGCTGTTCCCAACATGCCTTAGGCAACTGTTATGGGGGAGACAGTGAGGGCTAAGTCATTTGGGGATTCCAGATGCCAGCACCTGGCTGCACCCCACCGAGGCCTGCCTGCCCTGGTTTGTAGCTCTCCAACCAACTTTTTAGCTTTTGAGAGGCCTGATGGAGTTCATGTTAATCTCCTGTGTTAGGAGCATACAGGATCCCTTCTGTCTCATAAAGAGTGGATGATTACCAGGGCTGTCTACCTGTGACCCCAGTGTCCTGTCTCTTGGCTACCCTTTCACCTAGCCAGTGCTCACATGGGTACCACCTGTTTATGAAAGGTCCAAGAGAAAACAAGAGTTACACTTGCAGATTCTGACACTCTAGCTAACAATCTTCAGAGAGAGAGAGAGAGAGAGAGAGAGAGAGAGAGAGAGAGAGAGAGAGAGAGAGAGAGATATTTGGCACCTAGCTGGGCTAGACCTGAAGAACACTGCCCAGCATTGTAGCAGGGAGGAGGATGCCCCTGCCCCTACTATCGCTTTGAAGCCACCAGCATCACTCAATGTGTTGTTGGTGAGTTGTCCAAACACGAGACCTTCCAAACACTGGATAACTTCCGACTATTCCTCAATGAGGAGAACATTCACAGACCAAAGGAAAGCATCTTCCGAGTGTCCCTGGAGGTTTACATGGTGTTTGTATGTTGATCCCATTCTGTCTGCTCTTATTCCAAGGGGCAATGGTTTCTCTTGCCCAGGCAGAACTCATCGTGGCTTCTTCCCTAGGGAGCTGGCCTTAGACAAGCTTCAAAGACGTCTGCAGGAGGCATCAATGTGATGGTACACACCAGTAACCCAGGAAATCAGGAATTCAAGGTGATTTTTTGTTATATAGTAAGTTCAAAAACAGCCTGGGCTGCATGAGATCTATCTAAAAAAAATCATGTCATGTTGATGGTCTTGCCACTTTTCATTGAGATACCTGAGGCTGAAGGATTATGAGGAGTCCCTGCGTATGTTGAACTGGCAGCTCCACACCCAGCACACACACTAAAGAGACATGCTGTGTCCATAGCAGTGATACTGACCACCACAGCCAGGAGGGTGAACATGCCATCAGTGCATGCATGAGGAAGGTGTGGGCTCTACAAGCAATGGACATGTGACTCAGCTTTTCATCTCTGCCCAGGCACTTGAGGTCACAGTTAGAGGGAGGAGGGCTTTATTCTGGCCTTCATTTCAGAATTCAAAGATGCTGCATCCATCGCTTCTGGCTTGAGTCCAGGGAGAACACTAGGATGAGGCAGTATGCTCACCTTACGTCAGAAAGAGCTCATGAGGGAGGGACCATGGGCTGGAGGATAGCTTCCTGAGGTCCACCTCTAATGACTTATTTCCTCCAAGTAAACACCCACCCCACAGTTCCACCCCCTCCCCACAGTCTTGCTTCTTGTACTTCTTGTGTGTTCTTGTGGAGATCTTTCCATACCAGAATTTCCCGATACCTCCTTCAAGGACTCATCAGCCTCCTCTGCTGGTCAGAGTCTCCATATTTGAGTGGGTATTCCTGGCTAGGTATTGCTCAAAGTGACTAATGTTGATAAATTGCTTACGCTCTCTGGTAGCTTCAGAGAAGGTCCTGTTAGCTTCCTCGTCGTATACAGAGAGAAACAGTCCTACAGTTGCTTTGGCACTGGCCCAACCTCAGTAATTGCTCAATAGTAAAGCAGGCATCCCACTGGGCCCAGGACCAGGTGGCATTTCTTATCACCAATAATCTCCATGTGACTACCCAAAGTCCTTATTTGCGGACACCAAGGCTCTTTTCACTCCTTCACTTGTTACAAATAATGCTGCTTGGATTTATGTACGCAACCGTGTGTCTATTATACATGTGTGACCATGTGTATGTCGATGCTTGTGTGCATGTCCTGTGTGTGCATGCTCAGATGTGCAAATGTGTATGTATACATGTACATGTGTAAGCATGTCTACATGCACGAGCCTAGCTTGTGTGTGCACACATGCACAAATAAGAGTGTGTGTACATGTGCTTGTGTGGATGTGTCTGAGCTTGTGCACATGTGCATTTTTAACCTAAGTATGAGAAGGAATCCCTGAAGAAAAGTCCTATCTATGACAGGTTACAGAGTCTGTGCTTCTCAAAGCTTGGCATTATCATCCAATTACCTCAGAAGCAGTGGAATCAGTCCACACTCTTGTCATTAACGTGTTGAGAGGTAGGCAGGGGGTGTTTCTGAAGAGTAACTGAGGATACTGTTGGAACCCTGGGGAGGTCCACAGCCTCTGTAGTTAGTGAGGCCAGCTCCTTGGGGAGACCGGGGCCTGGACCACCCCAAATCCAGAGGCTGCAGAAAGTGTAAACGGCTGTGATGTTGTGATCTGGCTACAGACCGATGTGCTGATACCTGGCTTTCCAAGAGGAAGAACCTGCCTTATTCAGAGAGCTCTAGGGACAGCTTCCATGTGGCAATTAGGCAGGCAAGAAGAAACCTGGGTTCCCACCCCAGCCATGCCATCACTGGCTGTGTGAGCTTGCTTGTGCATCCTTCTTTCGGCCTGTATATCTATTTAGTGAGAGGGAGGTACCAGTGCTGAGATTCACCCAGGCTCTTGTCCTTAGCTCAGTGGCTTTCAACACACGCAGGAATTCCTCCACAATCCTCCTTCAGCATCAGGTATCTCTATGAGACACAGCAAGACCCTCAAATACCCTGCAGCCAGAAAGCATGGGTTAAGTCCATGTTAGCTGTGTGTCTTCCCAGAACCTCTTGACGGTCCTTCATCCAATAGGACTAAAAGCAGTTGTGTGTGCCAGAGCAGGGCATGGTGACACACATCTGTAGTCTCAGAACTCTGGAGGATGAGGCCAGACGATTGTGAGTTTGAGACAACCTGGGCTATGTAATAAGACTCTGTATTAAAATCTAAGAGAAAACTGTTCAAGGTGTGGGCTGTTGGGAGGTTAGAAGAGAGATTGCAGGCATTCTGTCCAAGCTATTTAATCACTGGGGAAGGCTTGCACACTTTCTCTTGGCACCTGTGGCAAGGAGACCAGGCAGTGCAGGCTGCTGCTCAGACTTCAGCTGGCCAGCTGGCCGCCCACCAGGGTGCCTTACCCTGCCTTAAAATCCATCTGTAAATGAAGCTTTCTCTGTCACATGCCAAGGGCATCTTGAAGAGCCAATGAATGCAAGTCGGTATTTGCACCTAACAGTAGGAAAGGGCTTGGGGCCAAGTCCATGGAGAGGAGCCCCGGAACTCCATCCCTCGCTTTGTGCTGGTTGGGAAAGCCAGGACTGGAGAGTCTCCTACCTGTAGTCAAGGCCGCCTGTGGCACCCAGCAGTTTGTGTGCTTGGATGAAGAGCTGTGGTCCTTAAGCCCTCTTTTCTTTGAGAATGGCGGAGCCAGTGCTTTGTGGGGCTGGAATAAGGAGATCATCCACAAGCCGGGGTCTGTCCCAGGTGATGCTCAATCCCCACCATTGACATTCTTCCCTCTTTCCTGTAAGTCAGGGGATCCTCTGTGAAGAGCTCAGGCAGACAGACAATGGGGATCTGTGGGAAGCAACAGCTACAGACCCACCCGCAGGGGACACCCAACCCAAAGGGGCCATCGGTCCCACTTTTGACTGTCAGGGGTGTCATTTGCAAGCCCTGGACACAGTGTGTGCAGGGCCTGGACCTAGAGCCCTAGCCTCCCATGGGACCCCCCCCACACACACACCATGTCATTTCAGGTGTCAGCTCCCACCCTGGAACTAGATCCCCATGTAACCCATGGTTTAAGAAGCCTCATGTACAAACCAATGGCATCTGCCCTTTCCAGTCCAGTGTGGTCCCAGGCCCCCTCTGTGGGTGCGGTGATTTGAAAGAAAATGGCCCCCAAATAGAGTGACACTATTAGAAGGCATGGTCTTGTTAGGGAAAGTGTGTCATTTTAGGGGTGGGCTTTGAGGTCTCTTTTGCTCAAGCTTTCTCAGTGTGACAGTCAACTTCCTGTTGCCTCTGAGTCAAGATGCAGGACCCTCAGCTCCAGACCCCATCAGCCTGCATGAGACCATGCTCCCTGCAATGGTGATAACCGACTGAACTTCTGAAACTGTAAGCGAGCCCCCTAGATTAAATGTCTTCAATTATGAGAGCCATCATGGAGTCCCTTCACAGCATGACCCCAGCTAAGACAATGGACCCAGAAAGAAACAAAGGAAAGGGTGTGGCTGCCCAAGAGCTGGGTGGGGGTGGGGCAGAGATGTTCCAGAGGGGTCAGCAGTCCAGACACAGGCCCCAGGGACAGGAGACAGTCCCAGATCAGGCCATCAGGACACAGCCTCCGCCTCTTCCAGGCCAGGATTGCCTCAGCTTCTTCCCTCCACCTCCTCGTCCCCAGAGTGCACTGAGGAGACCCAGGCAGCAAGGGCCAGCGGCTGGTAATGAGGCTGAGCCACCAGCCAGGCCCCCGGAAGGCACATTAAGGACATTCACTTGATCCCACTTTAATAACTTGCCAGCCTGCGCGGCCAAACGTGGCTTGGAAATTGTGGGACAAGAGGGGTTATCTCTTATTATTTTTAATAAAGAGCTTTCCATAACTGACTTTGTCGGTGCTATTAACATGCGCCATGTTTAATAAGACCGCGCGTAACAAGGGGCCTGCCTTGTTACTCACGGGCAGGGGAAGCCACAGCAGCTGCAGGCCCATCAGCCTTCATGCACCAGTGAACACCCGGGATGGAGGCGGTATGCCAGGTCTGCATGAAACCTCACTCACTTTGGTCCCTATGCACAGGTGGGGCACATACTTGCTCTCATAGGATATACAGGTCACACATGTGTGGGCCCCATGCTCAAGTGTATGAAAGAGACCTGGTCATATGGGATGATGTACGTATGTGCTCATATGTAAAGAGATGTGTGCCAGCACACACACACACACACACACACACACGTTTTCCAATCCATGGCCTGTTGGGACATCTGAGAAACGGCTGTCACAGGCCCCTGGATGTTGTCCCTCAGATAACCTACAGAGCAGTACTATTGGAGAACCGGACCTGGAGGCCCCTATTCCCTGTCAAGCACAATGTGGTTGAACAGAACCAAAGTGGGTGTGGCCAAAGAAAGGTGTCGCCTTGCCCTGTTTCCTGCCCTCTGTCGGTAAATGGTTTGTTTTTCCGTCCCTGTAAAAGCCCCTGGGCAAACAGGCTTCGGGCCTTCAGGCTCTGACCACCCCCACGGCCAGCCTGGCTGGGGATTAGTATGGAGAGAGCGGGAAAGAAGAAGAGAGAAACCAGAATGAGTGGCCCCAGCAACACAGCAGGGACAACACCATTGCTCTGCGTTAGTCTTCATGTTAATCCCAAGGTGGCAGAGGCTCGGTGGCCTCCTTTCCACACCAGAGACCTGGAGAGCTGTGCCACGTGCCTGTGACCCACTGATGCCACGAGGCAGGTACCTTTCCCGGGTCTGTTGATTATAGTGGGACCCAATATAGGACCTCGCAGCATCACCACCCTCCTGCCCACTCCCTTTGCGGGCCAGCTGTCCCTTTGCGGGCTGAGCATAACAGCTAGTGTCCTCTGAACATCCCTGCTCAGGCTGCTGTGACAGACACCTGTCAGCCTCTTGTCCAGGCCTCTTCAAATAGGATGAGAGGGGCCCTTTGTGAGCCAAGCTGAGCTGGGATGAAAAGAAAGGGGCCAGCGTGATGGGCCGGGGAGATAGGAACAAAACCGTCTTTTGCAAAGGAACACGTGAGCAGCTGCCTTCTGATCTATATGCCTCTGGAAGTTGGGGTCTGCGGGGGTCCCTCTGAGCAGCTGTTTTTATTCTGACTTCTCTGCTCCAAGCAGCTTTCCAGACCCATCATCGAACAGGCTCCCAAAGGAGCCATCGATGTGTCCACAGAAGACAAAACAGTGAACCCCTCTGCCTTCCCCAGGCCCTTGGAGCAGGCAGTGACAATCGACGTTTTAATAGCTGCAGTCAGCGTGGCACCGGACGCCCCTGGCCCAGACAAAGGCACTGGATGCCTGTGTCTCCCTCCCCAACCCCAGCCTGGCCTCCTCCTACCTGCAGCTTCCCGGGCCCTGTTCAATGTTGGCCTCCCCCACACTGGGCCCTCTAAAAGGTCAGAGGCTCCAGCCGGTCTGCGTGGAATCCGGACCTTGAACTTCAGAGGGAGCAGTGAGAGATTGCAAGAAGACTCAGGGATGGCAGATGCTGATTCAGAAAAGAGGCCTGGGTGGGAACCGTGGTGCTGGGAGCAGAGAGAGCAGGTGAATAGAGGAGGGAGGGGATATTGGTAAAAAGCTTCCAGCATTGTGGTTAACAGCTCTCAAGTCAGGTGGAGCCGCCAGCCCCTCCAGCTTCTGCACTGACCTAGTTTTCCAAATCTGCATCTCTCCGCTCCCTTGCCCAAATCCACCCAGTGTCCCTGCCTCTCAGTACAATCAAATCCAGTAACGATAGTGGATGTGCTTAGGCACACCCCAGAACCCCATTAGTGCCCACTGTCCCAGCACATGTCTCTAATTGAGTCTGAAAGCTCAGCAGGCCTCAGATGAAGGGCACGAAACATCAGAGGGGCCACATTTAAGTACAGACCAAAGTCTTAAGATGTTATAGTCACCACCACGGGGATTTCGACACCACGGAGTTAGCTATTTACATACATGTGTTTAGTGTAGACATGATCGAAAAGGGGGACGTAATGATCTTCCTTTCCAGGTAGGAAAACTGAGTCAGGACACCTGACATCACGTTCCATATAGCTTTACCTGCACCCAACATCAAGGACCTGTATGTGCGGTTCTCTACTCGGAGGGCTGACTTCTCCCCACAGGGGGGCTGTCCTCTCTGTCCAGTCCTATTCTGTCCTGATCACCCCCAAACATTCCTATGCATGTTGTTGTTTGCTCTGACAAATAGAATCTCCCCCCATCAGATGTTGAACAATAATGAACTGATCTCAGCCACCCCCAAACAGGTGGCTGCAGACTTTGCACCCACATTCTCTGCTGGGAAGGGAGAACAGGCTCTTTGGGCCAGTTTCCCACTAGGGATAGAAGGTGTGGGGCCTGGGATGTGTAGGGGGTGGGGAGATGAACCTTGTCCTAGGGGTTGGGATCAGCAGGAGCAAGGGTTTGCCTGTGGGCACTGGGTTAGTTGTTTTTCTCGTGGCTGTGGCAGAATAAGGGACATAAACAGCTAAGGAAGGAAGGGTTTATTCTGATTCAGTTTAAAGATGCAGCCATCATGGGGAGGAAAGAGTGGTCCATCATGGGGAGGAAAGAGCGGTCCATCATGGGGAGGAAAGAGTGGTCCATCATGGGGAGGAAAGAGCAGTCCATCATGGGGAGGAAGGGACAGTGGCAGGAAGCAGCTGGTCATGTCAGGAAGCAGAGGGGGTGCAAGAGGGTGCTCAACTAAAAACATCCTTTTCATGAAGTTCAGGACTTCAGCCCATGGGATGGGTACCACTCACGTTCAAAATGGCCCTTCTCCTCTCAGTTAGAACTCTTAGGAACATCCTCACAGACGTGCTCAGAGCTGTGTCCCCTAGGTTACTCTAAATCAGGTCAAGTTGACAACGAGGATGGACTATCAAACAACAGAGGGGCAGCGGAAGAGTGAGGGACCTAATCTCCTCTGCTTGTGAAGCGTGCAGTTGCCACCAGCCACTTTTAAGGCCACTTCTTTTCCCACTTCTGGAGGTTCGGGGACAGTGACAGGAGGCCACCTGAAGCCCACACTTGAGAACCATCCAGACAGATCCAGCTGTCCTGTTGTTTTCATGGTGTGACTTTGGCAAATAACTACCTCATGGCTATGATTGCTGGCCAGCAGCACCCGGAAATGCTCCTATGTTCTGCTGCCCCAGCACTAGATTTACAGACACATGCTTCTCCATGGTTCTGGGGAGCATACCTCACATCTTCCTGCTTCTATAAGGAGCTACAGGTTCAGTGAGAGACTCAAGAAAAAAAGTGGAGACTTACTGAGAAAAATATCCAGTGTTGACCTCTGTACACAGCGTGCGCACACACCACACACATATGAAAAACCACACACACATATATACAGCAAATGCAAGTATTAAAAAAGAAGCCAGGCAGTGGTGGTGCATGCCTTTAATCCCAGCACTCAGGAGGCAGAGGCAGATGGCTCTCTGTGAGTTTGAGGCCAGCCTGATCTACAAAGCGAGTTCCAGGACAAAGAGACCATATCTTGAAAGACCACAGACACATACGGGGAGGGGGGGGAGGAAAGGGAGAGGGAGAGAGACTGAGAGAGACAGAGAGAGAGAGACAGACAGAGAGAGAGAGAGAGAGAGAGAGAGAGAGAGAGAGAGAGAGAGAGAGAGAGAGAGAGAGAAACAGAAACAGAAACAGAAACAGAAACAGAGACAGAGAGAGCAAAAAACCACAGCAAGGAGAACCACCAGGGCAGATCTCTTGCTCTAAGAGCACTAGCTGTCTTGGGTGAGGCTCACTTTAAGGAGCTCATTTCAACTTTACACCTCTCCAGAGTCCTTGTTGCCAAACACAGTCACATTCCGAGATAATTGGTGACAGCTTTGCATATGCAAGGGGGTAGATTCAGCAACCAAGGAGGTTCATGGAGTCAGGTGGGAGATGGCACTGGAGGGGTGAGCACTCTCGGAGGATGCACAGAAAGGATGCATCTGGACATCTGGAGGCACAGGTGAGGCCCCAGGTAGGAGGTTCGGCTGGAGTCCTCCCCCTCAGCCTCTCTGGACGGGGTTGGAACATGAGAGTCCCAGGTGTGCCCACTTGATGTCTACAGAGCAGAAATCCTGATGATGCCAAAGCGTTTCCTCCCGAGCCACAGCACATGTGAGCTTCAGCCAGCGATGCACGATGCTTCCTAAATGCAGAGCTCCTGAGTCGGCAAACATTTCGGGACAGGCTAAAAGCAAAACTAACCAAGCCACCCCCAGCATGCTCTAATGATAACAGCAAAATCAAGTCAGTTGTCCTCGGGGATTCCAAAGCCAGGAGATCTGCCCCTTGAAAACTCCAACTTCCAACTCCACCCTGATGATCCAAGGAGCAGGTATCTATCTGCCCGGGCGCACCAAACTGAAAAGTCCTCACAGAATGTGCATGCATGTGGCAGGGCCCAACCGCTGTGTGAGGCTGTCAGTCCACAGGGCACTGGATCTCTTCAATGCTTGGCCTGAGCATTTGACTAGCGTATTGCCGTCACTGTTGATAACCGGGGATGGGGGAAGGTGAGGGAGGGTTGTAAGTTGATCACAAAGAGGTCTGAGCTTGATATCAAAATAAAAATCTGTGGGAACCTGAGCTTGTCTAATTTGTTCATGGCCCCCTCGATGTGACCCTTGGTGCCTGAGTGTTTATACATGCACACACACACACACACACACACACACACACACACACGCTCACTATGAACTAAAACTACTGCCATTTGATCTCTATACTGGTCGGCTGGTTCCAGCTCCACAACAGGTTTGTCTAGCAGGATAAAGACAAGAGGCAACCACAGCATTTTAAGATGTGCTCTCAGTGAGGGAGATGCTAATGTTGTCGACTCGATAGAATCCATAATCACCGCAGAGGTAGACCTCTGAGCATATCCTCGAGCGACTGTTTAGGTTAGCTGAGGTGGGGCCACGTGAATATGGGAGACACTGTCCCATGGGCTGAGGTCCTAAATTAGATAAAAAAGGGGAAAGCAAGCTGAAGTCAGCATCCGTCTCTCTCTGCTTCCTGACTGTCAATACAATGTAACCAGACACCTCCTATTCCTACTGCCATGCCTGATATGCCCCTGAAAGTGTGGGCTGAAATCAATTCTTTCTTGTGTTTTTTATTTAGAGTATCTTATCATAGAAACAGGACAGTTAATGAACATGGTGGGAGAGGTGAATGCTTCCTTACCTGTGTTTAAAAGTTCCTGCAAAGGCCTCTATCATGTTACAAATGGACTCCAACAGGAAAACCCTGACAGGAAGCCAGAAGGCTTGGGTTTGACCATGAGTCACCTGGATAGAGGTTTTTCTTCCCTCTGAATGTACTATACAGGGGGTGCCCAGGGCGTGTCTACTTTACCTGTAGCTCTCCATCCTATTCATTTCCTATATGAGTCAGCTCTTTCTGAGTAACAAGTACCCCCAAAGTAAGAAGGTGAAAGTTTATACTTGCTCATTATTGTATAGTTGTATATGGGTCAGGAAACCAGGTCCTCTGGCCCTGAGTCTGCCCCCAGCTATAGTTATCTAAAGGTTCATCTGGGGACAGACCTTTTGGCTCACTCTAGCCGTGCTGGATGAGATTCAATCCCTGTTCCTTGTGAGATGATTTCAGGGCCTCTTTCACTTGTTGGCCACGTGGTGTTGCTACAGGGTTGCTGCCAACATGGCAGGTGGAGTTATAAGGTTAGTAAGGGACAGTGCTGGAGAACATCAGGAATCTCTTATAGCCTGAGCATGGAAATGATATCACCCCCCACCCCTCAATCTCATCCCTGAGAAGCCAGCATGAGTTGCCTCCTCAGTGGGAGGGGACTGTGCAAAATCAGGTGACAGGGATCAATGGGGACTATTTTAAAAGCAAGCACCTGACTTCTCTTGTCATTCCCCTTGGCCTCACTGGGTCATGGGAGATCATGGCCCACCCTTTTAATGTTTATATAAGGTTCTTCCTCAGGAAGGGTAGAAAGCCTAGGAAAAGGTAGATGGAACTCGGGAGGCAGATCAACCAGGCAGCCCCACGAACAAGTGCCCAGACCATGGTGAGCTGGGACTTGGCAACAACTGTATCCCCATCACCACAAGCAGGTGCACGTCCAATTGCAATGAAGGTACTACATCCGAGTGACTTAAAGAACAGGGTTAAAGCCACAGCTCCATTGGTAAAGCGTTCATCTACTATACCAAAAGCCCTGGGACTGACCCCTTAACACTGCATAAGCCTGGAAAGGTGATGCTTGCCTGTTATCCCAGTACTTGGCAGGGATCAAGAGTTCAAGACTAGTCTGGGCTACAGGGCAAATCCAAGGTCAGCCTGAGCTGCACGAGAGCCTGTTTCCAAAGGGGAAGGGCATGTGAGATTAGAAATTGTCAGAGAGATACAACAATTTATCTCTCATGGTCCCAGGGTTCTTGGGATCTGCTGAACCCTGACTCCAAATCGCCAGGGCACCAGCAGGTATTGCTGTACCCAGATGTGTGCCTTCGGGTGTGCAAAGGCTTGGCCTCTGTGAGAAGGCAGAGGGAGGAGCCCCTCCAGTGTGTAGAGATAAGATCTCTGCATCAAGAGAAGTTGAGGACAAGATAGACACTGTGGAAGACAGAAGAAAAAGCCAGCACGGGTCCTCAAGGTCTTGTTTTCATTTTGTCTTTACAGATGGCAAAGAAGACCTCAGAATAAGGAAAGCCAAGTGTCCTGCCAAGCCCCTGAGAGGGACAGATACATCATCACAGGTGAGACCCAGCTCCCGTCCTCAGGCTCACGGACAGTCTCACAGCCCCCATGCTGAGGTGGACTGGGCTAGGTCCCAGGTAAGGCACCGAGAGGGTGTATATGCTACCTTTGCTTAGGAGTCCTACCGTAGAGTGCAGGGCGGTGTGACTTCTGCATGTGCCCTGAGGCTGACAGATCAGCCGGCCGAGTGATTATTCGCTCAACATCAGCCTTCCCATCTACACTGGGCACTGGGTCTGGCTTTGTTTAGTGTGTTTCCAGCATCTCCTCCGGGGTCCGGCACTTGTACTAGGGATGGATGAAGGAAAGAATCAATCACCCAGTCAATCCATGAGCTCTCCAGTGAGGGCAGGCCCATTTATCAGGACCTCGTTCGGGGGTGCTTCCTCCCAGATGCCTTTGTTCCTGTCTGAGCTGCTGTCACCCCAGGCATCACAGTGTGAACTGCCCCAATCACGGAGGGGTTCTGGGATGCTCGGATACTGCTAAAACCCTGAAGCTCACAGCCATATTTGAGTTTGCTTCCCTACTCCATCTCTTTTGAGTTCTGCGATGCCAGCCCATTTGCTGGCCCTTTCTGAAGCCCGTTTCCTTCTCGGTAAAATGTAGTCAGTGACAACGTCTTTTAGGGATGAAATGTTAAGCACCAGAATGATGGCAAGCACACAGTAAGTGCTCAATAAATGCTGGTGCCAGCCCGCTTACCACCCTCCACTGTAAAGACTCCACCTGGTTCCTCTTGGTCAGCTCCTGTATTAGATAATACATCCTATCTTTGCTTAGGGACCCAGAGTTTTGCATGAGGAGGGTAAAAATCATCTAACTCTATAGCCTTTCATTCCCTCTCGTCTGTGTCCCAGCACTCCCTAATCCACACCCCTGAAGAGGACTCTGGGTCCCAGGCTCCCCTGTCTTATCCTTTATTAACCTTGATTCCAGAGTCCTTGCTCCTGAGTTGATTTTCAGGTAGATGCTGATCAGCCATGAGAGGGGAGGGGAGGGGACTTAGGGGAAGGGGAGGGTAAATGCTCTACTGGCTAATGAGGTATCATGGCCTCATCGTGATATAGCATAGCTAATTAATACTGAGAGTGTGTTGTGGTGAGAGAAGTTGGGATGAGATAGGCAGAATTTGGGGGGGGAAGCTGTGATTTCCAAGGGGCCAGAGTACGGCTGAGGTTCTGAGCAGGGCGAAGACTCAGATACTGGCTTCAGGCTTTTCCTCCCTTGGACTAGACCCCAGAGGTCAGGCAGGCAGAGAAGGTTCCAGCATCTCTCCATCTTGCCCTGCCCGGTCATAGCAGCTCTGGATCTGAGATCTGATGTAGTAATAGGAACGGCAGGCTACATTCCTGGCACCCAGACGCCCGCACGGCTAGCTTTTGCCTCGAAATAATAACACGGAAACTGTATTCTTTTAAACACTGCCTGGCCCATTAGTTCCAGCCTCTTATTGGCTAGCTCTTACATATTGATCTAACCCATTTCTAATATTCTGTGTAACACCACGAGGTGTCTTACCAGGGAAGATCTTCACCTGCGTCTGTCTGGAATGGGAGAATCATGGCGACTGCCTGACTCAGCTTCTTTCTCCCAGCATTCTGTTCTGTTTACTCCACCCACCTATGGGTTGGCCTATCAAATGGGCCTAGGCAGTTTCTTTATTAATTAACCAATGAAAGCAACAGATTAG
Source organism: Alexandromys fortis (assembly GCF_014885135.2). Lineage (NCBI taxonomy): Eukaryota > Metazoa > Chordata > Mammalia > Rodentia > Cricetidae > Alexandromys > Alexandromys fortis. The sequence goes on from NW_026067894.1 coordinate 1,742,339, forward strand.
AAAGAAATCACTCCCACATCTATCTGATTGACAGCCCGGTGAGTAGGCGGTGGATGGGGGGACAGGAGAACCTGAGAGCAGGATGGTGAGAGGCAGAGGTGGTAGGATGGCATCAGGGTAGTCTGACTATAGGATGAGGGCATCACAGCCAGCCCAACATCCAGGAATCCAGAGCTGCTGAACTGAGGCCTCCAGTACTCATGAACTTCAGCTCCATTCTGCCTGCGGGGCCTCTCCACAGGGCTGACAGAAGCTTGGCTTCTGTCTTTATCAGAGCAAGCAAGGGCCAGGGATGGAGAGCAGAAAGACCACTGCCACCTGTGGTTGTGTCATCTCAGAACTGGCACCCATCACTTTGTGTGCTGTTATCTAAGAAAAATCTCTAGGGGCAACTCAGGCTCAAGGGGAGGGCCAGGCATGAGCACCTGGAGGCTGTCCAGTGGAAGCCACATTGGAAGCTGCCTTCCACAGTGGATGAGAGCTGCCTGGGAGAAAGGACTCAGAGAACCGGGATTTGTGTTTCTACCCCTAGAAAAATGGCTAGCATCAAAGAGACACCCAATACTCTTCAGTATAGCATTGAGGATTCTTCCCTGCAGAATGAGTGGTCTCCTGTCCTCTCTGTCCTTTTCTGGGATCCAAGCAGGATCTACAGTTCATGGCTGTGTCTTTTCTTCCTATCCAGCCTGATTTGTCACAGCTCCTGTCTGCCTACAAGGCAAGCTCCCCCAGTAAAAAGTGTGGAAACAAGATTTTCAACTGGAGTGCAACCTCACCATGTTTTATCTCTGCTGCCATTTGCCTTACAGACAGAAGCCATTTCTTTAAGCAATCCCTCCTTGCTGGAGTCTGAGCCCACATATCTTTATTGATGCCCTCTTGGCTGTTTCTGTGGATGTATTCACCTAGGCAAGTTGTCACTTGTCTCTGGCCCCAGCCATGGTCTCCAGCCAGGGAGCCTCTACCCAACTCTCCTTCTTCCTTACTTTACCCTGCAGTCAGAAAGGCTGTAGGAAAATGCCTGTCAGGGTTAGAGACAATGCCTGTCTGTAGAGAGTCTGCCTAGAATCCATGGTAAAGAATAGGGGTATGACTTAGTGGTAGACTTTGCCTAGAATCCATCAGTGAAAAGATGGAGAGCATTATTTGGTATTAAGCCACGGTTGCCTTCATAGCCTTATGCAGCCTAATCGCCATCTCCTCCAAGAAGCCCTCTTAGTTGCACCACACCCCCTTTGTCACGGTTCACATCGTCTTCATTTACTGCCTGAGACAGGCTGCAACCAGCAAGCTTCTCAGCCTAGCTGTTTACTTGGATATTGTGCTTTTCCTGCCAGCAGACACCCAGCTCCATAGGCCAAGGGAGTACTGGTGGTCTCAGCTGTGACTCCAGGACCAGAAGACTTTGGGACAAAGTAGTTCCCCCTACCAGAGGATAGCAGCAGCTTCAGCTCTCAGTGTGCCCAAAAACTCACCTCCTCCAGCCTTTCCTGGGCATGGCTGCCAGATAAATCCATGAAAGCACAGCTTGGAGCTCATCCTTTGGTGGCATCTGTCACTCCTGGTTCCTCATTCACAATGCAACTGTTCAGACTTTGTGAGTCTTTTTTTTTTCTAGAAAGTCCCCCCTGCTGCCTCTGCTGTAGAGATGGGAAAAGCCTAGAATTCTGAGTCAGGATGGGGTTTACACCTCTGCTTTGCTACTTGCCCTGGTACAATTTGGAGTCTGAACCTGCGTAGAAGGTACAACTCTGTCTAACCAGCAGAAGAGAGACTCTGACCTAGGTCGGTGGAGCAGGTGGAGCAACTTAAGAGTTCTTTTAGATTTAATAGAAATAGATGAACCCCTCTCTTAACTATCCTATAATGTATGCCTCTGTCCCTATTGGTCAACGAGCTACTTCCATCAAGTCCATATCTTCAGGGGTGAGAGCAATATGACTGTGACATCTATCACCCTGTTGATTGCCAGGTTGGTTTGATATGCTCTTCTGGCTGCCCAAGTGGATGTCCCCTTTCTCCATCACCTCTCCACATGTTCCGAATTTGCGTCGTCAGTGGGGAAAGGTGAGCTTCCTCCATCAAGGAAGACCATTCTCCAGTTTAGGATAGAGGAGCCATGCTCACCTGCCAGAACCACCAGAAAAACTCTGATGGTCCTTTTACAGGAGAACAGGGGTGCTTAGGGTTCCAGAGAGACATATCCAGATGAGGCGCTGTGCCTGGTGGTATCTGTGGTTTGTTGACTGCTCTTGTCCTTGATCCTCCACTGAAATCTCAATGAATACCCATCCTTGGTGCTCCCATTACACCAGCAAGAAAGAGCCTAGCCAGCATCTCTTATCTAGAATGTTCTAACCACCCCAACTCATTTGGTCAATGTTTTGGGAAGCTGTGGGTCTGAAATGTCACCTTGCAGGCTTGTGTATTTTCAGCTTTAGCCCATAGCTGGTGGTGCTGTTTGGGGGTTTGTGGAACTGGCTTGCTGAAGTAGGTCACAGGACAAGTCCTTTGAGGGTTCAAGTTCAGCCTGGCTTCCAGGATGTTCTTTCTGCTTCCTAATCCACTGCACGCAAGCTCTGCTGTACTGAACAGAGCTTCCAGACACCACCATAGACAGAGACATCCAGACACCACAATGGACAGAGCCACACAGCCTCCGCCCTATCATGCACACTACCATGGACAGAGTCATCCAGACATCGCTATGGACAGAGATGCCCAACCGCCATGCCAACATGGACAGAGCCCAGACATTACTGTGGACAGAGCAGCCTAGTTGCTACTCCACATTGGATAGAACCATCTCATACCACCATGGACAGAGCTATCAGTTACCACCATGGACAGAGCTAACCTTTCCCACCATGGGCAGAGCTGCCAGCCAACAAACCTTCTTCATCAGGGAGGACTGATATTCTGTAAACTGTGGCCAAACTGCTTCCTTCCTCCAGGCAATTGTGTGTCAGGTACTGATGACAGAAGTGAAAAAAGAGATGAAAACAGCCAACCATCTGTCTCTTCCTATAGAAGTTTCATCTCCCACAGTCCTTACCCATTAATTAGAACTGGCCCCTTTCTCCCATAGCTTGGTCTGCCCTTTCAGGTTGCTCTGCATGGTTTCTGGGAGGACATTGTTCCTCTCCCTAGAGAAGATGCCCACTCTACCTACAGTGAGACATTTGAGATATGAGTGCCATTTTGTACTAGAGCTATCCTGCCCCAACCTGTCTGACCAGACTCACCACCTTCAGAGGCAGCTGGGTGCTTGTTGAGTCCTGTAAGGACAGTCTCCATCCTTAAAGAAACCCATTCCCAGGTGCCTAACTAAAGAAGAATTGGAAGCTCAATCTAGAGGACATTTGTCCGCCTGTGTTCATAGTGGTGTGGCCCCAGGGTCTAGCTTGGTCTCTGTGCCTCACCTGAGGCCACCAGATTCTGCTTCTTCTTCCTCCTTTCATCAGCGTAGATGTACCTCCTCTCCCCCACACCACCTGGTAACATAGCATGGCCTATTTGGGCTGCTTAAAAAAATTCCCTGAAGTTAGGAATAAACCGGAAAGGAAATGGAAACAGTCAAGGAGGGAAGGTAGGTTTCTGATTCTAGTTCTCTTTTCAATCTCTTTACCCAGGACTTGGCCACACCAGCAGCCACCAACTGACAGCCACACTGAACTCATTACTGAGAGCCATGATGCTTCTCCCATCAGCCCCCAGGCTCTGTGGATTCAGAGGCTCTTGATAAAATCCACTGCTCTAGCCCCTTGCCGATGCTAGGCTCTCAGACTCTGTCTCTGCCTTCTCCAGTCTACCTAGGGTTCTCCTTAAGGGTATCCAGGGCTACAAAGTGAAACACCCCCCCCCAAAAAAAACCTTAAAAGACAGAAGATACAGAGATCAGGGGAGAGAAAGAGACCAAAATGTGGGGCTGGAACTAAGTATCTTTTGATCTATAATTGTTCTCTTATCTGTCTTACCCTAGACACATGCCCCCAGACCCTAGACTGTCTCTGTCTGTCTGTCTCTGTCTGTATGTCTGTCTGTCTGTCTCTGTCTCTCTCTCTTTCTTACACACACAAACACACACACACACACACACACACACACACACACACACACACTGGTGGATGAAAGTCTGCTTTGACCCAAGCTTGATGAGAGGCAGCCCTGGAAAGAGAGCAGATGTCTTCCATTCCCTCACTTCCCCAATCTGTCTCTTCCATCAGCACCCTGGTGGACCATGGTGGCTAGACTTTGCCTGGTAGGATGTCGCCTTCCAGGAGAGAGCAGCCACATGTGGCCACCTATGGGAAAGCATTGAAGTGCCCCTCATTCAAGCCTGGGCTCTCCAGCTCATTAGCTTCTTTTATTTCTCCGACCTCCGACGTCCTCCATAAGCAGGAATCGTGTCTCCCACTCAGTGTCACAGCCATGCTCAAGTTCAGTAATGTATGGAAAGCGCCAGGCCCTGTCACAGGAGATCTGCGGTGGCTCCCCTTCCCCCACTCCTCTCCCCATGGGTGCGGAGGCAGGAACACCCTGAGCATCCATCGCTGGCATTACCGCAGCTGGCCTGCGCCATCACGAAGCGTGGCTGGGGAGGATTCGTGATAAGCCTCTTACACTTGTGATATTAGCATTCTCAGAGCCTACTGCAAATTCTTCATCAAATTTGTTCTTTAGGAGAAAAAAACTGGGAAGTTTATAGGGAGGCAGAGTTAATCTCAGGGTATAGCTTTCCATTCCAAGCTAGACACAGGGGAAGGACCTGTCCCAAGGTCGCGTGACTGCTGGGTGGCAATGTTAAGGAGGAAAGACAGATCTTTAAAAACTTGTTTTATTTTTTAAGTGTTGTTCTGGAAAAGTTGGCTCAGGTGTAAGGGCAGAAAGTATCCCTCTGGGAGATGGGCTGGGGAGGTGGCAGGCATCTATGTCCCCGTGGAGTCTGTGCCCTGTGTGAACTTGTCACGCTGTTCTCTGTCTCACACAGTGCATCCTTCCAGAGACCCTAAAGTGCTTCTGTGCGCCTCGTACATATTTATATGCCTGCGTGCTCGATAAAAATAAAACCACTTCACCCACCACTGAAAAGCAGTCACTCGGGGTGTGAAATATGGGACTTATCGAACCACCAAGAAGAATGGCTCTCAAGAGAGACCTCGTCCCTCCTGACATTGCAAGGGGGCAGTGGGGAGGAGGGAGCGTTTGACTGTCTTGATAATGAAGTTCTGGACCTCTGTGGAGGCAGGTGCCATGGACACCTTGGCTTGGGTGTTCTGGAATGTGCCCTTCACACACGTCTTGCCCATATCCCTAAGCCTCATTCCCTGACAGAGGCCTGCAGGCATCTGGCTCCCTGCACTCCCAAAGCCCTTGTTCCTCAGGAGTCAGCTCATGCTTCAAAGAAGGAGTTAGAGACTGCTGTGAGGGAAGAGGCATCTGATCAAGGCCCAGCACCTTGGATGCTACCGTTAAAGGTTATTCCAGGTGGGAATAGACCCACCCTGGCTGCTGTGACTTCCCCTGGCTTGGTGACTGTCATATGCGCTGCTCAGACTGAGGCTTTGTGCCACTCTCCTCTTCTCCCTGCACTCTGACCTCTCCTCACCATCGTCCTGACCCACTGGGGCAGCACAGTGTTGGGAGAGCCTGGTGAAAGCGCTGCTACAGTTGTTCTGAGCGAGGGGCAGCAAACCTGAACTCTGAGCCTGAGCGAGGATCAGCCAGCTTCCTGGGCAGAAGAGCTCCTGTGTCCGGGGTGGTGCAAGGGAGAAGGCAGTGGGTGAATGGCCTGAGAAGGGGTGCTCCAGTCTGAGGGAATAGCTTGAATGAAGTTCTGTGCCAGAGAGTGAGTTGCCTGGGCTGCTGGTGCAAGGCTATAGCCCTAGATGTTTAGGGGGATGGAGCTGGAACACAGCAAATTCAAGGTCATCTTAGATACCTTAGTGAGACCCTGTCAAATCAAACAAAGAAAAATGAATCAAAAGGACTAGGACTGTAGCTCCATGGTGGGACATGTGCCTGGGATGTATGAAGCCTTGGATTTGATCCCCAGGATATGAGAGGAAGAGCAATGACCCAGCAGTGACCCCATATGGAGCTGGAGGCTGCAGAGAGAGTCTGAGGCTCCAGGCCATAGTCTACTGGTTGTACAGGGAAGGGCTCTGCGGGGGGTATCTAATCAGCTTGTCACTGCTGCTCTGTCTGGGGACGTGGGCTATGTGTAGGGGTAGTTCTAGGACCAGGAAGTGAGCAAAGGCCAGTTATGAGGACCCTGGCTGTCCCTTTCAGTCTTATGTGGGCTGAGATTAGAGCATAAAGGATTTGGAGCAAACCAAGGAGATGCCCGAGAAGCAGGCATGGGAAGTAGGCATGCAAGTCTGACTTGAGGTTCAGGTGGGTACCCCAAGGCTGGCACCCAGCCCTGCCAACTGTGAGCTCCTCGTGGCAGAGACCAGGTCCTTCTGCTTTAGGTCCTTGGCACTCACCATAGGGCCTTGTCCAAGTCTAAGCTTCATGAGTCTACATGACCTTCAGTTCCCTTGACAATAGTGGTGAACTTTAAGAACCACTGGGGGACAAACGAGGCATGGTGAAGTAGGTCTGTAATCCCAGCACTTGGAAGAGAAGCTGAACATAGTTCAAGGTCATCCAAGCCTTTATAACAAGACCATCTCTAAACCATCAGACACTAAACAAAAGGGTTTGGGACACATGAAGCTGTCCTGTGCTGTGCTATGCTGTGCCACACGCCAACCTGAGCCCCTCTCCTAGATGTCATGAAAAAGATTAACAGAGACTGTCTGTCTCTCCAGTCGGTGCCCATCGGTTCCCCTTCCAAGAGACGGATGCTTTGCGGAACAAGAAATTCTCTGCTAGGCATCCTATAGCCTCTGTCTCTGGGGAAATCTCCCAGCCCGATTCACCAGCACCTTCTCTGAAAAGTCGGCCCCTCCACTTGACAAAGGGGATGAACAGGGCAAGAGCCAGTCGTGAAGGGAGAGCTGAGTAACCTGCTGGGGTCAGCAGGACGGTTTTTGTCACCTACCCAGAGCAGAGTGTGATGGCAGTGAAGCTGCCCGGATGGCATGAACTCTGGGGTCTGAGGATTGGTCATTTGGGTGGATCCCAGGATCAGTCAACAAGTGTGTCCTCCCCCACCAATTGTTTCCTTCCACACATGGCTCTGAGCAGTCTCCAGAGACAGCCAAAGACCAGAGACCTCCCCATGCAGGCTCTAGCTGCCCGCTGTTCTTAGATGGTGACCATGTGGAGTGGTGTGTCTGGAAGGCTTCCTACAGGTGATTCCTCTACCAAACTCTCCCTCCCTAGCTAACTGCCACCTGCAGAGCCTCAGGGTTGCACCTCACTCAGGAAGCCCGGCTCAGTGCCACAAATGACACCTCTGCTTCATTAGTGGCCAAAGACAGAGTGAAGAGGAAGTGGTCCATGTCAGCTGTCACGGAGAGTCAGCCCCATCTTTGCCGCTTCCCAATGGGAATCATGAAACCTACAGAAGAGAAATCATCTCTCTACCTGTCCATACTGGAAATCGGATGGGATTTTTCTCTGACACTTTGGGACCTGAAGACACAAGACAGAAAACAGGTTGCGTAGTGGGCAGAGGCTGTGGGGCTTTACCTTGAGCCTTTTGTAATGAACCAAAGCCTTGGGCAGATGCACCATTATGCTCCCAATCACATGCTAACCTGGAGAGTCCGACTCTCTTCTTGACTTTCAGAACCACAAACCTGGAGTCTGCATGAAAAGCAACAAGAGAGGCCTCACAGAATAAGGTAAAGTGGACTAAGAACTTCTGGAACATTCAGTGAGACCCGGGAAGACAAGATTCATGGTGGGAAAAACTCTGCTCTTCTGTCTAGTGGGAACAGCATTCTCTTCTACACACATTGCAGGGAGCCTCTCCCCAGGCCTCAGTTTCCTCATCCACAGTATTTCATCGTCCATCACGTAATGGCAACTCACTAGGAGCATGTCTGGGGATATCATGCCTTGTCCTGGAAACACTGACACCTAAGGAATTTATGGACCATTTTATGATTCAAAAGGCTAAAAGTATGGGGGAAAATCACATGTTTCATGGCGCCACCTATTGGTAATGTGCAAAATTGCAGCGTGGTAGGGAAAGTATGAAAGGGAGGGTCCAAGAGTGACCTCAGATTTCATCCCTGAAGTGATAATCCAGAGACAAGAGTCTAAAGCCACAAATGGATGGAATAATTCTGTAAAGTGTAAAGGGGGAAATGAATTGGCTCCCCCCTTTGGTTTCGGATTATGGCCAACGCTTTGTGAGTCTCTTGAGACCTTCCAACTGTAGTCCACCAATTCCTCCCTCTCCACTGCAGAGGCTGGGTGGGCGATTAAGGACCGGAGAATCAACCAGATTGTGGGTAATTATAACACCACGTGTTGCTGATTGCCCCAGTGCAGGCCAAAGAGCCACAGTCGATCCTCATGGTATCAGCATCATCTGATTTGATTCCAAGCCACCCTGGTCACTCTTGTCCCATCCATATGTCACAGGTGAGGAGGAGAAGACTAGCCCAGGCAGGTATAGCAATGTGATAATTCACATTTTCACACTGGATATGAAGAGAGTACATCCTTCCTATCTTCCAGTCAGAAATTGCCTTTCAGAGAGTTGAGGCCAGGATTTGAGTCTAGGCAGCTCAAGCCCAGAGCCCATGTTTTCAGTCACTTGACTGCGTCTGCTGTCACCTCTGGTAATGACTAGCACCTGCTGGCCTGCTCCTTCATAGCCAGACAATGCAATGGAAAGGAAAAGAATAAATCCTGCTGTTTTCTAATCTATATTCATCCATTCACACTAGCCTCTCTGTGCACAACCACCAAGCCTTTCTCTGATCTGTCTGTCTACCTGTCCCTCGATCCCATTGCCCATCCAATCATCCATCCCTCAATCACTAAATAGGTCTCACAATTCATCTACTCATCTGCCTATCCATCCGTCTGTCTACCTACTGTCCTTACATCCATTTATTTATCTATCCATCCAGCCATTCATTCATTCAAGTGTACATTAATTCTTCTATCTATTCATCTATATATAAATTTCTCTATCTTTCTTTCTTTCTATCTATCCATCCATCCATCTCTTTCCTCTATCTATCTATCTATCTATCTATCTATCCATCCATCCATCTCTTTCCTCTATCTATCTATCTATCTATCTATCTATCTATCTATCTATCATCTATCTATCCCTCCCACCCATTTCCCATCCTCTTATCCATTTTTCCCATCCATCTACCCACAGTCTATTCATCCATCCATTCATCTACCCATCCAACCACCCATTCATCCCTTCCTTTCTTCCAATAGTCACTTTCTTGAGTCACTTTCTTTTTTTTTTTTTTTGGCACAACTGATCAGAGATGAATCATCTGTGGTCCTGCACACACCAGGCCTTCGATGCCCCATGAAGACAGAGAGCAGACATCTCCAGCTGCAGCATGGAGACTGGAGTGAGTGGGATGGGTTGGAGAGAATGGGCTGGGAAGCAGATCTGGAAGCAGAGGCTGATCAGCAGAAGCCATCTAGTTTTAGGTGCCCATTTTACCAGGTACTAGGCAGGTGACCTTAGGCAACGGCTTCATTCTTGGTACTTTCACTTCCTTGCCTATTTGATGGACCTACAGATGGAATCTGATACACAGAGCTGTGCAGGGCTCAATTAGTACAAGCAAAGCACCTCACCCGGCAGGCGGCACCCAGTAAGTGGGAGGACATATCATCAGTCTGTGGTGGCCATTTCTATTTGCTACTTCTGTCACCTGTCTAGAGAGGGGCCCAGAGGTTTGTCCAGAGCCATGATCCCCACCCTGCCACCCATAGAATCCTGGGGCACAAGTGTTAATAAGAATTGATAAGAGCAGGCTTGTCAAACAAAGGCAGACTCCGCCCAATAAAGCTAGAAACAGGTGAAGAACCGCAGGACTCCTCGGAGACTTTACTGTGCTCTTGTGGACTGAGGGGGAACTACTGGCATTTTCCACATGGATTTAGCCATGGAACCCTCTTTCAAAGAATTTTCATTACAAGCTTGCAAATGGTCTGTGGAACCCAACTCCCTCCTCTGGGTGAACGATAGGTAGCACCCCCATGTACATCTCCAGAGATTCCCACCAGAGCCTGTGGGGTTCTCTTCTGGGGAGATGTGTGGAAGCCTGAGAGCGTAGATGGGCCAAGTCTGTTAAGGACATGAAGTGGGAGTTAATTCCGTGTGGCCGACTCACAGTTGATTTGGGTCATGCCTCCACTTCCAGTTGGGTTTAATTTAAGCAAACAATAAAGAGCTGGTCCTGCCTGGGATGTGTCCTGGTGGTGCTCATCCACACTATAAAAAGAAGCAAAGGTAGGGAGAGAGAGAGAAGGAGAGAAGGGGGGACGAGATGGGGAAGTAAAGAGAGAGGGAGGGAGAAAGAGAGAGAGATCCTTTGGACACATACCTGTCCCTACCTCTAAATTCCCTGCCCTACCTACTCTACATGACTCTTCCGGCATCTCTGAGACTCAGTTTCCTTATCTATAAATTATTTAAACACAAAGTTGCCATGGAATGCTTCCACAATGAGCCTGTGGGATAAAAGAAATGGACGCAATAGACTCATGAAAGTTTTTCCATCTGGCACGTGTGTATATTCACAAATATATTCTCACAAATACATGTGTGGCTATTGTAGTTGTGTACTGGCCTAGGAGGGTGTGTAAGAGCTCTGGCCCTGGAGAGCATCCTGACTTAGAACCTGGGTGTGTCACTAGTTGTGTCCTGGAAAAGTTGCTTAACTTCTCCGTGCCTAGGTTTTCTCTTTTTTAAAATAGGAGTCACACCAGCACCCACTGACGCCTCCCTGTTTCACACACTAAATTCTCTGCCAGAACCTGGCACAGAGGCAGGTCCCCATATTCTTTGCCACATTAAGTAGTTGTACCCAAACCTGCTAAGCCCACCTCTCGGAAACTAGTCTGCGAGAACCAATGGTACCCTCTCCAGGATGAAAGCGAACTAGAAGCCCCTTCGTGACCTGCAGGGGAGATCCCTGGAGTGGGGCGGGGAAGGTTGCTTTGTGCGCTAGCACCCTCTGTCGGGAGAGCCCGTCTCAGCACCAAGGACAGAGGACTAGGGCGGGCTCAGTGCTGGGGGCAGGCAGAGAGCAGCACCTTGGCTGCCTTAGAGGCCTGTGGCGCCTACTGGACCAGAGCCCAAGGAAGAGGCGTGGTCCACTGTGACTCATGAGTCTGAGTACCAGGACAACAAAATGGAAATCTTGCTTCTGCCGGGCGGCAGATCCATTAGTAGACAGAAACTAAATTAAAAGCCCGTGGCTGCCCTGGGTGACTTTTCCTTTGCTAAGTCACCCCATGCCCCCTGCTAACTGACTCTCTGCGCTTCGGAGTCGCCTTTCCGTGCAGCAGAAGAAAGGACTCCAGAGCTGTGCTTTACGGAGCTGGAGGGGCGGGGCTGTTGGATGAGCCGGGAGGCGGGCTGTTGCTGTTATCATTACCATATGGTAATAGGCCTGCATTGGCAACCTGGCCCCTTCTGGGGGAACCAACTCTGCACCTGGGCAAGATGCCTTTTCTTTGTGGGCCCTGCTGGGCTTCACAGTCCTGGGCCTCTGAGAAGGTTTGTGGTCGCAGCTTGCCTGTAAGGACCAGCTTGGACTCAGAGATAAGGGACAAACCCGTGATCTTCTCTCATTCAACTCTTCATTCCTTCTTCCATTCATCCAGTACTTAGTGGAGACCTGCCGCGTGCCACTGCTGAAGGTGACCAGTGCTTTTTACATAGGGTAATGTTCAAGGACAGTGTGGATAGTCAGATGACTTGGAATCGAAGGTGGGTCCACTGAGGGTCTAAGATTCCAGGTCTAAGATTCTCCGTAAAGACGCACATTTCCTTGGTCTCAAACCTTTTCTCCTAGCCACCCTCCCCATAGATGCTGTTCTCAGAAGGCTCCATGGAGGCGATTCCCTGACCCTCTGAGGCTCTCCAGGGCTTTCCCCAGCTGCTTGAGAGTGGGGCTGATGGGGAGCAGGGGTTACAATCACTACTGCTCCTTTCGTCCCCCAATGGCAGGGCTGGGTAGGTGCAACCTGGAAGCCTTACCCACACAGCCTTCACTTGAGGAACTCTTGCCTGTCTTCCCTCACCGGGCTGCCCCCTAGTGCAGCTGGGCTCCGAGATCATAAATGGTGTGTGTAGGGGGGGTATTTTGGCTTGTTGCTCCTTAGGCAGGGAGTCTCTCACTCAGAGGGTTTGGAAACCTGGGTAGCTTTTTTTCTGAGGCAGAAGCAGAGAGGTGGAAAGGAGAGCCTGGCAGGAGCGAATGAGCAAGGGTTGTGCTCTTCCTGCAGCTGGGTTAGGCCAGAAAGAGGATTTGGGAGAGATGCCCTCGAGCTCACCCTCAGCAGCTTGAAGATGAGAAGCCTTGGGGGAGGGGCAAGAGAGAGCAAAGAACAGCCAGAGGAAGGATAAAGGCCCAAGACTCCTGCGTTCACGCCAGATCCAGCCCAATCAGGCTGGCAACCAATTAGTCTGATTCAAAAAAAAAAAAAAATACCCACGTAGGGACAAACTGTAATCAAACACCTATTTATAAGGGTTTATTACGATCATTATTATTATTTTACTGAGAGGATCATTCTAAAGCTTGTCAGGTGAACATATGCGTTCAGATCTAAATAAATGCAAATCGCTCCTTCCCAAGGAGCAGAGGGGCTGGGCAAGCCTGAGTTGCAGTTGGGAGGCCACGTGCTGAGGCTGCAGAGGGCAAAGGAAGGGAGCAGGTCACTGCGTGGGGCATCCTGGCACCAGTCTCTACCAGTACCTGCCAAACTATTGCTCACTGCCCACCTCTCTCCCAAGGACCACAGCCAGTGGAACAGGCAGTGTACCCATTGCCTATCTGAGTAAACTGAGCAACAAATGGATGCAGCCGCCTAGCAAAGCTAGGGGAGCTGGGACTTCCCAGGAGAGCCCGGTATAATGAGCCCTGGGTCCTGGTTTCTGGGCCCAGATTCACCCCCTGGTCCTGCTGGTCATTCTGGACCTTGTAAGTCTAACTTCTGGTTCCTTGTGTAGCTTCACTCCCCGCCCAGCAAGAACTAAGAGCACCTGGTTCCTCTTCACGTGGCAGTAGACCCCAAGATAGTCGTACCTCTCTTGCTGGGTCCTGCCTGGATGCAGAATGCAGCTGCGCAGGGTGCGGGGGTGGATCCCTTATTTGTGGAACACTGAAGCCCCGAAGCCTCTAAGGAGGACATTCATGGTGTCAAAGCCAGCCCCGAGGACCCACAGACCCTCTCCCTCCCGTCTCGGGGGGGAAGGCATCTCTCCTAGAGGGAGGGTGCTTACATCTAGATCATGAAAGGGGGCGTCTAGAGACACCGTCAGGTGGAGGTGGAGGGCGGGTTCGGGTGGAGCAAAGCGTGGTGTGTGTGTGTGTGTGTGTGTGTGTGTGTGTGTGTGTGTGTGTATAGGTGGATGCGGCTCACAAGCAAGCACTTGTAATGTGATGGGGGGGGCGTATATAGGGTAGGAGCCGAGGGGGAGGGGGCGAGTTCTCCTCTCTGCAATAAATCGGCTTAGCGGACGAGAGCCGAACAGCCCAGAACGGATTAAAGAAAAGTCTGTAGAATACAGCGGCGAGAGTGGCACGGGGGGAGGGGGCGGGGGGAGGGGCGGCGGGGAAGGAGGAAGAGGAGGGGGCTCGAGAAGAGCGAGCGCGGGGCAGAGCGCAGCGGCGCGGGCAGAGCTTAGGCTCCAAACTCCGCCGCTGCAGCCACGGATCCGACTTCAGCCGCGTTGGGCGCCGCGCGCAACCGACCAGCCGGGAGCAGCTGCACGCCCCAGCTAGGTCCGGTGCATCCCGGAGCAGTCCGTGCATCGCAGAGCAGCCCTGCGCAGGCGGTGCAGTCAGTACATCTGGTGCAGCCCGGAGCATCCTAGTGCAGCCCAGAGCAACCCGGTGGTGCATCCCTTAATAACCCGGGGCAGCCCGATACAGCCCAGAGCAGACCCGGGAAGCCTGGCGGCCCGGTCGTGGTAGCATGGGAACGTCCCCGTGGCGCCCCGCGCTGCTCGTCACCGCCACGGCCGGCGGCCCGGGTCACAAGCGCGTCTGAGCCCATGGCGAGGGGACCCACAGCCGCCACCACGATCGCCGCCACCGCCGCCCCGGCCAGCTCCGTCAGCTCCTGGGCACCATGCGAGCTGCTCCAAGCCTCCGCCGCGTCGCTGCCTGCCTGCTGCTAGCCGCGATCCTGGACCTGGCGCGCGGTGAGTGTGCGGGCGCCCGCGGGAGCCCGGGGCCAGGGGACGCGCGCGGGGACCGAGAAGGGCGCGGGCCCGGGTGGCTCTGCGAGTCTCGGGCAGCAGGCACAGTCCCGGAGTAGGGGCTTTTGTGCAGCGAAGCTTGACAAGAGAAGACGTCTTTCGGAGAAAGCCTTCGTGGGTCTGTGCCAGGGTGTGTGTGTGTGTGTCTTTGTTGCGTCTGTATGTGAGTGTCCGAGAATCAGTCGTGTGTGGAGAGGGCACGGGAGTACATTTAGATGTGCCGGTGTGATGGTGTGTGGGTCTGTGTTTGTGAGGGGTGTCGGAGAGTCTAAATCAGTTACGGTGAGGTGTGGGAGAGAAAGTCTGAGTATTTGGGGGTGTGAACTCCTTCGTGTGGGTATGAAGTGTGTGAGTGAGTGTCGCCGCATGTGCGAGCCTGTTAGGAGGAGGATTGTGAGGTGTGGCATTTCACGTGTACCCCTGGTGTGCTCGCTGGCCCCTGGAGGGCTATGTAAAAAGCTGGAGACTGTATTTCTGTGATTTGCGGGGCAGGAGTGTGCCTGCCTACACGTGGAAGTACAGGACTTCAGGTCCTATAAGCTTGTGGTCTGGGAGCAGGTGCTGCATGAGGGAGCTTGGGGTTCGGCTGTGCAAAGAACTCTGGTCACATCTGGGGCTGGAGGGGAGTCCAACGGCTCGGCTTGAGCTGTGTGTGTGTCCTGCATGGACTTGGCCCTGGACTGGGCTGAACCAAATGGAAGGGAACTCGAGCTCAAAGGGTTGCCCAGAGCCAGCAGTGCTGGGCAGTTCTTGGGTGCCCGGGTTGGGGTTGCCTGGGAGGAGGGGCATCCTGCCCAGCACTGCCCTCTGGTGGGTCTTAAATGCTGCGGAAGCCAAACCTGACGACCTTTCCAGCAGGGAACAGGGACAGATGCCTGGCCAGCAGGGCAGAGGCAGGAGCGACCAAGAGTCATGGGTGGGGATTCCTGAGGGCCTAAAGAGACAGAGGCCCTTTCCCAAGTCAAGTCACAACCAGAGTAGGGCTCCCCGCGGGAGGTGGGAGAGAATGTGAAGAGTAACCACCGTCTCCAGCCCAGCCTTGGCCTCTGTCCCATGCAGGCCATGGTGATGGGTCAGGCCTTGTACCCCATACTGGGAAGGGCCTATGAGCTCGCGATTGTCCTGCGTGGGGGGTGCCCCTGAAATAACCTACACTCTTCAACGCCCTCAGTCTTTGGCGAGACTTTGGCGAGTCTGTTGATGGGAGGATTTGTGTCTGGGAAGGTGGTCCTGTAGGCAACGGGAGAGGGGCTGGTGTGACCCCCCAAGGTACTTTGTACCTCCTATCCTCAATACGATCAAAGATTTCCCGAAGTGTGTCACATCCCGCTGTAACTTTGGGAGTGAGGGCTCCCCCTTTGGGATGCCTCTAGAAGGAAAGATGGTGTGTGGGAGGGTCCGGGTCCCAGCGCCACCGTGAAGGCGTGAAGGACTTTGTGGGAAAAGGCACTGGAGCCCTCACCTGGACACTGGAGGGAGCGGGATTGGGGGTTGGGGACCCGACGGGAAGCACCCCTTTCCCTCAGCCTGGGATGCGCAGAGTGAAAAGAAGCAGGGAAGGGGGTGGGAAGAACCGGGTGGGGATCCCCGACTGCGTCAGGACCCCACCCTGTGAGCTAGCACCAGAGCTGTGAGCCCTGGCTCTGGCTTGGCTGCGGAGAGCTATCCCCGGCTCACTTGAGCCTCAGGTCGGCTCGCTAGCGTCTACGGGCTGCGGGAAGCGCTGACTCCCAGTACCCGGGTGAACGCGTGGAACCAGGACTCGCGGGTGGGAGGACACTTCGCCTCTCAGCTCAGCAAACCCAGATCTCTCGGATTCGAAACTTTGTGCTAAATGCAGGGACCCCGGGGCAACAGAGGCTCCTCTTCTTGAGATCCTCCGGGAAAGATACACTTTCCCTTTCTAGGCTAGGCCATCTTTAGAGGCGGGATCGCGAAGAGAGTCCTCGCGAGGCGTGACCGGCGGGCTGTGCCGGAGGAGGGCGCCTTTCCTACAGGCGGCCTCGTTGCCCACTATCGGTGCACCTGGTGTAGCTTTGCGGAGCCACCTGCCAGGAGGATGCCTGGGAAGAGATGGGAGGGTAGATTCCAGGCAGCACACCCAGAAACACGCTGGCCCTCCCGGAGGAGGACAAAGACCGTCATTATCGCGGGACGGGTACGACCAGTGTGGTGGCAGAGCAAAACGGCTGAGTTGGAGAAGTGCCTATAAACCCTTCGCAACACTCCCGTGCTCCGGTCTCCAGCACCAGGCTCTTCCAAGAAGGCCTTGTTTCCCTGGGCTCCGACATTACCTAGGGACTCCCTGAAGCACCCTGAACTGGGCAAAAGGAAACCACACACTAAAGAGAGAATGGGCGTCAGGCTGAGGAGGTGGAGGGAGAAATGAGGCTCTGGGCTTGCCTGGTACAGCTCTGGAACATTCTCTACTGAAAGCCGTGGGCACTGGGCAGACCTAATTAGAGCTAAACGGGTCCAGGGACCTGGCCTGCTGGAGTCCATGGGGCTGGGGGTTGGGCGGCTCTACAAGTTTGGCAGCTGGGTGTCATCAGGTGTGGTCTGAGCCGCTGGCTCCACGATGTTCATTACTGTAGGGGCTGCAGTGCTGTGAGCAGGAATTTGGACTTAACACATAGTCCTCTTTCTGCTATCCCCCATCCCACCCCCTGCTGCCCAGGGACACCACACTCCTCTGCTGGGGACTGAATGGGGGCCTGGCCGAGACTAGCTATGGTACCTGAATCCACCATTCAGCCACCGTGGTCCTGCCTCTTCCTAAACCGCACCTCCCACACTCAAGAACATTTTCTTGGGAGGCCGAATTACTGAATTACTATAAATGGGGGTTTTGTAGACTCGGGACAACTTCTGACTTCCGGGCTCAGTGAACTTTGTGACTTTCACCTCTAGCCCCCAAATCCCAGTGCCTTGAGCGGGAAGGATGCTATGCTTCTTTGCTGGCCTAGTTTGATTTAGACCAGTGCCCAGGCCTGGAATTGTCTTTGTTCGCAGTATGTATGTATGTATGTATGTATGTATGTATGTATGTATGTATGCATATGTATGCATTTTGACAATCCAAGACCACTTCTAGCTATCCTACCTAGCTAGAAGATATCCTAACTAGAATCCGCGGTGGTTTGATTTAGACTTTTCTCCTTAATAGCTTCCATTGTAGTGGTCTGTCCTCATTTCTGCCTCAAGATGGGTTCACAAACCTATTTTTACAGATTAGGAAACTGAGGCTCCACTCTTCAAGATTAATCACAGACAGAAGCATGGCTCCTTCCAGCTCCCTCTTGGCCCTGCCCCAGACTCTCTTTCCCCTGTTCCTTCTGGCAGCAGAGATTTCTAGTGGGCAGGGTGTGCCATCCAAGGCTGCGTGGGGCGGGGGGATAAATGGTCAGAGGGGGGGACGACACTCTTAGAGATGCCTCTCTTCCTGGGTCCCCTGACTCCTCAGAAGATGGATCGCTTGTACACTTGCATCTCGCTCTACTCTGGCAAGCCTGGCAGAGAGGGGAGGAGGTGATGGGGTTTAGGGAAATGTTCTGGTTTGTAGCCATCCAGGACTTGAGCTGCAGAGGCCAGTCATGAGGAGATGGGAGGCCAGTGATCCTGCTCACTGGTTCTTAGGATCCTAAGAGTTTTTGATCTGGGTGACCGGCAGCCTCTCTTTCCTTTCTGTCCCTCTGACACTCCCTAGCCCAAGAAACACTCATTTGTACACTCAGCCCATGCATATTGTGTGCAGTATGGTGCTGTGGACCTGACCAAGCAGGGGAGCAGCCGCAATAATAAGGCTTGCATCTCCGTAGGAGCTGGATCCTTTGCTTAGTGGAGGAAGGGGCTGTGAGTGCTCCAGCCACGTGCTTTTTCTTTCACATTTCCTTTAAGTCATATACTCCCTCTGAGGCATAAAATTAGTCCTATTTTTGCAGAGGAGGAAACCTAGGTTCAGGGGAGTTAAGTGACTTTGCCAAGGTCACCCAGTCAGTAAGGGGTGAGCAGGGGGCCAGCACTGGGCTGTCTGCCTCCCAGCCTGAGCTCTTTGACCTGGGGGGGGATTGAGACTTCCTACTTTCCTGGGACCCAGGTTTGTCTGCATGCTTCATCCTTCACCAAACTCAAGGTGAAAGAGAATTATTCAGTATGTTCATCCGCACAGATGGGAGAGGGCGTGTCACTGGTAGACACTGTCATCATTAAGAAAATCAGTGGGCATCTGCCGGGGACAGGGTATACCTGCAAAGAGAAGGACCAACAAACATGACCTCATCCCAATGTGTGTGTGCATGGGGGGGGGGCATGTTCCTGAAGAGATAAACCCTCTCTTTTCTTTCCCAACCTTCCTTTTCCCCACCTTCCCTTCCTTCCTATACTTTTTCTTTCTTTCCCTCCCCTCCTCTTCCTACTCTCCCCCTCCCTTCCCTTTAAATTCTTCCCTACCCTTTCCCACTCTTTTCCCTCCCCTCCCCTCTTTTTCCTCCTGTTTTGTACCCTCTCTCTTCCCTTCTTTCCTCCCCCCCCAGCTCCTTTACCTCCCCTCCCCTTTAAAACAACAGACAAGCTGAGAATCTTTTCATCAGTGGAGACTTGGAGTTTCTGCCAGGTCTGAAGCAGTCCCCACACAGCCACACTGTTGTCCTTGAAGGCAGATGTGGCCCCTTGGAGTCTGTGCCGGGTCTTTCATTTGAAGCACAGGCAGTGGAGAGTACGGTGTCACCCCTAGGAGTGTCCATCCTTAGGAATAAGTTTCAGGAACAAACAGGGTGGCAAGACCCCACTGAATGCTTCCAGTGGATCAGAGGCAAGAGCGGGACCTGCTGGCTGGTCAAGGCTCCTCAGAAGGAGCTCCTAGATGCAAGGTGAGGGACTGGAGGTAGTCACTGTGGAGCCCAGGGTCTTAGCCCGAGAAGGAATCTGTGCTGGCATCTCTGCCAGCCTCTCTCACCTCCTGGCCACACAGATCTGCTCTGGGTTTCACTTAGAAGCATTTCCAAACTACATGGCAGCGAGTGAGCCAAGCTCTTCGGGTTGCATGACTCCAGCCAGAGCTGCTCCCTCTGACATTTGTGTGTCTTCAGGGAAGAACTGGCCTCAGCTATAGGCAGGTGTGGCCCTCAGGTCAGGCCTCCCTGGGACAAGATCATCAGATGGAACCAGAATACACTGTGGAAGAAGAAGGTGGAGGACCACTTAGGAGGCTCCCCTTGCCAATGAAGCCCCCAGAAGCTACCCTCTGTCGTTTCCCAGGGCCTGGTGTTGGGGAGGCTTGCCTCCCTCTCAGGAAGAGAGCTGAGACGGAACCAGTTACAGTGCGGAGGCATTTGAGATCCTGAGGGTTCCAGTGGTGGGGGTCCCCTGTGTTCTTAGCACATTCAGCTCAAGAGGGAGGTGTTGGGTGGGAATCTCCCCAGTCTCATCATCAGCCCCTCTGGAACTGGAACCCTCTAGAGGTGATGTCAATTTCCTGAAAAGAACAGCCCTGGATTTTGTATATGGCTCTCAGTAACACTGGGAGGACCTTGTGGTCCACTGGCAAGAGGTGGCCGGTCCCATCTCGATGTTCTGCCTTTCCCTGGAGGCCAGAGCCCCACTGAGTGCCGTCTGAGACCCACATTGTCATCTCTTCTGAGTGAGATGGGGGCCTTCTCTGTTTGTTTCTGCTCATTATTGCGTCTTCCCCTAACACATAGTGATGCTCAGAACTGGGCTATTTGGATCAATAAGTCACTTTTAACCTTTAGACTCATATGCCCCTGCTTAGAGGAGCCAGTAGGCAGCTTCCTGCTTCTACAGAAAGCACATGAAGAGGTTTACAGCATGTGAGATTTAGTCTGGACAGATAAGAGAACTGCAGGGCCGGGAAAGCCTTCTGCTCTTGGAACAAGCCTCTCTTGCAGGAGACTGGCAGGTCATCAGAGTGGTCACTGGATGAATGAATGATGTTTTCCGGTGCCTGAACCCTCAGACAGACACTGGTCCTGGCTTGTCTACTGATGCTGCTCTGTCCACCACTGGCGGAAGTGTGAGAATGTGTCCCCTGTCCAGCTCTGTGCATCGTCAGGACACAGTCACTCTGGCTGGTGTCTGGGCAGACCAGTCAACTGCAGAAGATGGTAGGCGGAGCCCGTGTGCTCCCCAGGAGCGGGGAGGGCACTGCCCTTGGCTGGCGACAGATGTTGGAGATGAAAAGGAAGAAGAAAGGGGATGGAAAGCATTTGTTGAACAGTGACTCTAGACCAGCCAGATGTACCCACAGTTTGTGTTACACCCTCCTGGAACCCCTATTTGTGAGACAACCTCTCCATTTTGCAGACTAGGCTATGAGACTTGGGTAGCTTCTGTGGCTGTCCCAAGGCCACCCTGCAGTGAGGGGAGGTGGGGGGCAGCTCTTCCAGGCCTCTCTCTGCCTGGCCCTCCTCAGCTCTGAGGGCTTCCTGTTACTAACTTGCAATTGACTGGGGGGGCACTTTGATATCCCTGAAAGGGTCAGTGCCACCACAAGGGCTCCAGAAGAACCTGCTAGAAAACACTGGGAACGACACCTAGGCCTGCTGGGTCTACCACCTTCTCATCCCTATTGGCCCAGTACCCAGTGCTCATGAGTTCCAGTCCTCACTTGAACTGGGGTCAGAGAAGGCCACTGCCTGGCATAGTGTACCTGGACTTGTCCCTGCCCACTTCAGTCTTAGCTGTTTTGTCTTTTAAGGGGCAAGAGCAGGAGACTGGGGGCGTGGCTCCATTGATAGAGCGCTGGCCTCCCACACACAAGGCTCTGGAATGGTGCCACACACCAGGAACGGTGACACCTGCCTGCAACCTTATCCTAGAGATGGGAGAATCAAGAGCTCAAGGCCATTCGTAGTTGTATAGTTTGAGGCCAGTGAGGGCTACATGAGACCCTGTCTCACATAAATAAATGTAAATAAGTAAAAAGCAAGGGCTGGGGGATGGAGGGAGATTTTCCATGACACACTCCTGGTGCAATGGGGCCTGGGGTTTGTGCTCCATAAGTTTCTGGCAGGCTATGTGGACTCGCCCATCCCTGGCTTGGCACCACTGTGGGCTGACTTTGAATCCACTAATAACAGCCTCCGAAGACCTAATGTGACCCTCAAGAAAGATCCCCAGGGTATGGACACCTATCTACACAGTACTTCTTGGCTTAAAAACAGTCGTCAGAGAGAGCGAATTATTAAACAGGCGACAGAAATGGGGCCTGGTGATGAGAGAGCTGGCCCAGGAAGGCTGTGTGGACAGGGACACAGTAAGCCTTTGTTTAGTTCAAAGAGTCCCAGAGTCACAGTCACACACAGCTTTGAATTGCTACAAACACAACATCACAAGCTAAGTTAAAACCTTAAGGTATGTGTGTGTGTGTAGTGTATGTGTGTGTATGTGTGTATGTATGTGTGTATGTATATTGTTTGTGTGTATATATGTGTGTATGTATGTGTGTGTATGTGTGTGGGGTGTGTGTATGTATGTGTGAGTGTATGTGTGGGTTTGTATATGGGATATGTGTATGTGTGTATGCGTGTGTGTGTGTGTGTGTGTGTGTGTGTGTGGTTTTATTACAATGTCTTTCACTGTCAAGAGGTTGGATACCCCTGATAGTGAGGAAGGGGTCCAAGGAAGATGGAAGAACAAAATTCTACCACTGAGCCAAAAAGGGTGGCCAGCGACCAGACTGGCCCTGGACAGACTGTGGATGAATAGCAGGGAGAGGTTGCTGCTACTCAGGCCCAGGATTTGGTCTCTTCTTGGACCCTAGGAGCCAAAGTGAGCTTGACTCTGTAAGTGGGAGCTCTCTGGAACTTCTCTGGGTGATGAATGGTTGCGGGGCTGCCAGGGCTGAGGTAGCCTCGAGGAAGATACGCTGCCCTTTGGGGACTGTTCATGGATCCCTGTGTCCTGAGTGGGGCCTTCCAGGACTTCACAGACTGGACCACAGCTAAGACTGATGGGAGAGGGTACTATTTCTGGAGAAACTTCTAGTCATCAGCAGGCACCTGCCCGGTCAGGTCTTGTCTCCAACATGTGTCCCGTTTATGAGCTCGAGGCTGCAGCCACTGCTCCCGGCCTTGGTTTCCCCAAAGGCACAAGTCATGTAAGGCTGCTGGGATAGGCTTGCCAGGGGAGGCGAGGAAGCCTTGGTGCTGGTGTAGAACAGATGCACAAGCTGTGGCTGTTATAAACAACTCCTGGCTCTCAGAGAGCGGTGGAACCCCTGCCCAGGGCCCAGACAGGTTGACACAGTGCAAAAAACTCAGAGTTCCAAACTCTTAGAACAACGGAGTGTTGGAGTCGGAGGAGAGAGACGCGGACTCTTCCTCTTCCTCCAATTGTTTGTTCGTTTCCTTATTTCAGCACTGGGGGCCTTGTGTGTGACAGGCACAGTGACCTTCCGAGCCACAACACAGACGGCTTTTTTTTTTTTTTTAAACTTTGTTGTTGTTTTTTAGATGGAATCCCTCTATGTAGCCCTGTTTGTCCTGGAACTTGTAAGACCAGGCTAGACTCAAACTCACAGAGATCCTCCTGCCTCTGCCTCCCAAATGCTGGGATTGAAAGCGTGCACCACCACTACCGCCCAGCACTTCTTATTTTTGATACTGGGGTTCGGTAAGTTGACCACGCTGGCTTTGAACTTGCATAATCCTCCTGCCTCAGCCTCTCAGCAATCCAGATCTCAGGCTTGTGCACCTGACCTGGCTTGTCCTCCCTGTCACTAAGACACATCTAGAAGCAAGGGATGAGAAGGACTCTTTCCTAAGCATGTATGGAGTAATGCAGGGGACGTGTTCCAGCTTCCCGTCCCTGAACCGCCCAGTGAGAAGATTTCTGGGGTCTTCTAGTGCCTGGTGGAGACTTGGCAGCAGTCCAGGGGGTGGGGGCAGGCCCCAGCCTCATAAATCACAGGGGCCGCCAGGGAGTGGGGCAGCTGCGCCGCTGGATTCCTTTACCAAGCGTTCCCCTTTGCCCTTTTGTTTCTGTTACTGCACAGGCTCCCCGATGGCCTTGTTTGTCACTACTTGTGGGCTCTCCTATTATCTCGCCAGCTCCATCCCTTCCTTCCAGCTCGCTCACATCCCACCGGAAAGGAAGGTGTCCATTGGGACTGCCCTGGCATTTTGCAGGGTTGGATGGGCAGTGCAGAGACTCTGGGGCACAAAGGCCAGGCTGGGGGTAGGCAGGGGACTGGAAACCGCGTTTGTAGTTGGCACTCATGGCTCGTTGCCTGATTCAGCCTGGCTGGTATTTCATCAAGCAGAAATTCAAGGTGTATGATAGCCAAAGGCCAGGTGCCTGGCTCCAGGGAGCAGGTGAAGAGCTGCTAATTGTCACGGGGCACCTACTGTCTCGGGCAGGGGTGGAAGGAGCACTGTGGGGGCGACCATGATGGCCACTTCACAAAGACCTCTTTGTTTACTTCTGCTGCCGAGAAGTGGGTCGCTGCTTGCTGGGAGGGGAAGCGGTGTGTATGGCCGGGGATGGGGGTGGGGGTCTGGGGCCTGCCGCCTGACTGAGGAGCTTGAGGTGGGATAAGGCAGAGGCAAGAAGGTGTGGAGGCTCCTGAGGCTGGTACTGTCTGGGTGGGCAGGGTTAGTGGCTTCCAGGATAGCCAGGGCTGTAGGGCGTGGCTTCTTGGCACAGGACCCAGCAAGGTCCTCCCTGTGGACCTCCCCTTTTTTCCCTCCATCCTCCTTTCCTCTGCTCTTTTGTACAGCAGGTGAAGATTGCACGGTCCCTGGGCCAGGGACCATATTGGGTTCTAGAAATCCGAAGGATGAATGAACTAGTTCTGGCCTTCATGGGACTTAGAGTCCAGGGCCACAGCTGTTGACTGTCATGGCTGTGGGGCCAGGCTTGGTGGGTAAAGTGCTTTCTGTGGGATCCCCAGAACCCCTGAAAAATCCAGGCATGGTGCACACCCATAACCCCAGGGCTCGGGGGAAGAAGGACAAAGACAGGTGGGTCCTGGGAGCTTGATGACCTGACAGTCTAGACAAAGGAGGTCCACCAGGATCTGTGAGGACCTGTGGAGATGCAACTGAAGAAAGACTGAGGTCCAGCATCAGCCTCGGACCTCTACATACACCTACATGGGGTGGGAGTACACCTGTACACACATAAATACACATACACATACACATACACATACACAAATACACATGAATAGCCAGGCTGTGGTGGCTCACGCCTTTAATCCCAGCACTCGGGAGGCAGAGGCAAGCGGATCTCTGGGAGTTCTAGGCCAGCCTGGTCTACAAGAGCTGGTTCCGGGACAGGCACCAAAGCTACAGAGAAACCCTGTCTCGAAAAAAAAAACCCAAATACACATGAATAAATACACCCATGCAAATATACACACATACATATGCAAACATACATGTACACACATACAAGCTCCCACGTACACCCGCATAAAAAGACAAACACTAAGCAAAGTTTCTCAGTGTTCCTTAGACTGAGTCAACAAGGTTCAGTCCCAGTGACCACACAAGCCTCTTGGCATGGGGGCTGGTGGCTGATGGGACATCTCTACCTCAGGAGGTCCCACAGGCAGGTTGGTCTGTGCCATATTCCTTTAAGATGGAGAAATGTGTTGCCACGATGAGTGGGGTGGGGGTGGGTGCTCTTGTGTCTTTTCTTTTTCAGACTGTCCTCAGGGGATACCACCCATCTTGAAATCTCTGCCCCCACCTGCTAGCCTCCCTGTTCAGCAAAAAATAATGAGCTGGAGGCTAGCCTGAGCTACATAGCAGGTACCAGGCTAGCCTAGGCTACATAGCAGGGCCCTGTCGAAGGCAGAGTTCCATCACTGGGGCTGCCAGCCTTCCATAGGCGAGAGGGAGCAAGATGCCTCGTGTGCCAGTCTGGCTCTCTTTGTCATTGGTTTCTTGGTCTATTTAAAGCAACTGGTGTTGGCTTGCCATTTGGGGCCATGATTTAAATTCTCTCTCTCTCTTTCTTTAAAGTGGCTTGATCTAAGTAAATAACAAGGGGAGTTAAAGAAAAATGTTAAGTGCAATTCAGAGCAGGTGGCACGGATCAGGTGGTCTGCGGAGGGGGTGGGGAATGTGAGTGTGAGCCACTGGGTGGGGCGGGAGCCTTTGATAGACAAGGAACGGGCTGGGGCTTCAGGGGCACCGCCTGCAGGATCTGTGAGAGCTCAAGGTGACATAGGGGACCCAGAGGAGGGGCCCCCTCAGGGCTGTTGGTGCAGGGATTGGGTCCCCAGTAGCCTGGGGAACTGTGGAGACCAGGAAGCAGTAGGCATAGAAGCTGCCTGAGGGCATGGTGGCCTGGACAGAGGGGACTTGCCAGGGACCTAAAGAGGGGAAAATACCTAGGAGTCTGCTGTTGGTGCCCACTGAGCAACAGTTGTAAGTCATAGGTCAGCCTCTGACACACTCAGCACCCAGCCAAAGCAGAGTGGGCTTTACGGCCAGCATGAGAGAAGCAATCCACTCCCATCAAGCCTCAGTTTCCCCATTTGTCAGGGGAGGATGTGCTCTGTGGTAGCCTGGGTGTGGTGGTGGTGGTGATGTAAGCAGAGCTTGGTATGCTAACTAAACTCTCACGGTGTCACAGCGACAGGGCCCGTGACAGGTTTCCCCTGAGAGAGGAAGGAGGTAGCTAGGCTTCTATAGGACACCGCAGTGTGCACGGGGTGTGCCAGCTTCCACACTGGGCTGTGATGGCCTCGGCTATGTGTCCCTTCCAACTCTGGAAGCTGCAGAATCCCTGGGCCTCCCTGATCCCCGGCAGTCTCTCTGATGGATGACTTCACCTCAGGGTGCACTGATTCGTCATTCCCGGTCTATTTTCCACTCTGTTTCCCACGGAGATGTCCTTTCTTCTTAGATCCATTCTGATCATCTTTCCTCACATCCCCACGGGCTCTTGCCGTGTGACACCCAAGCCACATCCATCACCAACAGGCTCCAACCTCACTACTCCAAGCAGGTGCTCCCCAGCGGCTACTCTGCCTCAAGGGCGCAGGTAAGGGGAGGAGGCCGGTGAGTGAGCCTCATGGGGTGGGGGTGTGTGTGTGTGTGCGCGCGCAGAGTCTTTCTCTACGTTAAGTTTTTATTTTAGAGTGCTCTCAGCAGGGAGAAGCTGGCCCCAAAGTCTGAGAACATTCCTAGTCTGTCCACCCACTTCCCCACTCCAGCTCTTTCCTCCTGACTGGCAACTTTCCCGTCCCCGGCCCCTCCTCCATCTACCTGAAGGTTCAAATTGACTTTGATGCCAACTAATTTTGCCAGTTGAAATTCAGGAGAGACTGGTGCACACGGTGCTTGGCGAAAATCCGCTGTGACAAATGCCAGCAACAATTTCTTCTCTGGCACCATCTCTGAAGTGTTGGGGGCAAGACAGAACTCCCCTGCCTCAAGTTGACTTATGACCTTCCATACAGCTAGCCCTGCCCTTGGCTCTGCTTCTGAGTAGGCCCTATTCCAGACCTCTGTTTCCCGCCCCCCACACACACACATACCCTTCCCCCTCCCCACCCCTCCCAGCTGGCTTTGTGTTTTGAGCCTTCAGGACATCTAGTGCCACCTTGGGGAGCAGGTGATAGTCCTACACTTATTACCTTCTCTGTGTACCAGACTGTTCAAATTGTTTGATAAGGACTACTCTGTGTTCTGTGTCTAGTCTCTGTCTACGCTCCTAGGGCAGGGAGCTAGGTCATCCAAGAATTCCATTTCCCCAGACACTGGGTGCTGGTGGGTGTGCTCCTTCCTCCTTGCACTCAGATGAGCTATCAACCCAAGTCCCCTTTCTGTGACCTTTGTCCTTGGAACATCCTGCGCTTACTGTTCCCATGATGGCTCTCTGAAAGTCAAGCTGAAATGCCTCCATTTGTCTTGCACTGAGCATAGTGTATGGCTTACAATACTAACTGAATGACTAGTGGTTTATATTCAAACACCCGTGTGGCTGGTTCTCCAAGACACAGCTCCTAATTGACCTCAAGGTGGCTGCAGGGACCTTGAAAAGAACTGGCTTGGTGGGAAGTCCCCCCAGTATGGGGGTCTTGGGCCTCAGGAGCTGATGTCTGTGAGACATCCCGCCTGCATTAACCCTCCCATCCACTCTCCTGAAGTGCTGAAGGATAGAATCTTCCACAGCAGTGCATGTGGAAGACAAGCCCACTTGTGTCCATGAGGTCTCCTAAAGAGCCAGCTGGTGCTTCCCTCAGCTGCAGGGACCCACATTTTACAGAAGGAAAAACTGTGGTTCAGAGAGGTTAAGCCACTTGCTCAAGATACCGCAGTCCTGAGATGAAACATCACCCCCTGTAGGACCCTTCTCAAGAGTAGATGCAAGAGGGACAATGGACAATACAATTGCCATGCATGCCCGGAGCGCAGACCTGTCCAGTCCGTAAGCATCAGCTCTGGGTTGGACCCTGTCCTCCAGGTGGGGCTAAAGTTGGTTAAGATCATTGTCCTCAAGTGGACACAGACTCACGAATCAATGATTACTATTAGAAAGTCTAAAATGGGGAGAGCCACCAAGTCCATGGGGGACACGGGCTGGGGAATCACTAATCTAAGTGCAAGCTGAAGATATCTAGAGAGGGCCACGCATGACCGGGTCTTGAAGATTGTTTAGAACTTTGTGTGGGAAACATGGGAGCTGCAAAAACAGAGAACTTTGTCTACAAGGAGCCTTGGGCGCCTGGAGTTCTGGGAGGCAGAGAGAGAAATGGGGTGAGGTGTGACACACTGCAGGTCCCAGACAGCTTCAGTGGCAGTCAGTGAGACCAGCTATGAGGTGGTTTCCCAGGTGTGAACTGCAAGTCCCTGGTGTCAATGTGACAGGACCTAGAGTCACCTAGGAGACAAGTTCCCAGGCATCTGTGTGGGGTCATCTAGGCTAGGTCAATCTTCAGCCCATCATCAAGGGACTGCCTTGATTAGGTAATTAAGATGGGAAGACACGCCTACACCTGGGGTCATGGGCAGAACAAGAAGCAGAAAGTGAATTGAGCACCAGCATTCATCACATCCTGCTTGGTCACATGACTGTGGATGCCATGTGACCAGTTGCCTCACACGCTTGCCACCATGACTTCCTCATCATGATGGACTGCGTCCTTAAACTGTAAAACCAAATAAACCTTTCTCTCTTGATTGCTTTTGTCTGGGTGTTTTAATCACAGCAGTGGGACAGGGGACTAAGATGCAGCTGCACTTGCAGCTCCATCCTGGGACTCATGAGGGGCTCTTCCCACTGAATAGTCCTCTGGGGCCAATGATTGCCAGTCCTCTGTCACCCGTGTGTACTAGGGGACAGTTCCGGACTCCCACTCCAAGATGGGGCTGCCCAGGCCCAGGTCCACTGCAAGTAGAACCATCAGCAAATGTTCTCTGAGCGTCTTCTGTGTGCCCAGCACTGTGTCTGCTCTCGGATGGTTGAAATCACTGCCATAGCATCTTCCTAACAGGCAAAAGAAACTGCAGCCCCGGAGATGTAAAGTCGCTTTCTCAAGGTAGCATGACTAGTGTGTGGTCCTGTTTTCTGCCAGCTAGTCTCTCTGCTCACTTGGTTTAACCTGATCACTGCTGGCCTCCCGTCCAGACTTCACGTAGCTCTTGGTGGAGCTCTGGGGCTCCGGGACCTTATGGATGGACCACTGGGAAGGTCGCAGGGCCTGTCCTTCTGTGCATCTCCATCAGTGGGAGATGGTCCCTGTGCACTGTTATCTCTGGCCTCGTGATTATTACTTCTTTATAGGACATGGCTAACAGCTTCCTGCAGAAAGCATGCAACTCAGGTCTCTAAACTTTAAAGGATTTTACTTAATCAGCATTGTTTTTTCACAGAAATGAGCCATAGAGGCAGATTGTGTGGTTATATCTAGTGTGCCGTGCGAAGCTGAGCAGACAGGTGGGGTGGGGTTGTGTAGGTGTGTGGATGACAAGGGAGGTGTGGTCCATGGTGATGGGTAAGCACACAGGCTCTGCAGGCAACTCTTCCTCCTCCTAGAACCCCAGAGAGCATGGCTCCAAGGAAACCCATTGTTTATTGTTGAGGAAGAAGTGGAGGAGGGGTTGCATACAAGGAGGGCCACTAGGGACGCACAAAACTAGACAGAACAGTCTACCTTTCCATACTGAGCTGCCCTAGGACTTTTGATTTTTGTACATGTCAAACCCTCTGTTCAAACCCACGTCCTTTGCACTGAGTCCTTCTCATGTAATAAGAGTCTTCTCTGAGGCATCACTTCATTCATTCATTCATTCATTCATTCAATGTTTGGGGGTCACCTGCCAAGCTCACACACTGTGGAGCCCAATAATGCCTTATAACTCATCTTCAGACCCTCCCCCATACCCTAGCATGTGCCCCGGAATGATTCAATAATCTGCAGAGTTTGGGGAGTCGGTGTGTGTCTGCTCACCAGGAGTTTAGGACCTTCATACAAGAGACACCCAGAGGTATGGTTGGGTTCACTAGACCTTCAAAGCCATTCAAGCAAGCAAGGATGGAAGAATCCTAGCTTCTGTGCTCAATTCATCTGCCTGCCAGTAGATCCATTTATCCACTTGTGTATTGTATCCACCTGTCCCTCTATCTATACATTCATCCTCTCATCCACCCAAGCATTTACTCCCATATGCATTCATCTGTCAATCTATCCATACATCAATCCTTTCATCTACCCAAGCATTCACCCATATATGCATCCATCCAACCAACCATCCATCCATCCATCCATCCATCCATCCATCCATCCATCCATCTCTTACTCATTCTCTCATCCACTCATATCTACCTACCCCATCTACCCATCTTTTCATTCATCTGTATTTTCATCCATCCATCCATTGACCATTCTCCCACCCATCCACCTATCATGTACCTATCTATATTCTTATTCATCTGTCTTCCTATTCATCTACCTATCCTTTCATCCATCCATCCATCCATCCACCTATCTATCTATTCATGCATCTATCTACACTCTTACCCATCCACCCATCTTTCTCCAGCAAGCATTTACTGGATTCCCACTGTATTGCAAGTGGCACAGCAGGCATTGGACGTGTGGGGAATGAGGCTAAGGTAGAGGCTTTCCTCTTGAGCTGTCTCCTCAAGGGGAATACTAGAGAGCAAAGGTCTCCATGCGTGGGGAGAGGCACCCTACTAGTAGCAAGAAGAAGGTTAAAAGGAGTGATGGCCACATGTGGGGTTCAGTGGGGGAGGGTCCTGACTGCTTCACATCTGCTAAGCTTCAGGTGCTCGGGCTGCAAACAAGAGCAACACCCGGTCATCGTGGCAGGACCATGTGGCTGGAGGCTGGGCTTGGAGTTTACAGGGACTCAGATGGGGCCTGAGAGGGCTTTGGAAAGCAGGAAGGGGTAGCCAGTATTTGGCTGGCTCAGAGTTTCCGGACTGTGCTTCTGGGAACCCCCAGTTTCCCACTGGGTACCATGGTACCAATCAGGAGGTGGCACAGGGGTCATGATGGCAGCTTGGTACATGGGTCACGATGGTGGCCGAGGGGCAGCTCACTCCTGATGTAGGGATTTCTGTTTGTTCTTTCCTGCATAGGGAAGTAGCAAAGCTGAGTAAAGCCTTCAGGGGTGAGGACAGGAGAATGAAGGGAGGTCTCAACCTCAGGGTGCCAGGTCTGAGATCCTCTCTCATCACTTCTGTATGGGGACAGTAAGGCTTAGGGAGCTATGAGTTGTCCTGGGCCACTTAGATTCTTCCCACCTCCCATACAGTACCATGTGGGTTGCTGTGGAGACGTCCCTATCCATCTCCACACCCTTCCCTAAGACACCCCTGTGCCCCGCCTTCTCCACTGCCAGCCAACAGCGCCGCCTCACCTCATGGGAGCCTTGAATTAGCA
The DNA here is from genome assembly GCF_014885135.2 of Alexandromys fortis. Taxonomy (NCBI): domain Eukaryota; kingdom Metazoa; phylum Chordata; class Mammalia; order Rodentia; family Cricetidae; genus Alexandromys; species Alexandromys fortis. The sequence continues at coordinate 1,773,604 of NW_026067894.1, forward strand.
GAAATGTTCTAGGATCCCACGCTTCATTGTGTTTTATTAAGAGCACCCGAGCTGGCTCTGGCTGGCACAGCTGCTGGCCGTTCCCACCCCTCCTCTCTGAGCAGGGCCTGAGCCACGTGTGACGCGCTGCTGTGAGGGGAGGAACCCTGCAGATGCACAGAGACTCTGGGATTTAGAGAGAGGGTCCTGCGAGGTGTTCACACATCTCACGTGTCTGGTCTTGTAGTAGCCATTTGGAGGATGGGCTCAGAGAGACCAAAGGTCCAAACCAGAGTCACACAGCACAGGAAACATGCCCCTAGTCTTCAGTTTATGACCCTTCCTTTGGGCTCTCTGCAAATCCAAGACCGGACCAGTGTCCTGTCCCAAGAGGAGTTACTCTCTGTCCCCTGATGACCACAGGGATGATTGGTACCCACCCAGCGACTTATGAGTTTGGGCTTGGGACCCTGAGAAAGCACAAACATCTGGTTATATCTTCTTGGGAAACCACCCTCCCCCCACTGCCTGGAAGATGCTGCTGGGGTGATGGAGAGTGGAGGCCGTGGTGCTTTTGTTAGTAGTCACGGAACACATGTGGTGGCACTGTCTGTGGAGTCTCATGGAAGGACTGGAGGTGTCTTGGGAGAAGGGAGGAGGGAACGTCTTGCTCTCCGTATTATTACTGTTGTTGTTGTTGTTGTTATCTGTTGCAATCGGCTTGATTAACTAACACTGACTGATCTACCATGTGTCAGCTGATGTGGCATTATCTGGGACCCCAGGACTGACAATGGAGCAGATGAGGCAGCTGTAAACATCTGGCTGTGGCCCTGCAGTGAACAGAGGAGACAGTGAAGGGTCTGGGGTGGAAGGAGGGACGATCCAGGGTGTCTTCCCAGAGGCGGTGTCCTTGAGCTGAACAAGGGGAGGAAGGGAAACGGGAAGAGTTCACCTCCACCTAGCCAAGGTGTGTGCTAGTCGCTGACCCCTTCTCAGGGAATCCTTACCCAGATGTCCACATTACTGTCACCTGCAGTCCCTGGCACTCTATTGGCTTTGGATCCCAGAAACAAGGCATTCTGAGTCCAAAAATGCGGAGTAGGAGCTGGGCACAAACACACACTGGACCTGCTCTGGAGGGCTCCATGGTGGGTCCTGCACTGTCTCTAGTAGGCAGGTGAGGAAACTAAGGCCGGGTGGGGTGCTGTTTTTAGGGGAGCTGGGCTCCCCTGGAGTCTATCTATCACTTCTGACTCCTCTTCTGCTTCCTGCTAGAGTGTGTCTGATGGGGTGGGAGCAGAGCTATAGCACCGACGGTCTACAGTTCCACTGGGTCCTCAGATGGCCTCAGGGTCCCCTAGGCCCCAGGGAGGGCGCAGTGGGCTAGGTGGCAGGGAGCCCATATGTATTGACGTCCCTCGGAGCTGGCAGGCGATGGGAAGCAGAAAGGTATTAATTAGCAGTTATTTGCTGGCAGCGAGATGGATAGAGATTAAGGTGTCGGCCGGCACATCCGTTTTGTAGCAGCCGAGAAGCAGTGGTAAATCAGCGCTATGAATCGATGCTGCGAGAAGGAGATACGTTTTAATCTTATTAGTGGCGTAGCGTTATGGAGCTGAGAGAAACCTCACTCAAGCCGAGGAGGGGGAGGCTATTGTGCGTGAGATGTGGGGGGGGGGGGAAATGCCTGATGGGAGGATTCCAGGCAGGGAGTCAGCAGAGGGTCCCTGCCCAGCTTCCTGGTGTCTTTGTCAAGGTTTTACCCCTACTGTGTGCCCTTCTGGGGCCTCCTCGGGAATGGATGGCTATGAGTTCATCTGTACGGCCTGGTTGGGGTTTGACTTGTTGCCCTGGGTTACTCAAGTTCAGGATCAAAGTTAAACTATGCCTGCTTCTTGGTGAAGGGCTGAGGTTGAGAGACTTGGCTGATGAATGTGGAGGGGATAGGGTTGTGGCCAGAACCTTGGCGGGTATGGGATGCCACTGTGAACAGTACGGCCTTCCAACAACTTAGGACAGTGGGCATGTCTGTGCGCATGATTGCAGGTCACGTGTGCATGGCATGCCTGCAGAGGTGAGGGGGCAGGTGTTGGCACTCACCTTCCATCTACTCTGAGACCCCAACACACTGCATATTCTGGAGTAGCTGGCCCCAGAGCTTTTGGGGATTCTCCTGCCTTCGCCTCCCATCTCACCACAGGAGAAGTGGGCTCACAGTTACACACCACCATGTCCAGCTCACACGGGCTCCAGAAACTCAAACTCACAGTCTCACAAAAAGTGCTTAACCCACTGCGCCACCCCCACCCTGTCATGTCCCCTTTTCCCAGGAGAAGAGACGAGGGCTCCCTGTGAATCGGGAAAAGCCATCCAAGGTTTATCCACTTCTTATGGAATTGGGCACAGACCCAGAGAACCTCTTGTCCCAGCTCAGGGACAGGATACCAATAACGGGCTTTTGTTCTTTCCTTTCCATGTGTCTTAGAAATAGGAGACATACTGGTGGCCCAGGGTTGACTTCCTGACCCCTCTTCTGTACCCAGAGACAAGGGAATGTAGCATCTCCATCTCCAGCCACAACCCCCCTCATTTATACCTCCTGCTCTGAGTGTGTCATCTGGATATTGGGTACGGGAATCAGATGCCAGTCTTGGACCCTCCCATCTACCATCTGTGTGGCCCTGGGCAAGTAACTTCACCTCCCTCAGCCTCGGTTTTCCAGTGTTTAAATGGGAAACAGCTGCCACACGTGGTTGTTATAAAAGTCAAATTAAGTAATTCTCTCACTCACAGAATGGCTCTTTGTAGGGTGTAGCAGTTAGCCATGTGGTGCTGTAACAAGCAAGCCTCCAGCTGCCCTCAGAGGGCTCACCTGCTGTCTGTTTTTCTGCTCATCCAAGGGCCCACTGCAGCTGGCTTTTCTCCACACTAAGTTATAGGGATCCAGGCTCCGTCCACCTAGCAACCCTGATGCCCTTTACTGCTTTCTGCCCAGTGAAAAGAGAGAGAGAAAAGTCTTTCCTAATTATTTGAAGATTGGTAGCCATATTCTTCTCTTGGCCTTTCTGTCACCTGTCACTTCAGGGGGCAGGCTTGGAAAAGCAGGGGCAAGTGGAGACAACCTTCCCGAGGGAGGCCATGGGTTTCTGACCCTGCTGTAATCAGACAGAACCCCACGCCTCTCTTGCTGCTGGCTCTGTGTAATGGACTCATCTGCTTCAAGGTATCTGCTGCCCCAGCGTCCAGCACTGAGAGGGTACAGTGTTTACACAGAATGAGATAGGCACATGGGCCAGTGGACAGAAAGAGGCTTGGCCATTCCACAGGGCCCTGAGGCTCTCCTGGGATTTACTGCCAGTCTGTGACCTTGCGGGCCCAGCCTGCCTAAGGACTAGACTGTTGGAGTCTTGCCTCTGAGTGTGTGTATGTGTGTGTGTGTGTGTGTGTGTGTGTGTGTGTGCAAATGGCAGATCGCCTGTCTAAGGAATGGGGTCCTCTGGGAGCACCCTTGGAGAGGTCATTCAACCTGGGTAATCCCAACTTGCTGCAGAGGGGTGGCCAAGGTAGTGGAAGGGACCCCCTCAGTCCTTCCTTGGAAGAACCCCGAAAACCCAAACTGCCAGCCCACCACATGCCAGCTGTGACTACTCCTCTATGTTCTGCTGTGCTTGAAGCCGTGGAGAGTGCCGTGGCAGGTGTGGCAGGTGTCCTGTGGTCACTCTCCCACCCAGGGTGTTTCTGGTGGTCCCTACTTCCTACCCTAGTGGCCAGCAGAGCAAGCACAGAGACAATATAGATTAGGCAGGCAGGAGCAGGAGGGGACCCCGGTGACAAGTGAAGTAGGTTCCTCTTCTTTGCCAGGCTGGTAAGAACTTAGCTTTAAATTCTTCACCTAAATAGAGCCGTCTCCACCCTGCCTCCCCCTAAGATGCAGAGCACTTTTTTGGAGCAATTAAGGAAAAGCATAAATCAGTCCGGGTTTAAAAGCTCCCTCCATCTGACTCTGTGGCTGGCTAAAATTAGAGCCTCTGACAAGGAGGGGGCAGGGAAAGCAGAGTTCACCAGGGCTGGGAGTGAATCCAGCCTTCAGACCAGGGCTAGAGCAGGGGAGCCGGGGCCACCAGCCCCACCTTACCTCTGCTGACTGGAGCACCCGGGCGTGTGTCTCCAGGCCTGGCCTTCCCAGATGCTTGCTCTGGGGGAAACTGTGTGTACAGAGTGATAGAATGAACTCACACACGTTTACTGTGTGGCCTTGAGCAAATGGCTCTACCACTCTGAGCCCACAGTGTCTGCTTCTAACAGTCCTTCCCCATTATGGGTCACATTATGTGAGCAGATGGGATTTGAGTGAGCGCTGCTGAGTGTAGCTGGCTGGGGTGCAGGCTGAGTACCCCGCAAAAATGCTCGGGTGAGAACGCTTTCAGAATTCGGGCTCTGGACTGGCATTGCCTAGTGTATTACCCTGGAGATGGGACTGATGTCTAAACGGTCACTTGGAATTGAATTGTGTCATCTGTATTTTAAACACCGGGAAGTTCAGACAAGATCAGAGCGGTTCCAGGCACCAGACAAAGTTTTGCAGTGTGGAATTTCCCACTTATGTCGTCACACACCTTCCAGAAAGCTACAGACCTTGGAGAATATTGGACTTTAGGTTTTTTTGATTTAGGGTGCTTGACCTGGGTCCACAGCCTATTAGAAGACTGGCAATGTCCCTCTGTCCCCTCTGACGTGAGACCGTCCCTGCACCTGGCCACCACAGCACACAGTGAGCACAGGAACTGTGATCCCCATCTTAGCCACTAGTGACACATCCCCAAGGCGGACGCCCTCTCTCTCTCCCCACAGCCTAGGCTCAACAACAGGGTTCCTGTGCAAATGGGGTCCCTGAAGGTTGATGGCATCTGTCCCTGATGCTCACACAGTGTCTCACTCCTCTGAGAGCCAGGGCATTCTGAGCACCAAGAGCATTCTGGGAGCATTTCTTTTGTAGGCGAGAACCAAGTGAGACTCATCTCACACCCAGGAGGTCATTGCTCAGTTCCTACCATGTGCTGGGCTTCAGTGTGCCACCTTCCAAGGAATCGGTGCCAGTGGGAGAGCAGACGCTAGAGCAGTGGGGAGCATGCAGCACTCTGAGGTGACAGAGAAAGGGTGAGAGATGAGTGGAGGAACGAGCGAGTGGTTGGAAACGGGAGTGACTGAATGTGTGATGAATGAATGAATGAATGAATGAAAGAGGGAAGGAGGAGATAGACGAGACAGGGAATGAATGAGCGAGTAGATGGACGGGTGAATGGAAGGCCACACCTCCCTTCTGAGGCCTCCTGACCCCACCCTTCAGTTCCCATTCCTGGAGAGGCCATACACAGTTGTGGAGACATAGCTCTGTCCACCCTCTGCCAGCCACTGAGACTGTACACAGGCCAAGGCATAGCCGTCACTCAGACCCCTCCAGAGCTAAGCCTTCGCCCACGGCCTGCGAGCCCAAAGGCCCTGAGTGTGGACTGGGCAGCATCTCTCTCTGCAGGAAGGCTTTGTGGCTCCCCATGGGGAGAGTTAATTGCTCCCAGCTTATCGGCTCATCTCAAGGCCTCTTATCTGGGAGTAAGCGAATGGGCAAACACATTAGGTCCAGCTAGAGCCTTTGGATAAACACCTGCCACCTCTTCTGGTCCAAAGCTGGGTGCCCACCCAAATGGCCAGCGCCTTTCTGGCCGAGCGTTGCTGTTGCACACCATCAAGTCTGTCCAGCTACCCAGCATCCATCTCCTGGGGTCCCGACAATCCCTAGTGCCTGAGCCCTGGCTCAACCATGGGTGTCAGTAAGTCCCCAGGTAAAAGAGATGAAGAAAGCCTGCATACAGTTCCTGGCTATGTCCGGAAGACTAGGAGTGTCTGTCTGGGTCTTGCACCCAGTGCTGCCCTCAGCCCAGAGAGAAATGAACTCTCTATTCCTGCTTCACACTTTGGGCGACTGAAGCCCTGGTATAGCCACTTAGAGCTGTCTGTGGTTCCCTGGCCAGTGGATCATCCTGGGTGGAGGGGATCTCTGAGTCGGCCCCTAACATCCAGTACCCCAGTGCATAGTGATTGATGGGAGCCACCTTGGGGAAAAAGAGACTTAAATGGAGCTCACAGCTGTGATCCGTTTGCGTGGATTTTCACCACGGAGGGTGGATTTTCACGTGTTTATCATCTGATGATCCCACCACAACCCTTCGAAGTAAGCAAGGCATATTTATTTAACAAATATTTATGTACTACTTAAAGTGCTCTGGGCACGCTCTGAAGCGCCTTATGAATATTAATACCCTTAATCGGCATTAAAAACGCTGCCGGAGCCTATTGTTTTCCCCATTTTATGAATAAGGACATTAGGCACAGAGAGGTAAAGGCACTGACTCAAGGCCACATAGCAAGTGAAGGACAGAGTTAGTCAGTGAGGCTGCAACTCCTTCTGGTACCTCTGCCTGCCTGGGCTGGGGCTGAGCATCAGGATTGCCAAGACGGGGATTAACACATGGGCGCTAGCATCAGTGAGCTTTAAGATCAGTATCTTGCGTGGATACAACATAATCCCTCCCAGGCCACAGGCCACCTTTCTTCCCAGCAGCAGCTTTGTGTTGGCATGGGCTTTATATCTTCCATGACAAGGCCCGAGAAGCTGCAGGGCCAGAGGTCACAGAGGAGTCACTTCTCAGGGGTCACGGGCTTTGGGGGTTCCCTTCGAAGCAGGGCCGGATGCAGGGATTTGGACATGGCTGGTGTCTTCAGCAGCAGCTCCAGGAGGCAGCTGTAGCGTGGAGGGAGGAGGTTGGTGACCTATTGATGACCAGGGACACTTTGGAGTGTGAAGTCCTGCCTGGCCCCACATTGAGTCAAGCACACAGGTGGTAGATTCCTATTGGGTGAGACTGCGTGTGTTGGCGGAGGGTACCCAGTGTGGTTTCTAAGCTTCTGCTCTGTTTGCAGATGGGGAAACTGAGGTACAGAGGGGAAGCCCCACAGTCTGTGACCGAGGCAGGAATCAGGCTGCCAATCATGGAGCTTTCATGGGGTGCCCACTGGATGCTGGCCAGTAGCTCTAACCTGACAGTGGCCCTGATGGGACTCAGTTCCTCCTGAGTCCTTAGTCCCTCCTGGGCTCAGCCTGTATTTTTTCGGGGATGGTCCCAGCTGAAGATCCTTTTATTCCTTTCAATAAAGACAATTTGTGGCATATGTAACCCAGCACGTGACATTTAAACCTCTGTAAAAAGCTTTGTGTGAGTAAATTTACTCTTCCCTTCCCTCCGGGACGGAATGTAGCCATTGAACAGAACCGGGGTGCAGGCTGACTCACAGAACCCATTGCTGGGGAGCTGTGCCTGGGACACCCTCATGAACCCTCATGGGGCTTCTTGGGTGACATCTCCCAGTTGATACATGGCCTCTGAGCTGTCCCATCCTCCCTCTGACACCCTGGTGTTCCTCAAGGTCCTCACTCTCCTACGAGGGCCAACCAGCTGGTTGTGGTTGTAGGCAGGCCCTGGGGCATGCTGGTAACTGCCAGTCTGATTTCTGTTGCTGTAACAGAATACCAGAGACTATGTCATTTATAACAACAGAAAAGTTTATTTGGCTTGTAGTTCTAGAAGCTGGAAGTCTGGAGACTGGTGCTGGCATCTGCTTGGCAAAAGGTGAACTTGGGGGTGCATCTGGAGGTTCAGCCTAACCCTGGGTAGAAGTCTGGTCACACTGTGCCAGGGCACGAGCCTGGACAAATTGCATAGTTGCTCTGGGCCTGTGCCCTCCCCTGTGAGATGGGCTAAATTAACTACTGTGCCTGTCTGTGCCTGCTGGTGCCTGCCGGTGCCTGCACCCCAACACTGTGACTCTTCTTGTGCCCCGGCCCCACTGTAAGATCAGCTCTGTCTGGGGATCCATCCCAGAGTTGAGAACTCTAGTGGTTCAGAACCAAGGGCCAAGGGGCTTCCCCAGCAGCTTCGGACCTGACTGCCTACAGGCCAGCTGGATGGACGTCTGTGGGAGGAGAGACATCTATGGCAAAGCGGGGGGTGGGGGATGGGGACGTGGTGATGATCTAGGCCCCATCGGTTAATAAGGACAAGTTCACTTTAGAGCAAGAGAAATTGGGGTCAGATGCAAGAAGGCACTTTTCGCTCTTTGGATTAGCAAGGTTGGCTATCTGGTTCTCAATTGGCTGCATGTGGAATGATGGGGGAGTAAGAGGAACCCAGAGCCCAGGCCATAGAGCAGGCAGTGAAGAGGGAGAGAAAGGAGGTGGGAAGGGAGCTACTCAGCTGAGAGTGGCCGAGAGGCCCTGTTTCCCGTCTGCTCTTCTTGGAGAAATGAAGCAAATGGCTTCACCTCTCTGGGCCTCCATTTACTTATCAGTAAAAGTGGGAGAAGTAGCAGCAAATTCCACTGGCTCGGCCCACTGTCTCTCAGTTCTGTCTAGAACTGTACAGTCTGTAGCCACGACTTCACACACACACTATGTCCAGCGTAGACCCTGCGTAGTCTACACCCCACCCCATCCCAACCCACCCCAAGAGGCCCTTTCCGTCTCTGCAGCAGCCTGGCTTGAACACACTGTCTCTATTTTACGAACGAGAATACTGAGGCTTAGAGAGGTTGGTCACTTGTTCATTGTCAGAACAAGAACTCAGGAATCAAACCCTGGCTTGGGATGGGATGCTGGAGTCAGCCTGGGTCTCCAGCATCCACTCCGCTGGCCTCTGGTGGGAAGGCTAGGGCCCTGACCCAGCTGGTGAAATCACTGCCTCTGGTTAATCTGCAGGCTTTCACCAGTGCTCAGCTGATGCGATATACAAAGGGAACCTGTGCCAGGCAGGGCGCAGGCTCCATGGGGGGGGGGTGCCTTCTCTGAGGGACCGATGGAGGTGTTCAGTTTCTCTGTGCCTCGGTTTCCCTATCTGTGACCGTCAAGGCTGGTGGCCAGATGGAGGTGAGGGTGGCCCAGCAGCAGCTGCTGTCCTGGCTGAGGAAGTGTCTGGGAAGCCAGGCTTCCCACAGCCTCAGGTGAGACAACTTTATAAAACTGCTTCTGGATTCTGAGGGGGCAGGGCGCCTGAAAGCTAGGGGCAATCAGAGTGTTTGAGACACACAACAGAAGATCACGCCTTCACCGGGTGTCATTATCCCACCTGCCGGCCTGAGTAGGGGGACATTGTCAGCTGGAGGGAAAGCAGAGGGCAACGGAGAGATTTCTGTCTTAGAAGTCATCACCCTGCATCCGGGGACAAGGCTGCCCTGGCCTTTGTTCCCTGGCTCTCACGCTGGTGTCTAAAAGCCACCCATTACCCTGTTTTCACCACCAATTTCCTGGAATCATCCTCCCGAACCACCTGGGGGACTTTGTAGACACACAAAGGCATTCAAAGTTAATAGCAAAGCCGGGGTGGAAACTCAACCGTAAACCCACCTCCTCCCTGTGCCCAGCATCCGGTCCCTCCCGGCCCCTGCCCGGCAGTGTGGGCTCTGCTGCCCCAGTTGGCACTGGGCCTTGGACATGGGGAATGGTGACAGCAAAAGTCCTAAAAGACCTTCCCCCTGCAAGACACATTTGTTTGTGCCCAACAACACACAGGCAATAAATATAGCCATAATTTATGTAGATGTATTGAAGTCCTGCAGAAGGGTGAGTAGGAACCAAGATGGTAATATTCCTCATGTCAGCTTTGAGGGCAGTCAGTAGTTCAAGTTCACAGGGAGCCCCTGTGGACACGGACCAGAGGGCGTGTATGTCCTTAGTGTGTCCTTGGGCCCCCAAAGGGCTCTGGGAGGAGACAGGGCCAGATGCCAGAGGAGGCAGCTCTAGCATTTCTAAGCTCTGCTCTTCCTCCTGGGGAGACCTCTTGGTTGGAAGGGATAAAAGCCTAACCTGGTCTGGTAGGACTGGGTGGACCAGAGTTGAATCTGGCTGTGCTCGGCAACCTTGAGAAGACCTTCCACCCTCTCTGATGCTGTTGGGAGCATACAGGGCATCGTGAAGAGCCAGGCAGAGCTGGAGGGGAGACATGCCAGGGGCTCTCACCTCTGTCACTTGCCCACTTCCTTGCAAGCTTAGAAGGGCCAGACTGGCTGCTGAGTCGGCCTCAGAGCTCCCAGTGAGAAATCTTGTTTTGGGTGGAATGTGCCATGTGGAATCGCCATGTGTCAGGTCTGGCCTATGCCCTGGAGATGACCCTGGTGGAAGGGGACACTTCAGGACCTCCAGGGAGCAAGCCATCAGGGTGGGCTGTGGGAGTGGAGGGTAGCTGCTTCTATCCCACACCATTGGCCTTTGGCAGAGAGGGGGTTCCTGTCATCTATTTGGAGCGGGAGGAGCAGGGTGGGGTCCCCCAGCCAGCCTGTGCTGTGGCCAAGATTGCAGCCATGGAGGATCTCAAGAGTCTAATTGGGGTCACCCTCAGATATTCTCCACCCCTCACCCCCATCCTCCGAGCACCTCTCCCATCCTTAGCCAGCTTCCAGCAAATCCCACAAGTGTCACGCATCTTCCTCCAGGTTGCCAAATGAGAAGAGCATGGCCCAGAGGTTAGGTGACGAATCAAGGTCACACAGCGAAGCCAACGTCGGGGTCCACACGTGCCTTCTCTTCTCACTCATCCCCATATCCAGAATCTGGCTGCTTTTCTCTGTTGCCACTGCCGCCCCCAACCCAGACCACCATCTGCCGTTCCTGCTTCCTCCCAGCTGGCCCTGGCTGCCACTCTTACCCTCCCTATCAGCTCCTCATGGTGCCCAGAGACACGTTATTAAAATGTAAATCAGATCCGATTGCTTCCCAGCTCAAACCCTCCAAGGCTGTTGTACTTGACTCCTAATCCCACAGCTCATCCAGCCTGCAGGCTGCTGCCTCTACGACCTTACCCCCTCCCTTGTCTCACCCACACACTTACAGTTTCGGTTCCCTCAGGGCCTCCTGGCTGTCTCCCCACACCTCTTGTGAGGGGCTGTGCCATCAGAGACTTTAGGTATCTTACCTGAGGTGGCACAGCTGGTTAGTGGTAGAGCCAGGATTTGAACCGGCAGTTCTGTTTGGCGGACAGGCTCTAAGTCTCAGTGCCAACCGTGAGCTGGTCTGTTTTATTCTCTGCGACGTCTCCAGTGCCCAGGGCAAGGTGTGCTTACAGGATAAAGGAATATGGACGCAAGTGAGCAAGACCCAGCGGGAGTCGCAGAGGCCAAACCCAAGGAAGCAAAGACAAGTGGAAGAGGCGAATCTGTGCCACTTGGGAAACATTTTGTTGCCGTCAGCGAGTGAGGTTATTTGTATGCAGTGTGGAGCGGCCACCCCACACAAAAGGACCACTGTTTGCTACAAGCTCAGACCCAAAGCCCAAGGCTTGAGCTTGAGCAGGCTTGCCTGGGGCCCTGGGAGGCAGCCTGCTGGAAGGCATGTGGTTTTATCCCCAGGTCTCCAACAGACTGAGTCCGGGGACAGGGCTCAGGGTCTGTATTGGCCTGCAGAGCATCTCACTGGGACAACGGGGGCTAAGTGTGTGCCACACGTGTGCCCCGAGCTCTGCCAGTCAGTGCTCGGACCCAGACCAGCCACCTGCAGGGCCTTGGGGCCACTTGGGTACTGATGCCTAGAGACAGGAGTACTTGGGAAAAGGGAGACTGGGGTTCTTGGGAGGCCAGGGCTGGAAGCTCCTGCAGATCTTGGGGCGAGGCCCCTGTGTAACAGAGAAGGTGACTGGCAGAAGGGATATCCAATAAGTGCAGGCATTCGATTGCATGGCTAAATCACTAATTGGTGTTGTCAATACCGGCCTCTGTGAGACACAGGATGGTTGCTGCTCAGAACTGGGGTGATGCATCTCACGGAGCTGGCTGGATGTCTGTCTGGCACAATGGTGTCCCCCAGTGCTGCCTGGCTCAGTAGTCAGATCCACACATGGAGAGCGCTCTTAGCAGGGTAGCCCCTGGGCTAGGCTCTCCTGGCCTTCATTTACCCACTCTTCCTCAACTATGTGACTGTGGTCCAGTGTCCCCCCTCATCACTTACTTGTAAAATGTCATAAAGTCTACTGTAGGGTCTGAGGCTTCTGAAAACTCCAGTGAAGTTCTGATCAGAATGTGGACTCTGAGCATCTGGATCCTAGAAACCCCAAATCCAAAATGGTCACAAATCAAAGTGCCAGCCCGGAATCTTGATGGAAAATTCCACACCAGGAAACGATTTTGTGCACAAAATAATTAAGCGCATTGTATGTGGCCTGGTGGTGTTGCTCAGTGTTCATGGGACCCTTGTTCCTTTCACACTGCAAATAAACAATCATTCATCTATCCATCCATCTGTCCATCCACCCACATATGTGGTATGAAATTACCACGAGACCATGTCAGAGTCACATGAAAAGCAAATGTGAATTTGGAGTTTAGATGTTGACTAATCTTAGTTGTCAGCCTGACAGGATCTAGACTCACCACGGAGACAAGCCTCTGGGCATGGCTGTGAGGAAGTTTCTAGATTGGGATAGCTGAGGTGGGAAGACACATCCTGAATGTGGGTGGCACCGTCCCATGGGCTGGGGTCCTGGGCTGAATAAAATGGAGGAAGTGAGCTGAGTAGCAGCATCCTTTTCTCTGTGCTTTCTGACTGGGGATACCACGTGACCGGCTGCCTCAGGGTCCAGCTGCCTCAGGGTCCTCCTGCAGTGCCTACCCCACCGTAGATGTACCTACGGATAAACCCTTCCTCCTCCAAGTTACTCATGTCAGGTGTTTTGACACAGTCACAAAAATGAGACCTTTCCAAGCTCCCAAATCATGGACACACAGGTATCATTCTGTTGGAGGCATTATGACCTGGGCATTTTGGATAAGGGTTGGGAGAATCCTCTGGCTGATACTCAGAGCCCCAGGCCTCCCAGACCCCCAGGGTCTTCATCTGTAATATGGGGCTATTGCTGTGACTGTGTGAGGGTCAGGCACTGCTTCCTAATGTGGGGACCCACTGTGTTTCCCCTCAGCCTCCTAGGAGCTGTAGGAACTGGAAGGAGTTTCGTCAGTCCCCCTGAGCCTCAGTTTCCCCACAATCAAAGCTATCTTTGGGGCAAGGATAAGGACCAGAAAAGAGAATACCCAAAGAACCGATGACTGCCCACTGTGATGACGTAGAGAGCCGCTGCTGTGTGTGCCGCAGCCATGTTGAAGTCCCCAGGGGCACATTGACCCTGCCCTAGGCTGCCAACAGCAGTAGCACATGGCACCGAAGGAAGAAGACTCCAAAGGTTGTACCAGCTTGGAGCAGGTGGCACGTCTAGGAGGTGGAAGCTTGCCTCTTCCCCTCCCCAAGGAGAGTGATGTGTGGCTTTCCTCCTGGCATTGACTTCAGAGGTCACACTGGCATCCCTGTCCCCACTGAGCCCTGCGTCCGGTCCATGTCCAGCCTGCACCCAGCCTGAATCGAGTCCTGTGCCCAGGCCTGTCCTCTGCCCTCAGCTGGGCCCTGGCACCTGGCCTCCACCAGGGAGCTGCAGCCAGCACAATGATTGCTAGTTAAACAGCAGTGACCGGATTCTCACCTTGAGCCAGGTGGGGCCTGGTCGCTCCTCTCCTCCCACCCTGTGACTGAGTTACCATCCATCTTCATAGATAGGGCCATTCGGGTCAGGGAGGCCACACGACCTGTACAGGGGAAAAGAAATGATCGACTCTGCAGCCAGGTGTGAGTGACCGTGGCTGGGGACGCAGATCAAGGTCACGCCAAATCCCGTGTTCAGCGAAGAGCTTGTTGTTATAGAACAGCAGCAACAAGGAGTAGGTGTTTACAGATACATCGTTAGAAGCATGAGGTAGGCAGGTTACTGGAAGCCACTGCCACAGGCCTCAGAGGGGAGCTGAAGGCATCCTTTGCCTTTGGTGGAAGCTGAGGGTCGGTCTGTATATTCCAAAGCTTTTTACCTGATGGCCAAAAGGGTGTCCGGTTAAGACAGGTGGGCAACCGATGGCGATTGAGAGAGCTGAAGACACCTTGGTTAGGATTTGCAACACTCCAACTCTCCAGCATCACTGGAGAGTTTCATCAGTCTGGCGGCCTTGTTGTGTGTTTAAAGCAGGCTCAGCTTTTGCAGGAGCCCCCATGTAGACCTCCACCCTCAGGCCATGTGTGCAAGTCCATCACCATGCCTCTGAGCCCCTGTGGCCCCATCTTATTCCCCAGCTGAGTTCACCTCACTCTACGAGACACTGACACTCAAAACAGGCCTGGGCCCCAGTGATCCAGGTCGTAGGAGTGACAAGAACCCGAGGCTCCATGTCCTCTCCCAGGCCAGTTCTAAGCTCTGATTCCCCAGGAATGGTGTCACCCACAGACCTGGTGAGATTTCATTGTCCCGTGACCACAGTGGCCTGTCTGTGCATCTGCCTTCAGATGGGGCATGTATGCACGTGTATGCTCCATGCAGTCTGGTCCCCAACAGGAACCTGAGCAGGTGCTCTGCTGGGTCAGGGTCTCCAAGGTGGCTCCTTAGGGGAGAGAGAGAGAGGAAGGGGGAGCAGGTAGACTTGGGCCTGTAAGCAGGGACTCTGTCCCTGAGCACATGTGATGATGCTCCTGTGTCCCCTGCCTGAGCGCCCAATCCTCCACAGCTGTAACCCCTGTGGCCTGATTGGCGGTTGCATTAGTACCCAGCTCAGGATGGGTTTCAGACCCTCACTCCGTGGGAACTGCCAGGAAGTGATGGTTCTGTTCTCTTTGTGCTATGTGTGACCTTGGGTACCAAGGAGATGAGGATGCCTGGTTAGCATGGCTGCATGCGAGTGAACCCCCTGGACTCTGCACAGTTTACTGCAGGGAATTTCTTAGGAACCCACCCAACACCCGCTGCAGCACAGAGAGTGGCTGTTCCTAGCTCACCTTCTTCTCCATGAGCCCCTGAGTGGGAGGGGCTTTGGGGGATAGGGCCTCCTCACAACAGGCTGCAGGGACCCGGTGGTTGTGCGAACTCAAGGATGGCAGAGCCTGAGCTGAGGGCTGAAGGCAGACTGCGCTGGGACGATGGGCACGGGGAAGCGCTCTGGCAGGCCTGGAGGCAGAGAGCTTTGCGTTTTCTGGATGCTGGAGCCACAACCTGACCTTGGTGTCTTGGTGTGCCTCATTCGTAGCCGGTGGAGGAGGGAGCTAATGAGGAGTGGGTGCAAGGCCAGGAGGCTAATTGATTAATGCCGGGCTGTGTTTTGATGAGCGACATGGGGCCGGTGAAAGGTGAGGTATTAGTGCTCGCACGCATAATTTCACGTCCGCCGATGGCAGTCTGTGTAAATAGTTACCCAGCAGGAGCCAGTCTAGTAAGCAGCCCACTGTTCCAGGCCCCTCCAAGGCCCTGGGCAGGGGCTAGCCATGCCTGTCCTTTCCCACCATGAAGGCATCTTTCCTACTGGGTAAGCCCATGCCTGGGACTGAGACTGGCTCTTCTATTGTCTAAGGCACAACCTCAACGAAGTGACTTTCAGGAACGGAAGCAAACTCCTGGCAGACCACATGTATTCACCTTGCCTCTGTTATGTCTCCCTCTTCTTCGCAAACCGGAAGGTGAGTTCAGAGAGACTAAACAATGGGCCCAAGGATGCACAGCAATTGGATGTCAGAGCTATAATACCCATCCCAGTCAGCTTGGCTCTGTGCCTGAACTTGGCCTTTAGGAAAGCGAGGCTGAGGCCACGGATCCCAGGCCTGGACCCCAGTGGAGGTCTCTCCTGCTGGGCCTCTGCAGAACCTCATGCTAAGAACACAGACGGGGGCTGCAGCTTCCTGACCAGGGACAATCCCAGGTGACTCTGGGTTCCACTAACCTCCATCTTCCTCCAAGTCCTCACGGTGTGACAGGGAGGTGCCAAGAATAGGCTGAGACCTGGTTTCAGTATCCAGTAGGTCCCACGAGAGCCTCCTGACTCCCACAACTTTATCTCCAGTGCTGAAGAGGATGGGACCTGAAGCCTCTGCACACTAGGCAGGCACCCTGCTGCTGAGCCACACCCCAGCTCTGTCCGTCTCTGAGCTGCGCCCCATCTCTGCCAGCCTCTGCTGCACCCCAGCTCTGCCTACCGCTAAGCTGCCTTCCTCCTCCACAGCGCCAGCCTCTGGTTCTCCTGGATCTTGGGGACTGAATGATGTTGACACTGCTTCATCCTCTGTCCCTTGGCCTGGGAACTGAAAGGTGCACCTGCTCCATGTCCTTGTAGTGAGAGACCTTGCCCTGGGGCTGCCCAGTCTCCGCGCTGTGACTCTGTGGGTCTCTGCTGCAGCCCCATCTATAGTCGCCCTAGGCAGGGGCTTGGCTCCTCTCTGGGGCTCCCATGTCATCCTCCTGAAGTGGCTGTGACTGCTCTGGCTTCTGCCTCTGGGTCAGGCCAGTGGTTGGGAAATCAGTCCAGTTCGCTTCCACCTCCCTCCCTGGGCTGCCAGGCTAATGGACACTAAGTGGTTATTTTGCAGACGAGGAAACAGCAATTAAGAAAGGCTAAGTAACTTTCCTGAGGTCACAGATTTGGTTCTCGTTTGGTTCCGGACTCAGGATTTTTCTGCTTTGTCAGATTGCCTCAGATGGATGGGTCCTCACAGGCAAGCATCTTCCCCACTGGATGTGAAATTCCTCTTGCATCGCCTCCATCAGGCACTGTGTAGGGACAGAAGCTGTGTATCTCCCATCAGCCTGGGACCCTGCAAGGGCAGGACCTGAGCTACCCACAGAATCATTCCCCGCTATCAGAATGGGCTCCCTCACTGAAGCCAAGCTCCATGCCTCCTCCATCAGAACCAAAGACCCTGGAATAACCAAAAGCCTTTCCCAAATACACACCCAACCTCAGGACCTCTTGCTAGGGCCCCTGCCTCATTGTGCCCTGCACAGGAGCAGCCCGGGACCAGGGCAGACACTACCAACAGACCACAAGACCCAGGCATCCCAGGTGTTAATTAGTGTCTCCTGCTCTCAGGTTTTCCCCCATTCATGCTAATCAGAAAGGTAAGAGGCAGATAATGAAGTGTTTGGTTTAATACTATGTGTTAGGAGGAAAGTGGAATTTTAATTACTGGCTTCTAATTGGATGGATGGCCTGTTAATATCCTCCTGACAGCGTGTCTGAGCTGCTGCTGCCCACCTGCCCAGGCCATGTTGTCTAGTCTAGCTATGGATGCTAGCATCTTAGACACCTGCCCAGTCCGTCCTTGTTTAGGGGATCGGGCCGGCAGCCCTCGGCGGGGACGTTTAGGACTGTGTGACCTTGATCCGGTTGCTGACCCTCTCTGAGCTTCCTGCTCTTCGAGGGTAGGGACAATAAGCAGGGCTGTACAGTCAAAGGAGGTTTGCTAGAGAAGGGAACCTGAAGTGAGAGTGTGAAGGGAAGAGGTGGGGGCAGCCTGGAAACCTGGAGGAGAGGAAGAAATGGGGAGTCTGGGGAAGAGGGGAGGCAGCAGGTTCAGAGGGCAATCTGCCATCAACTCTCACGGCTTGGCTGGTGGCATACCCCCTAAGCAGACTCTTGATCCCTGGACTCTTGGTTAGGGGTATTGCCCTGGGTTGAATGGCTTCCATCCAACCCCTAATTACCTTGTCTGTCCTACAGGGCTGTCACTAAGACCATCCGATTCAGAGTTCCCCAGGGCCTGTTCTGTTTTGCCGACCCCGTGTCCTGGGTCCTGGTCAGCTCTGGAAACCCACTGTTTACTTGGTACATTTATCCAAGGAAAGTGGGCCTGGTTCCAGCTGGGTCTGCTTGCTGGGCATTCTCAGTCAGAGTACAGTCTAGGTTCCTGAGCAGGTAGGCAAGAAGGAGTCACAGAGGATTCTACACAGAGGGTCAATGGGCTGATGCAGGCCTCTCCTTCCCTTTGAACATGCAATAGCCCCCCACCCGTGTGTGTGTGTGTGTGTGTGTGTGTGTGTGTGTGTGTGTGTGTGCGCGCGCGCGCGCTTGCATGCACACGCTCCAGCTATGCACTCAGGCCAGAGAATGTTGGCTATCTTCCTCTACTGTTCTCAGCTGTATTCCCTCGAGAGGGAGTTTCTCTCTCTCTCTCTCTCTCTCTC